>NC_087283.1:22718905-23026044 GCF_015220805.1 Pogoniulus pusillus
ACCAGCGGCTACCGGCGCAGAGGGCACCCAGCCGGGGATGCCTCCCAGCACAGCCTGCCTGACCCCAGCTGGGCACCAAACCAAGCTCCACAGGCTGCGGAACGACCTCCCCCCGCCAGGGATGGAGCCTGCAGCCCTGCCCTGGGCAGAGCACTGCGGGGGCTGAGAACCCTCCCTGGGGAGCAGCAACTCCCAGCACCCAGTCTGAAGCTGCCCTGCGGCGGCTTGGGACCACTGCCGCTGCCCCCTGGCACCGAGGAGCAGAGGCTGCAGCCTGCCCGCGGGCAGCTGAGGTCGGAGCCAGCTCCCCCCTCCCACATCCTAGGCACAGCTCTGCTGCCTGCCCCTAGGCACAGCTCTGCTGCCTGCTCCTAGGCACAGCTCTGCTGCCTGCTCCCTAGGCACAGCTCTGCTGCCTGCTCCCTAGGCACAGCTCTGCTGCCTGCCCCTAGGCACAGCTCTGCTGCCCGCCCCTAGGCACAGCTCTGCTGCCCGCCCCTAGGCACAGCTCTGCTGCCCGCCCCCAGGCACAGCTCTGCTGCCTGCTCCTAGGCACAGCTCTGCTGCCTGCTCCCTAGGCACAGCTCTGCTGCCCGCCCCTAGGCACAGCTCTGCTGCCTGCCCCTAGGCACAGCTCTGCTGCCTGCTCCCTAGGCACAGCTCTGCTGCCTGCTCCCTCACCACAGCTCTGCTGCCTGCCCCTAGGCACAGCTCTGCTGCCCGCTCCTAGGCACAGCTCTGCTGCCTGCTCCTAGGCACAGCTCTGCTGCCTGCTCCCTCGGCACAGCTCTGCTGCCTGCCCCTAGGCACAGCTCTGCTGCCCGCTCCTAGGCACAGCTCTGCTGCCCGCCCCTAGGCACAGCTCTGCTGCCTGCCCCTCGGCACAGCTCTGCTGCCTGCTCCCTAGGCACAGCTCTGCTGCCTGCTCCTAGGCACAGCTCTGCTGCCTGCTCCTAGGCACAGCTCTGCTGCCTGCTCCCTCGGCACAGCTCTGCTGCCTGCCCCTAGGCACAGCTCTGCTGCCTGCTCCCTAGGCACAGCTCTGCTGCCTGCTCCCTCACCACAGCTCTGCTGCCTGCCCCTAGGCACAGCTCTGCTGCCCGCTCCTAGGCACAGCTCTGCTGCCTGCTCCTAGGCACAGCTCTGCTGCCTGCTCCCTCGGCACAGCTCTGCTGCCTGCCCCTAGGCACAGCTCTGCTGCCCGCTCCTAGGCACAGCTCTGCTGCCCGCCCCTAGGCACAGCTCTGCTGCCTGCTCCCTCGGCACAGCTCTGCTGCCTGCTCCCTCACCACAGCTCTGCTGCCTGCTCCTAGGCACAGCTCTGCTGCCTGCTCCTAGGCACAGCTCTGCTGCCTGCTCCCTCGGCACAGCTCTGCTGCCTGCCCCTCGGCACAGCTCTGCTGCCTGCTCCTAGGCACAGCTCTGCTGCCTGCTCCCTCGGCACAGCTCTGCTGCCTGCTCCCTCGGCACAGCTCTGCTGCCTGCTCCTAGGCACAGCTCTGCTGCCTGCTCCCTCGGCACAGCTCTGCTGCCTGCTCCTAGGCACAGCTCTGCTGCCTGCTCCTAGGCACAGCTCTGCTGCCTGCTCCCTCGGCACAGCTCTGCTGCCCGCCCCTAGGCACAGCTCTGCTGCCTGCTCCTAGGCACAGCTCTGCTGCCTGCTCCCTCAGCACAGCTCTGCTGCCTGCCCCTAGGCACAGCTCTGCTGCCTGCTCCCTCGGCACAGCTCTGCTGCCTGCTCCCTCGGCACAGCTCTGCTGCCTGCTCCCTAGGCACAGCTCTGCTGCCTGCTCCCTCGGCACAGCTCTGCTGCCTGCTCCCTAAGCACAGCTCTGCTGCCTGCTCCTAGGCACAGCTCTGCTGCCTGCTCCTAGGCACAGCTCTGCTGCCTGCCCCTAGGCACAGCTCTGCTGCCTGCTCCCTAGGCACAGATCTGCTGCCTGCTCCCTCACCACAGCTCTGCTGCCTGCTCCCTCGGCACAGCTCTGCTGCCTGCTCCCTAGGCACAGCTCTGCTGCCTGCTCCTAGGCACAGCTCTGCTGCCTGCTCCCTCACCACAGCTCTGCTGCCTGCTCCCTCGGCACAGCTCTGCTGCCTGCTCCCTCACCACAGCTCTGCTGCCTGCTCCCTAGGCACAGCTCTGCTGCCTGCTCCCTCACCACAGCTCTGCTGCCTGCTCCTAGGCACAGCTCTGCTGCCTGCTCCTAGGCACAGCTCTGCTGCCTGCTCCCTCGGCACAGCTCTGCAGCCTGCTCCCTAGGCACAGCTCTGCTGCCTGCTCCTAGGCACAGCTCTGCTGCCTGCTCCCTAGGCACAGCTCTGCTGCCTGCTCCCTAGGCACAGCTCTGCTGCCTGCTCCCTAGGCACAGCTCTGCTGCCTGCTCCTAGGCACAGCTCTGCTGCCTGCTCCCTAGGCACAGCTCTGCTGCCTGCTCCCTAGGCACAGCTCTGCTGCCTGCTCCCTCGGCACAGCTCTGCTGCCTGCTCCTAGGCACAGCTCTGCTGCCTGCTCCCTAGGCACAGCTCTGCTGCCTGCTCCCTAGGCACAGCTCTGCAGCCTGCTCCCTAGGCACAGCTCTGCTGCCTGCTCCTAGGCACAGCTCTGCAGCCTGCTCCCTAGGCACAGCTCTGCTGCCTGCTCCTAGGCACAGCTCTGCCGCCTGCCCCTCGGCACAGCTCTGCTGCCTGCCCCTAGGCACAGATCTGATGCCTGCTCCCTCGGCACAGCTCTGCTGCCTGCTCCCTAGGCACAGCTCTGCTGCCTGCTCCTAGGCACAGCTCTGCTGCCTGCTCCTAGGCACAGCTCTGCTGCCTGCTCCCTAGGCACAGCTCTGCTGCCTGCTCCCTCACCACAGCTCTGCTGCCTGCCCCTAGGCACAGCTCTGCTGCCTGCTCCCTCACCACAGCTCTGCTGCCTGCCCCTAGGCACAGCTCTGCTGCCTGCTCCCTAGGCACAGCTCTGCTGCCTGCTCCCTAGGCACAGCTCTGCTGCCTGCTCCCTAGGCACAGCTCTGCTGCCTGCTCCCTCACCACAGCTCTGCTGCCTGCTCCTAGGCACAGCTCTGCTGCCTGCCCCTAGGCACAGCTCTGCTGCCTGCTCCCTCGGCACAGCTCTGCAGCCTGCTCCCTCGGCACAGCTCTGCTGCCTGCTCCCTCGGCACAGCTCTGCTGCCTGCTCCCTCGGCACAGCTCTGCTGCCTGCTCCCTAATCACAGCTCTGCTGCCTGCTCCTAGGCACAGCTCTGCTGCCTGCTCCCTCGGCACAGCTCTGCTGCCTGCTCCCTCACCACAGCTCTGCTGCCTGCTCCTAGGCACAGCTCTGCTGCCTGCTCCTAGGCACAGCTCTGCTGCCTGCTCCCTAGGCATAGCTCTGCTGCCTGCTCCCTCGGCACAGCTCTGCTGCCTGCTCCCTAGGCACAGCTCTGCTGCCTGCCCCTAGGCACAGCTCTGCTGCCTGCCCCTAGGCACAGCTCTGCTGCCTGCTCCTAGGCACAGCTCTGCTGCCTGCCCCTAGGCACAGCTCTGCTGCCTGCCCCTAGGCACAGCTCTGCTGCCTGCTCCTAGGCACAGCTCTGCTGCCTGCTCCCTCACCACAGCTCTGCTGCCTGCCCCTAGGCACAGCTCTGCTGCCTGCTCCTAGGCACAGCTCTGCTGCCTGCTCCCTCACCACAGCTCTGCTGCCTGCCCCTAGGCACAGCTCTGCTGCCTGCTCCCTAGGCACAGCTCTGCTGCCTGCTCCCTAGGCACAGCTCTGCTGCCTGCTCCCTAGGCACAGCTCTGCTGCCTGCTCCCTCACCACAGCTCTGCTGCCTGCCCCTAGGCACAGCTCTGCTGCCTGCTCCCTCGGCACAGCTCTGCTGCCTGCTCCCTAGGCACAGCTCTGCTGCCTGCTCCCTCACCACAGCTCTGCTGCCTGCTCCTAGGCACAGCTCTGCTGCCTGCCCCTAGGCACAGCTCTGCTGCCTGCTCCCTCGGCACAGCTCTGCAGCCTGCTCCCTCGGCACAGCTCTGCTGCCTGCTCCCTCGGCACAGCTCTGCTGCCTGCTCCCTAATCACAGCTCTGCTGCCTGCTCCTAGGCACAGCTCTGCTGCCTGCTCCTAGGCACAGCTCTGCTGCCTGCTCCTAGGCACAGCTCTGCTGCCTGCTCCCTCACCACAGCTCTGCTGCCTGCTCCTAGGCACAGCTCTGCTGCCTGCTCCCTAGGCACAGCTCTGCTGCCTGCTCCCTCGGCACAGCTCTGCTGCCTGCTCCCTCACCACAGCTCTGCTGCCTGCTCCCTAGGCACAGCTCTGCTGCCTGCTCCCTCGGCACAGCTCTGCTGCCTGCTCCCTAGGCACAGCTCTGCTGCCTGCTCCCTAGGCACAGCTCTGCTGCCTGCTCCTAGGCACAGCTCTGCTGCCTGCCCCTAGGCACAGCTCTGCTGCCTGCTCCTAGGCACAGCTCTGCTGCCTGCCCCTAGGCACAGCTCTGCTGCCTGCCCCTAGGCACAGCTCTGCTGCCTGCTCCTAGGCACAGCTCTGCTGCCTGCTCCCTCGGCACAGCTCTGCTGCCTGCTCCCTCGGCACAGCTCTGCTGCCTGCTCCTAGGCACAGCTCTGCTGCCTGCTCCCTAGGCACAGCTCTGCTGCCTGCTCCCTAAGCACAGCTCTGCTGCCTGCTCCTAGGCACAGCTCTGCTGCCTGCTCCCTAGGCACAGCTCTGCTGCCTGCTCCTAGGCACAGCTCTGCTGCCTGCTCCCTCGGCACAGCTCTGCTGCCTGCTCCCTCACCACAGCTCTGCTGCCTGCTCCCTAGGCACAGCTCTGCTGCCTGCCCCTAGGCACAGCTCTGCTGCCTGCTCCTAGGCACAGCTCTGCTGCCTGCTCCCTAGGCACAGCTCTGCTGCCTGCTCCCTAGGCACAGCTCTGCTGCCTGCTCCCTCACCACAGCTCTGCTGCCTGCTCCCTAGGCACAGCTCTGCTGCCTGCCCCTCGGCACAGGCTCAGTGGAGAGCTGCAGAGGGAAGGACAGCAGACACTGAGGGCACCTAAGCGCTCCCCGAGGCCCTGCTGGATGCTTACCCGAACAGAAGGGGTTGGTGGGGTTGAAGTTAATGGCAAACTCGTGGGAGACCTGTGGAGAAGAAAGGATGGAGGTGAGCAGGGAGGAGCAGTGCAGAGCAGCCGGGCCCGGGACGCTGTGCTCCATCCTGGCGGCTCAGCAGCACTTCCCAGCCCTCTGCTGCCCACAGCGCAGGCAGCAGGCAGCAGGCAGGGGCAGCATGGCCAGGGCTGAGCAGCACTCCAGGATGGATGAGTTCCTTTACCTGCCCCTGGTGCAGCTGCCTGGAGTGGTGGTGCCAGGCCTCCTGCACACACCAAAGCAGGTTTGCCCCCAGGGCTCCCCTCTGCCTTCCTGCCCAGAGGGGAAGGATGCTCTCAGCCCAGCTGGGCCACCTGCCTGGGCAGCAGGAGAAAGGAACTCATCCAGCTGCAGGTGGCAATGGGAGACGAAGGCCAAAGGCACCGCAGGCAGCCCCAGCTCTGCCCTGCCCCTGGCTCCTCATCCCTCTGCAAGTGGCATGGTGCAGCAAAAGGGAGGCAGGCACAGGGCAAGCTGGGCTGAGGACCTGTCTGGCACCACCTCCCACAGCCAAGCCAGCAGATGCTTTGCCATCTGGGTCATGATGAGGGTGAAAACAGCACAGGGAGGTGATGTGAAGGCTGGCAGTGATGCCCACCAAGGCCCAGCTCAGACTAGGCTGCTTCCCATTGCTGGTGAATCCATCCCTCCCCCGAGGCAGCTTCAGGGCTTCCACCACCTCCCTTTAAGCTAAGGGAGAAGCTCTCCCAAGAAGGTCCTGTAGGACACTGGCAGCAGCAGCCAGCCCTGATGCCAGCGTCAGGGCAGCAGCCCTACCAGAGCCTCCAGGGCAGTGCTGCCTGCCAGTCACAGGGCTGGCAGGGAAGAGCCTGCAGACAGCAACCACTCAGTGCTGGGCAAAGCTGCTTGGAACCTGACCCTGAAGCAAAGGTAGAGCAGCTCAACAGCCTGGGTGCCAGTGAGGCTCTGGACTCCTGGCCTCCAGCATGAACCTCCCCAGTGCTGGCATGTCCTGAAGCCATCCCCTGGCTGTCCTTGAAGCCACCTCTTGGGTGCCCTGAAGCCACCCCCTGGCTGTCCTGAAGCCACCTCTTGGCTGCCCTGAAGCCATCCCTGGCTGTCCTGAAGCCACCTCTTGGCCGCCCTGAAGCCATCCCTGGCTGTCCTGAAGCCACCTCTTGGCTGTCCTGAAGCCACCTCTTGGCTGCCCTGAAGCCATCCCTGGCTGTCCTGAAGCCACCTCTTGGCTGCCCTGAAGCCACCTCTTGGCTGCCCTGAAGCCATCCTCTGGCTGTCCTGAAGCCACCTCTTGGCTGCCCTGAAGCCATCCTCTGGCTGTCCTGAAGCCACCTCTTGGCTGCCCTGAAGCCATCCTCTGGCTGCCCTGAAGCCATCCTCTTGGCTGCCCTGAAGCCATCCTCTGGCTGTCCTGAAGCCATCCTCTTGGCTGCCCTGAAGCCATCCTCTGGCTGCCCTGAAGCCATCCTCTGGCTGTCCTGAAGCCACCTCTTGGCTGCCCTGAAGCCATCCCTGGCTGCCCTGAAGCCATCCTGTCTTTCCTGAAGCCATCCCTGGCTGCCCTGAAGCCATCCCTGGCTGCCCTGAAGCCACTGCTCTCTTCCCTGGCTTCAGGGCAGCCTGGGGGTGGCTTTTGGTCTCTGCAGCCCCAGGAGGAGCAGAACTGCTGCTGAGGCTGCCAAAGCAACCCACACCTGGTGCAGCCTTTCCAGTCTCCCTGGGCAGGGTGTGGAAGGCAGCAGAACTGGGGGTGGGGGTGGGCAAAGAGCAAGCCAAGCGGCGGAGCCCGGGAGCTGCCAGGCTGGGGCACGCCAGCAGCCTGCTCGGCTCCCTGCACGCCTGCTGGGCACACCCAGGGCAGCTCCCCGGGCACAGCAAGCCCCGGGGTAAAGGCAGCCTGAGAGCAGCGCCGTGGCTGTGCCACACACACCTGCAGCCCGCAGAGGCCTCCATGTGGGCACTGTCTGGAAACCCAGACCCAAAGGGCTGCAACTTCACCGCCAAAGGCTGCTCCGGCTGCGGGGTGGGAGCAGATGTCCAGCAGAGAGCAGGCACAGGCGGCAGGAGCAGGGAGGGCGTGGCAGGGAGGGGCTCGGCTGGGAGGGCGTGGCAGGGAGGGGCACAGCAGGGAGGGGAACAGCAGGGAAGGGCACAGCAGGGAAGGGCTCGGCAGGGAGGGACTCTGCAGGGAGGGACTCAGCAGGGAGGGACTCAGCAGGGAGTGGCACAGCAGGGAGGGACTCAGCAGGGAGTGGCACAGCAGGGAGTGGCACAGCAGGGAAGGGCACAGCAGGGAAGGGCACAGCAGGGAGGGGCACAGCAGGGAGGGGCTCAGCAGGGAAGGGCACAGCAGGGAGGGGCTCAGCAGGGAAGGGCTCAGCAGGAAGGGCACAGCAGGGAAGGGCTCAGCAGGAAGGGCACAGCAGGGAAGGGCTCAGCAGGGAGGGACTCAGCAAGGAAGGGCTCAGCAGGGAAGGGCACAGCAGGAAGGGCACAGCAGGGAGGGGCTCAGCAGGGAGGGACTCAGCAAGGAAGGGCTCAGCAGGGAAGGGCACAGCAGGGAGGGGCTCAGCAGGGAAGGGCACAGCAGGGAGGGGCACAGCAGGGAAGAGCTCAGCAGGGAAGGGCTCAGCAGGGAGGGACTCAGCAGGGAGGGGCTCAGCAGGGAAGGGCTCAGCAGGGAGGGACTCAGCAGGGAGGGGCTCAGCAGGGAAGGGCTCAGCAGGGAAGGGCTCAGCAGGGAAGGGCTCAGCAGGGAGGGGCTCAGCAGGGAAGGGCTCAGCAGGGAGGGACTCAGCTCTGTTTGGCCTCCCTATGCCCCAAACCCGAGGTGAGGCAGCAGAGCTCTGGCAGCAGCCATCCCCCGCCCCTGCCTGCCCACCTTGCCTTTGCTCCCCTCCCCCAGTCCCCAGCACCCATCTGCTTCCCTCTCCCCTCCCCTGCTGGGAAGCTGCTCGGGGCTCTGCACAGAGCTGCTCCAAGATGTTCCCTGACATTTCCAAGCAGACTTTCGTTGTGTTGCAAAACATCCTCCGGCGCCGGGAAGCGTTTGGGGGTAGCCATGGCAACGCCGCGGGTACTGCTGCTGCCAGCTCGCTGCCAGCCTCTCTCTGCCCTTCCCACTCCGGGCATTTGGGCTGGAACAGCTACCCACTGCCACAGCCCCTGCGGGTATCTGGTGCAGGGCATTGGTTCTGATGGTTTCTGGATGCATGGGGTTGGAAGGGACCTCAAAGCTCAGCCCAGTGCCAAGCCCCTCGTGCCATGGGCAGGGGGCACCTCCCACCAGCACAGGCTGCTCAGGGTCTCACCTAGCCCAGCACTGAACACCCCCAGGCAGGCTGCGGAGCACAGCAGCACAGAATGGGATCTTCGATGTGATCTTTGATGTGATCTTTGATCCCATTCTGTGCTTCTGTGCTCCACAACCTCCCTGGGAAGCCTGTGCCAGAGCCTCACCACCCTCAACCTGTGCCAGAGCCTCACCACCCTCAACCTGTGCCAGGCTCTGCCCACCCTCACTGCCAACAATTCCTTCCTCCTCTCCACTCTCCCTCTCCCCTCTCCCAGCTCAGAGCCATTCTCCCTCCTCCTGGCACTGCCAGCCCTCGCCCAAAGTCCCTCCCCAGCTCCCCTGCAGCCCCTTCAGGCTGCTCTGAGGGCTCCCTGGAGCCAGCTCAAAGCCATTTTCCTTCACCCTGGCACTGCCAGCCCTTGTAAACAGGGGAAACTGAGTCAGGGCAGGGGTGGGATGTGAGGGTGGGGGTGGCACTCAGCCCAGAACAAAGGTCCCCTCCCAGGGAACACAGAGGGGTTACAGAGCTTCAGCCCCAGCCCTCAGCTGGGAAGGTCTCAAAAGCAGCAATCAGAAGGGGGGGAGGGGGGAAAAGCCCCTCCAGGGCGTGAGGAAGAGCAGCCCAAAGACCTTGCCAGTGACAGAAGGTCCCAGCACATGCCAGCTGCCCATCAGCCAGGCCAGGCTGCAGGAGCAGCCCAAGCTCTGCTGGCAGGGGTGAGCAGGATGCTCCAGCTCCAGCTCCAGCCCAGGTGCTGCCTTCGAGCCCTTGGCTGCCTCATCCCAACTAAAGGTGGAGCAGGCTTTTGGGAAGCCTCTCTGCCCCTCAGCAAACGATGGAATCCCAGAGCACTGCAGGCAGCAGAGCCCCCTCAGCCCATGGAGGCCAACCCTCACCCAGCACTGCCAGGGCACCACCTGCCCACGGTCCCCAGAGCCCCCTCAGCCCATGGAGGCCAACCCTCACCCAGCACTGCCAGGGCACCACCAGCCCACGGTCCCCAGAGCCCCCTCAGCCCATGGAGGCCAACCCTCACCCAGCACTGCCAGGGCACCACCAGCCCACGGTCCCCAGTGCCCCCTCAGCCCATGGAGGCCAACCCTCACCCAGCACTGCCAGGGCACCACCAGCCCACGGTCCCCAGAGCCCCCTCAGCCCATGGAGGCCAACCCTCACCCAGCACTGCCAGGGCACCACCAGCCCACGGTCCCCAGCACCGCAGCTCCAGGCACTGGAGCCCCTCCTGGCATGGGGACTGCAGCTCTGCCCTGGGCAGCCTGGGCCAGGCCTTGGCAGCCCTCAAGAGGAAGGAATTGTTCCTCATGGCCAACCTGAACCTGCTCTGGAGCAACTTGAGGCCATTTCCTCTTATCCTGTGGCTTATTCCTTGGCAGCAGAGCCCAGCCCCAGCTGGCTGCAGCCTCCTCTCAGGGAGCTGCACAGAGCAATGAGCTCTGCCTCAGCCTCCTCTGCCCCACACTGCACACCCCCAGCTCCCTCAGCTGCCCCTCCCCAGCCCTCTGCTCCAGACCCTTCTCCACCTTCATTCTCCTTCTCTGAACAATCTCCAGCCCCTCAACATCCTGCTGGGAGTGAGAGGCCCAGACCTGACCCCAGGGTTCAAGCTGCACCCTCAGCAGTGCCCAGCACAGAGCACTGATCCCTGCCCTGCTCCCTGCAGACTCTGCCCATGCCAGGCTCATGTTGTGGCTCCTCAGCTCCAACCTTCTGCCAGGCTTTGCCACTCTCTGCCTCTTTCATCCAGGGGCTCAGAACTGTCCCTGCCTCCTGCCAGGAGAATGAATCAACACCTGGCTCTGGCTGGCAATGCCAGGGAGCTGCTGCTCTTGTGCCAGCCTAAAAAAACACAAGGAGCTGCCTCTGCCCCATCCCCACCTTGACATCTGCCCAGCCACCCACATCTGGCTCAAGCTGACCTCACTGCTGCCTGCAGCTGCCTGCAGGGAGGCTGTAGCCAGGTGGGGTTGGGCTCTGCTGCCAGGCAGGCAGCAGCAGCAGAAGGGGCCCCAGGCTGAAGCTGTGGCAGGGTAGGTGTGGGCTGGCTGTGAGGAGGAAGCTGCTGGCAGAGAGAGTGATTGGCACTGGCATGGGCTGCCCAGGGAGGTGGTGGAGTGGCCGTGGCTGGAGGGGTTGGAGCCAAGGCTGGATGAGGCACTGAGTGCCATGGTGTGGTTGTTTGGGCAGGGCTGGGTGCTAGGTTGGCACTGAGTGCCATGGTGTGGTTGTTTGGGCAGGGCTGGGTGCTAGGTTGGCACTGAGTGCCATGGTGTGGTTGTTTGGGCAGGGCTGGGTGCTAGGTTGGCACTGAGTGCCATGGTGTGGTTGTTTGGGCAGGGCTGGGTGCTAGGTTGGCACTCGGTGCCATGGTGTGGTTGTTTGGGCAGGGCTGGGTGCTAGGTTGGCACCGAGTGCCATGGTCTGGTTGGTTGGGCAGGGCTGGGTGCTAGGTTGGGCTGGATGAGCTTGGAGCTCTCTTCTACCCTGCTTGGCTCTGTGACCTCACTCTCCACCAGCTGAACTCCCACACCCACCCTCTCTGCCTGGCAGCTTTTCCCTGCCCAGAGCAGCTGGGCAGCCCTGGCAGTGCAGTGGTGCCCTGGCAGTGCCAGCACAAAGCCACCTCAGGCACCCAGGTGCCCACAGCTCCTCACCTTCCAGTCCGGCGGGAGCTGGGCGCCGAATCCCAGGGCAGGGAACATCTTGTCCCTGGAAGAGAAGGGCAAGGGGCAGGGCTGGGCCCACACAGCCCCAGCTGGGCAGGCTCCCCCTGCCCCCTGCCCCTGCTCCCTGGCAGCTCCAGGGAGCAGGAGCAGATCCCCCCTTTGACCTCTGCTCCTGGCAGCTTTGCTTCAGGCCCCTAGGCTGATCCTTTCCCACCCCCGGGCCCCTGGCAGCTCAGCAGGGAGGTCAAGCCCCAGCTGGTGGTGCCCGGGCAGCCTGCTGGGGCTGCTCTGTGCCCTGCGGCAGGCTCAGCTGCACACCTCGGGGCACCGCGGGCAAGCAGGCAGCGCAGCCCTGCAGCCACGGCCGGCCAGGGGCACCTGCCTGGGCACGCAGGAGGCTGCTGTCCAGCTGGGGGTGCTCCAGCCCTGCTTCCCCACCCCTCCTCGCAGCAGCAGCGATGGGGGGGACAGAAACCCTCTTCTCCTCCTGCATCCCCTGCAGGCATCCCTCCCACCAGCTTTCTGGGAACAAGGCACTATCGATTCCTGTGTGCCAGGCTGGGGGAGCACTCTGGAAGCCTTGCCCCGGGGGGCCCTAGGCCCTCCTGGAGTGGGGAGCATCCCCCAGGGCAAAGTTTGTCCCCCTCCCACTTGGGGCCCACAGCCTTATTCACGGCTCAGCTGAGCTCCTGCTCGCTCAGTCTCTCTCTCCTGCTCCTGCCTTTGCCTGTGCAGCATCCTCCTGCTGCTGCTGATCGCCACGGGGCCAACCCTGCTGCCTCCTGGTCCCCAGGGCAAAATCCATCCCGATCCAGTCCTGTGCCTCTCTGTGCCTGTGTCTGCCTGTGCCTGTGTCTGTGCCTGTCTGTATCTGTGCCTGTGCTGGTGTCTGTGTCTGTCTGCCTGTCTGTATCTGTGCTGTATCTGTGCCTGTCTGTATCTGTGCTGTATCTGTGCCTGTCTGTATCTGTGCTGTGTCTGTGCCTGTGCCTGTGTCTGTGCCTGTCTGCCTGTCTGTATCTGTGCTGTGTCTGCCTGTGCCTGTGCCTGTCTGCCTGTCTGTATCTGTGCTGTGTCTGTGCCTGTGCCTGTGCCTGTCTGTATCTGTGCTGTGCCTGTCTGTGCCTGTGTCTGTCTGTATCTGTGCTGTGTCTGTGCCTGTGCCTGTCTGCCTGTCTGTATCTGTGCTGTGCCTGTGCCTGTGCCTGTGTCTGTGCCTGTCTGTATCTGTGCTGTGTCTGTGCCTGTGTCTGTGCCTGTCTGTATCTGTGCTGTGCCTGTGCCTGTGCCTGTCTGCCTGTCTGCCTGTCTGTATCTGTGCTGTGTCTGTGCCTGTGTCTGTGCCTGTCTGCCTGTCTGTATCTGTGCTGTGTCTGTGCCTGTGTCTGTGCCTGTCTGTATCTGTGCTGTGTCTGTGCCTGTGTCTGTGCCTGTCTGTATCTGTGCTGTGCCTGTGCCTGTGCCTGTGCCTGTGCCTGTGCCTGTGCCTGTCTGCCTGTCTGTATCTGTGCTGTGTCTGTGCCTGTGTCTGTGCCTGTCTGTATCTGTGCTGTGTCTGCCTGTGCCTGTGCCTGTGTCTGTGCCTGTCTGCCTGTCTGTATCTGTGCTGTGTCTGTGCCTGTGTCTGTGCCTGTCTGTATCTGTGCTGTGTCTGTGTCTGTGTCTGTGCCTGTCTGTATCTGTGCTGTGCCTGTGCCTGTGTCTGTGCCTGTCTGCCTGTCTGTATCTGTGCTGTGTCTGTGTCTGTGTCTGTGTCTGTGCCTGTCTGCCTGTCTGTATCTGTGCTGTGTCTGTGCCTGTGTCTGTGCCTGTCTGTATCTGTGCTGTGTCTGTGCCTGTGCCTGTCTGCCTGTCTGTATCTGTGCTGTGCCTGTGCCTGTGTCTGTGCCTGTCTGCCTGTCTGTATCTGTGCTGTGTCTGTGTCTGTGTCTGTGCCTGTGTCTGTGCCTGTCTGCCTGTCTGTATCTGTGCTGTGTCTGTGCCTGTGCCTGTCTGCCTGTCTGTATCTGTGCTGTGCCTGTGCCTGTGTCTGTGCCTGTCTGCCTGTCTGTATCTGTGCTGTGTCTGTGTCTGTGTCTGTGCCTGTGTCTGTGCCTGTCTGTATCTGTGCTGTGTCTGTGTCTGTGTCTGTGCCTGTGTCTGTGCCTGTCTGCCTGTCTGTATCTGTGCTGTGCCTGTGCCTGTGTCTGTGCCTGTGTCTGTGTCTGTGCCTGTCTGTATCTGTGTCTGTGCCTGTGCCTGTGTCTGTGCCTGTCTGCCTGTCTGTATCTGTGCTGTGCCTGTGCCTGTGTCTGTGCCTGTCTGTATCTGTGTCTGTGCCTGTGCCTGTCTGCCTGTCTGTATCTGTGCTGTGCCTGTGCCTGTGCCTGTATCTGTGCCTGTCTGTATCTGTGCTGTGTCTGTGCCTGTGTCTGTGTCTGTGCCTGTCTGCCTGTCTGTATCTGTGCTGTGTCTGTGCCTGTGTCTGTGCCTGTCTGTATCTGTGCTGTGTCTGTGTCTGTGTCTGTCTGCCTGTCTGTATCTGTGCTGTGTCTGTGTCTGTCTGCCTGTCTGTGCCTGTGTCTGTCTGCCTGTCTGTGCCTGTGCCTGTGTCTGTCTGCCTGTCTGTGCCTGTGCCTGTGTCTGTCTGCCTGTCTGTGCCTGTGCCTGTGTCTGTCTGCCTGTCTGTATCTGTGCTGTGTCTGTGCCTGTGTCTGTGCCTGTCTGTATCTGTGCTGTGTCTGTGTCTGTGTCTGTCTGCCTGTCTGTATCTGTGCTGTGTCTGTGTCTGTGTCTGTCTGCCTGTCTGTGCCTGTGTCTGTCTGCCTGTCTGTGCCTGTGCCTGTGTCTGTCTGCCTGTCTGTGCCTGTGCCTGTGTCTGTCTGCCTGTCTGTATCTGTGCTGTGTCTGTGCCTGTGTCTGTATCTGTGCTGTGCCTGTGTCTGTCTGCCTGTCTGTATCTGTGCTGTGTCTGTGCCTGCCTGTGCCTGTCTACCTGTCTGTGTCTGTCTGTGCTGTGTCTGCTTCTGCCTCTCTGTGTCTGTGCTGTATCTGTGTCTGTCTGTGCTGTGTCTGTACCTGTCTGCCTGTCTGTGTCTGCTTCTGCCTCTTTGTCTGTCTGTCTGTCTGTGCTGTGTCTGCTTCTGCCTCTCTGTGTCTGTGCTGTATCTGTGTCTGTCTGTGCTGTGTCTGCTTCTGCCTCTCTGTGTCTGTGCTGTATCTGTGTCTGTCTGTGCTGTGTCTGTACCTGTCTGCCTGTCTGTGTCTGCTTCTGCCTCTTTGTCCGTCTGTCTGTCTGTGCTGTGTCTGCTTCCGCCTCTGTGTCTGTGCCTCTCTGTGCCTCTCTGTGTCTGTGCCTGTGCCTCTGTGCCTCTCTGTGTCTGTGCCTCTCTGTATCTGTGCCTGTGCCTCTCTGTGCCTCTCTGTGTCTGTGCCTCTCTGTGCCTGTGTCTGTATCTGTGCCTGTGCCTCTCTGTGCCTGTGCCTCTGCCTGTGCCCCTGCCTGTGCCCTCTCTCCCCTCCCATCTCTGCAGCCTTCCCTTCGGTACCTTTGCTTTGTGGCTGCAGCTACCTCTTCACTTCCAACCAGCTGCAAGGCTCTCCCTTGGGTGCTTTTTACCCCTCTTCCACTCCTGTCCCTCGCTCAGGGAGGCAGCCCCAGCCCTACCCTCTGCTCCCCTCGGGCTTGTGAGCTCTGGGCAAGCTGCCTGGCTCTGCAGGAAGGCACGGGGCAGGCAGGCAGGCAGCAGCCCCAGGGCAGGCAGGCAAAGGGCTTACGAGTCGTAGTCCTGGATGATCTGGCCCACAGCCCAGATGGCTGACAGGTACTCGTTGGTCCCCAGGGGGTTGATGTAGTGCAAGGAGGTTGGGTCCCGAGGGTTCCCGTTGGAGGCTGTGAAGTCAATGCCAACCTGAGGCGGGGGTGAGAGAAGCACAGCCCCAGACGCTGTCAGCAGGCACCGCTGCCCAGCTGCACCCAGCCCCCAGCTGCACCCCCAGCCCCCAGCTGCATCCAGCCCCTAGCTGCACCCAGCTGCACCCCCAGCCCCCCGCTGCACCCAGCTGCACCCAGCCCCCAGCTGCACCCAGCCCCCAGCTGTGCCCCCAGCCCCAGCTGCACCCAGCTGCACCCAGCCCCCAGCTGCACCCCCAGCCCCCAGCTGCACACCCAGCTGCACCCCCAGCCCCCAGCTGCACCCAGCTGCACTCCCAGCCCCCAGCTGTACCCAGCTGCACCCAGCTGCACCCCCAGCCCCCAGCTGCACCCAGCTACACCCAGCTGCACTCCCAGCCCCCAACTGCACCCAGCTGCACCCAGCCCCCAGCTACACCCAGCTGCACCCCCAGCCCCCAGCTGCACCCAGCTGCACCCAGCCCCCAGCTGCACCCCCAGCCACCAGCTGCACCCAGCTGCACCTCTGAGGGCCACAGGGGCTGCCAGCAAGCCCCAAACAGCAAACTTCTGAGGAGGTTTAACAAACTTTGGAGGAGGACCTGAGAGTCCTGCTGGGCACCGAGTTCTGCTGGCACAGCAATGTGCCCTGGGGGCCAGGAAGGCCAATGGGGCCCTGGGGGGCATTGAGAGTGTGGGCAGCAGATGGAGGGAGGTTCTCCTGCCCCTCTGCTCTGCCCTGCTGAGGCCACAGCTGGACTATTGCATCGAGTTCTGGGCTGCCCAGTTCAGGAGGGACAGGGATGTGCTGGAGAGAGGCCAAGGGAGGGCTGCAAGGATGCTGCAGGGACTGCAGCACTGCCTGGTGAGGAGAGGCTGAGAGCCCTGGGGCTGAGTCTGCAGGGGAGAAGGCTGAGAGGGGACCCGAGCAGTGCCTGTCAGTGCCTGAGGGCTGGGGGTCAGGAGGGGAGGCACAGGGACAGCCTCTGCTCACCTGTGCCCTGGCACAGGACACGGGCAAGGGATGGCAACTGCAGCACAGGAAGCTGCACCTCAGCAGGAGGAAGAACTTCTTGAGTGTGAGGGTCCCAGAGCCTGGCACAGGCTGCCCAGAGAGGCTGTGGAGTCTCCTGCTCTGGAGCCTTTCCAGCCCTGTCTGGATGTGCTCCTGTGCCACCTGTGCTGGATCCTCTGCCCTTGCCGTGGCAGGGGCTGGGCTGGAAGCTCTCCACAGGTCCCTTCCCACCCATGGCACCCTCTGATGCTCTAACTTCAGCTCTTCACCCCCCCAAAGCCGTTCAGTGCTGGCAGCCTCACTTTGCAGCACCCAGCAGCACCCAGAACCACAGAGCTGTGAGGCTGAACAGCCTTTGGAGCTCACCCAGAGCTCACATCCCACCGCTGCTGGGCAGCCACCACCACTGCACCACCTCCCCCAGCACCACCTCCAGGCCTCTGCTAACCACCCCTGGGCAGAGGCACAGCCCAGATGGGCTCCTTCAGCTCGCCTGAGCTCCAGGGACACCTGAGAGATGCTGCCCCAGTCCTTAGCAGGAAAGGATGAGCTGAGGCTAGGCTGAGACTTTGGCCTGGCTGGGGCCAGGAGATGGCTCAAGGCAGGAGGTGGCAGCAGGCTGTGCCCAAGGGGGCTGCTCAGAGGGACCTGAAGTGACAAGGGGAGGGGGATTCAGCTGGAGGCAGGGGAGCAGTGCTGCAGAGTGAGGGTGGTGGCACACTGCAGCAGGCTGCCCAGGGAGGCTGTGGGTGCCCCCAGCACGGGGTGCTGCAGCTTGGGGTGCACAGGGCTCAGCAGCCTGGGCTAGGCGAAGATGTCCCTGCCCAGGGCAGGGGAGCTGCACTCAGACTCCCCAGCCAGCCACTGTGAGCACCCAGCTCCTTCCCCAGGCACCCAAACAGCCTGCCCAAGCCAGGTTCCACTGCTGAGCACCCACAGCTGTGCCCCCCAGCCCCGGCAGGGCCCCACAGGGCACGCAGCAAGAGGGAAACTGAGGCACGGGGAGGAGTGGAGCCACACAGGCACATGCCCTGCTCATGCAGGTGAGGCCACCAAGAGCACCCAGGCAGCAGATCTGCCTCCTGCAGCAGTGCCCTCTGCAGCCTCAGCCCTTTGCTCCTCCACCACCTCCCTCAGACAGGAGGACACCAACCTGCAAAGTGCAGGAGCCAAGGTCCTGCTGCCAGCTCTGCTGGCCCTGGCATTTCTGGGGGTGTGCAGTGTGGGGCAGAGGAGGCTGAGGCAGAGCTCATTGCTCTGTGCAGCTCCCTGAGAGGAGGCTGCAGCCAGCTGGGGCTGGGCTCTGCCCCCTGGGCTCAGGGCATAGGAGGAGAGGACCTGGGCTGGAATTGTGCCAGGGGAGGCTTAGGCTGGAGAGGAGGAGAAATGTCTCTGCTGGTGCAGTGGTCAGGGCTTGGCAGAGGCTGCCCAGGGAGTGCCCCTGGCTGGAGGTGCTGCAGAGCTGTGTGGCCATGGCACCTGGGCAGAGGGTTTGGTGCCCAGGGTGAGGCTGGGTTGCTGCTGGCCTGGATGCTCTCAGAGAGCTCTTCCACCCCAAACAGCTCTGTGAGAGCCCCCAGAAAGCAGCAGCAGGCCCTGCCCAAGCAGCTCCTGCTCCTCCATCTCCACCAGGAAGCCTCAGCAGCTCACTGCCAGCCATGGGTTCGGTGCCAGGGTGGGGCTGGGTTGCTGCTGGGCTGGATGCTCTCCGGGGGCCCTTCCCAACCCAACCCCTCCTGCAGTGCTGGTCCCATTCCAACCCCACCCAGGTTCCCGGAGCAAAAATGCCTTGGCAGAGGTGGTGGTGGGGAAGAAGCCCTCCTGAGCTGCAGATGGGGAGGGAGATGTCTGCATGCCAGCCCAGAGCCCACAGCAGCTCTGTGCCACCAAGACACTCCCTGGCTGTGCTCTCCCGCACCAAGCCCCCAGCACAGCAGCACACACAGAGCTTCCCCATCCCTCCTGTTCCTATGGCAACTCCTCCTCCTCCTCCTCGTCCTCCTCCTCCTCCCCCCCCCCCCCCCCCCCAGCACGTTTTCAGACGAGACAACAAAGCAGCACCAGCGATGCTGCAGGCAGCTGCAGCTCTCCCTGCACACGTGGGGACCCCACGGAGCTCTGGTGGCTTCGCCCCGGGTCACAGTGGCCTCTGCCAGCTCCTCCTGGCAGGCTGTGGCCCAGCTTGAACCAAGGTGGAAACCACAGAATGCATCGGGTGGGAAGGGACCCTCCAAGGGCATTCCCTCCAGTCCCCTCCACAGGCAGCAGGGACAGCTCCAGGGACAGCTCCAGCCAGGGCAGGCTGCACAGGGACACAGCCAGGCTGAGCCTTGTCTCCTCAAGCACCTCCCTGGGCAGCCTGTGCCAGGCTCTCCCCACTCTCCCTGAGCACAACTCCCTCCTGATGCCAACCTAACTCTGCCCTGCTCCAGCTCCAAACCACTGCCCTCAGCCTGTCCCCACAGCCCCTTCTGAGCAGTCCCTCCCCAGCCTGCCTGCAGCTCCCCTGCAGGTATTGAACTGCAGCTCTGAGCTCTGCCTGGAGCCTTCTTCTGGCTGCACAGCCCCAACTCTGCCAGGCTGTGCCCACAGCAGAGCTTCTCCAGCCCTTTGATCACCTCCACTGGACCTGCTCCATCAGATGCCAATAAAAAGCCATAAAACCACCTCAGTGCCAGCCCAAAGCTTCTCTCAGCTGCCCTCAAATGAAGGAGAGTTTCCAGAAGCAGCTGGAAGATGCTCAAGGCCTCACCCAGCCTGGTCCTGAACACCTCCAGGGAGGTTGTGGAACACAGAAGCACAGAATGTGAGCTTCTGTCCTTCACAGCCTCCCAGGGCAACCTGTGCCAGCTCTCACCACCCTCAACCTGTGCCAGTCTCTCACCACCCTCACTCTCCGTGCTCCACAACCTCCCTGGGCAACCTGAGCACCCTGAAAGAGCTCAGGACCTTGAGCAACCTGGGCTGGTGGGAGGTGCCCTCTGCCCGTGGCAAGGGGGTGGGCACTGGATGAGGATCCTTATGCACATCCAACCAGGCAGCTGCAACTGCTGCACACAGCTAAGGCACTGCTGGGAGCACAGCAGCTAAGGCACTGCTGGGTGCAGAGCAGCTAAGGCACTGCTGGGTGCAGAGCAGCTAAGGCCCTGCTGGGTGCAGAGCAGCTAAGGCACTGCTGGGTGCACACAGCTAAGGCACTGCTGGGTGCAGAGCAGCTAAGGCACTGCTGGGTGCACACAGCTAAGGCACTGCTGGGAGCACAGCAGCTAAGGCACTGCTGGGTGCACAGCAGCTAAGGCACTGCTGGGTGCAGAGCAGCTAAGGCACTGCTGGGTGCACACAGCTAAGGCACTGCTGGGAGCACAGCAGCTAAGGCACTGCTGGGTGCACAGCAGCTAAGGCACTGCTGGGTGCACAGCAGCTAAGGCACTGCTGGGTGCAGAGCAGCTAAGGCACTGCTGGGTGCACAGGAGCTAAGGCACTGCTGGGTGCAGAGCAGCTAAGGCACTGCTGGGTGCACACAGCTAAGGCACTGCAGGGAGCACAGCAGCTAAGGCACTGCTGGGTGCAGAGCAGCTAAGGCACTGCTGGGTGCACAGCAGCTAAGGCACTGCTGGGTGCACACAGCTAAGGCACTGCTGGGTGCACAGCAGCTAAGGCACTGCTGGGAGCACACAGCTAAGGCACTGCTGGGTGCACAGCAGCTAAGGCACTGCTGGGAGCACAGCAGCTAAGGCACTGCTGGGTGCACAGCAGCTAAGGCACTGCTGGGAGCACAGCAGCTAAGGCACTGCTGGGAGCACACAGCTAAGGCACTGCTGGGTGCACACAGCTGAGGCACTGCTGGGTGCACACAGCTAAAGCACTGCTGGGGGCAGAGCAGGTAAGGCACTGCTGGGTGCAGAGCAGCTGAGGCACTGCTGGGTGCACACAGCTAAGGCACTGCTGGGTGCACAGCAGCTGAGGCACTGCTGGGTGCACAGCAGCTGAGGCACTGCTGGGTGCACAGCAGCTGAGGCACTGCTGGGAGCACAGCAGCTAAGGCACTGCTGGGTGCACACAGCTAAGGCACTGCTGGGAGCACAGCAGCTAAGGCACTGCTGGGTGCACACAGCTAAGGCACTGCTGGGTGCACAGCAGCTAAGGCACTGCTGGGTGCACACAGCTAAGGCACTGCTGGGTGCACACAGCTAAGGCACTGCTGGGTGCACACAGCTAAGGCACTGCTGGGTGCACACAGCTAAGGCACTGCTGGGAGCACAGCAGCTAAGGCACTGCTGGGTGCACAGCAGCTAAGGCACTGCTGGGTGCACACAGCTAAGGCACTGCTGGGTGCACACAGCTAAGGCACTGCTGGGTGCAGAGCAGCTGAGGCACTGCTGGGTGCAGAGCAGCTGAGGCACTGCTGGGTGCAGAGCAGCTAAGGCACTGCTGGGTGCACAGCAGCTAAGGCACTGCTGGGTGCACACAGCTAAGGCACTGCTGGGTGCAGAGCAGCTAAGGCACTGCTGGGTGCACACAGCTAAGGCACTGCTGGGTGCAGAGCAGCTAAGGCACTGCTGGGAGCACAGCAGCTAAGGCACTGCTGGGTGCACACAGCTAAGGCACTGCTGGGTGCACACAGCTAAGGCACTGCTGGGAGCACACAGCTAAGGCACTGCTGGGTGCACACAGCTAAGGCACTGCTGGGAGCACAGCAGCTAAGGCACTGCTGGGTGCACAGCAGCTAAGGCACTGCTGGGTGCACACAGCTAAGGCACTGCTGGGTGCACACAGCTAAGGCACTGCTGGGTGCAGAGCAGCTGAGGCACTGCTGGGTGCAGAGCAGCTGAGGCACTGCTGGGTGCAGAGCAGCTAAGGCACTGCTGGGTGCAGAGCAGCTGAGGCACTGCTGGGTGCACACAGCTAAGGCACTGCTGGGTGCACACAGCTAAGGCACTGCTGGGTGCACACAGCTAAGGCACTGCTGGGTGCACAGCAGCTAAGGCACTGCTGGGTGCACACAGCTAAGGCACTGCTGGGTGCAGAGCAGCTAAGGCACTGCTGGGTGCAGAGCAGCTAAGGCACTGCTGGGTGCACAGCAGCTAAGGCACTGCTGGGTGCACACAGCTAAGGCACTGCTGGGTGCACACAGCTAAGGCACTGCTGGGTGCAGAGCAGCTGAGGCACTGCTGGGTGCAGAGCAGCTGAGGCACTGCTGGGTGCAGAGCAGCTAAGGCACTGCTGGGTGCACAGCAGCTAAGGCACTGCTGGGTGCACACAGCTAAGGCACTGCTGGGTGCAGAGCAGCTAAGGCACTGCTGGGTGCACACAGCTAAGGCACTGCTGGGTGCAGAGCAGCTAAGGCACTGCTGGGAGCACAGCAGCTAAGGCACTGCTGGGTGCACACAGCTAAGGCACTGCTGGGTGCACACAGCTAAGGCACTGCTGGGAGCACACAGCTAAGGCACTGCTGGGTGCACACAGCTAAGGCACTGCTGGGAGCACAGCAGCTAAGGCACTGCTGGGTGCACAGCAGCTAAGGCACTGCTGGGTGCACACAGCTAAGGCACTGCTGGGTGCACACAGCTAAGGCACTGCTGGGTGCAGAGCAGCTGAGGCACTGCTGGGTGCAGAGCAGCTGAGGCACTGCTGGGTGCAGAGCAGCTAAGGCACTGCTGGGTGCACAGCAGCTAAGGCACTGCTGGGTGCACACAGCTAAGGCACTGCTGGGTGCAGAGCAGCTAAGGCACTGCTGGGTGCACACAGCTAAGGCACTGCTGGGTGCAGAGCAGCTAAGGCACTGCTGGGAGCACAGCAGCTAAGGCACTGCTGGGTGCACACAGCTAAGGCACTGCTGGGTGCACAGCAGCTAAGGCACTGCTGGGTGCACAGCAGCTAAGGCACTGCTGGGTGCACACAGCTAAGGCACTGCTGGGTGCACACAGCTAAGGCACTGCTGGGTGCAGAGCAGCTGAGGCACTGCTGGGTGCAGAGCAGCTGAGGCACTGCTGGGTGCACACAGCTAAGGCACTGCTGGGTGCACACAGCTAAGGCACTGCTGGGTGCAGAGCAGCTGAGGCACTGCTGGGTGCAGAGCAGCTGAGGCCCTGCTGGGTGCACAGCAGCTAAGGCACTGCTGGGAGCACAGCAGCTAAGGCACTGCTGGGTGCACACAGCTAAGGCACTGCTGGGTGCACAGCAGCTAAGGCACTGCTGGGTGCACACAGCTAAGGCACTGCTGAGTGCACAGCAGCTAAGGCACTGCTGGGTGCACACAGCTGAGGCACTGCTGGGTGCACACAGCTAAGGCACTGCTGGGTGCACACAGCTAAGGCACTGCTGGGAGCACACAGCTAAGGCACTGCTGGGAGCACACAGCTAAGGCACTGCTGGGTGCACAGCAGCTAAGGCACTGCTGGGTGCACACAGCTAAGGCACTGCTGGGTACACACAGCTAAGGCACTGCTGGGTGCAGAGCAGCTGAGGCACTGCTGGGTGCACAGCAGCTAAGGCACTGCTGGGTGCAGAGCAGCTAAGGCACTGCTGGGTGCACAGCAGCTAAGGCACTGCTGGGTGCACACAGCTAAGGCACTGCTGGGTGCAGAGCAGCTAAGGCACTGCTGGGTGCACACAGCTAAGGCACTGCTGGGAGCACAGCAGCTAAGGCACTGCTGGGTGCACACAGCTAAGGCACTGCTGGGTGCACAGCAGCTAAGGCACTGCTGGGTGCACACAGCTAAGGCACTGCTGGGTGCACAGCAGCTAAGGCACTGCTGGGTGCACACAGCTAAGGCACTGCTGGGTGCAGAGCAGCTGAGGCACTGCTGGGACAACAGCTGCTAAGGCACTACTGGGTGCACACAGCTAAGGCACTGCTGGGTGCAGAGCAGCTGAGGCACTGCTGGGTGCAGAGCAGCTGAGGCACTGCTGGGTGCACAGCAGCTAAGGCACTGCTGGGTGCACACAGCTAAGGCACTGCTGGGTGCAGAGCAGCTAAGGCACTGCTGGGTGCACACAGCTAAGGCACTGCTGGGAGCACAGCAGCTAAGGCACTGCTGGGTGCACACAGCTAAGGCACTGCTGGGTGCAGAGCAGCTAAGGCACTGCTGGGTGCACACAGCTAAGGCACTGCTGGGTGCACAGCAGCTAAGGCACTGCTGGGTGCACACAGCTAAGGCACTGCTGGGTGCACACAGCTAAGGCACTGCTGGGTGCAGAGCAGCTAAGGCACTGCTGGGTGCACACAGCTAAGGCACTGCTGGGTGCACACAGCTAAGGCACTGCTGGGTGCACACAGCTGAGGCACTGCTGGGTGCAGAGCAGCTAAGGCACTGCTGGGTGCACACAGCTAAGGCACTGCTGGGTGCAGAGCAGCTAAGGCACTGCTGGGTGCACACAGCTAAGGCACTGCTGGGTGCACAGCAGCTAAGGCACTGCTGGGAGCACACAGCTAAGGCACTGCTGGGTGCACACAGCTAAGGCACTGCTGGGTGCAGAGCAGGTAAGGCACTGCTGGGTGCAGAGCAGCTGAGGCACTGCTGGGTGCAGAGCAGCTAAGGCACTGCTGGGTGCACACAGCTAAGGCACTGCTGGGTGCAGAGCAGCTGAGGCACTGCTGGGTGCACACAGCTAAGGCACTGCTGGGTGCACAGCAGCTAAGGCACTGCTGGGTGCAGAGCAGCTAAGGCACTGCTGGGTGCACACAGCTAAGGCACTGCTGGGTGCACACATCTAAGGCACTGCTGGGTGCACACAGCTAAGGCACTGCTGGGTGCAGAGCAGCTAAGGCACTGCTGGGTGCAGAGCAGCTGAGGCACTGCTGGGAGCACAGCAGCTGAGGCACTGCTGGGTGCACACAGCTAAGGCACTGCTGGGTGCACACAGCTCAGGTCCCTTACGGTGAACATCAGCTGGCAGCCTCCCAGGATGTAGTCCAGGAAGGAGAAGTCTCTGGTGATCTGCAAGGGAAACCCCCCCCAAAGAGGTGTTCCAGCAACCTTCAGCGCTGCAGTGCCACCAAGTGCCCCCTGCAAGGGTGGGCACTGCAGTCTGAGCCTCCCAGGGACCTGCAGCCACCTGGGCAAGCAGTGGGAAGAGCCACTTGGGTCTCTCTGGGCACTTCAGCAGCCTCCTGGGGCAAGCAAGGTCGTGTGTTGGGGCCCAAGAAGGGGGTGGGAGGGCTGGGCAGGGATCCCTCCGAGCCCCTGGTGGTGACCTGAGTGGAAGATGCTCTGCCCCTGGCCAGCTGCAGGCCTGCCGTGGGAAGAGCTGGGCTGGAGCTTCCCTGGCCCTGCCCCTGCCACCTCACCCCCAGAGCCAGCCCTCGAGGAGGCAGCATCCGAGAATCAGGCAGGGCTGGAAGGGACCACAGGGATCAGCCAGTCCCAACCCCTGCCATGGGCAGGGACACCCCACCCTGGGTCAGGCTGGCCAGAGATGCCAAGCAGCTGGCAGGTGCCCACAGCTTGGGCTTCATGCAGACACAGCTCCATGGCCAAACATCTCCCCTGCATCTGGGGGTGCCTGGGTGCAGGGTGGGCACCTCAGGTGCCTCAAGAGAGCCCTCAGGCAGCAAGGCAGACACACCCCAGAAGCTGCCCTGGGCCACTGGAGGCAGCAGGGACTGGCAGGAGCTTGGGGAGACCTGAGGTGGGCCGGGGAGGGAGGTGCCAGCCAGGTGCTGACCTTGCAGGACTTGACACTGATGATGCCAGAGTTCTTGTAGCTCCTCTTCTTCTTCTGCTTCTTGGGGTTGATGCACTCCAGCTCCAGCTGCACGGGGGAGAAGACAGCAGGGTGAGAGCAGTGCTGGGCTGGGCAGCTCAGATGCCACCAGAGGCCACATGCTGCGGGCACCCTGCCTGGCAGTGAGCTGCTGGGGCTTTGTGGTGGAGATGGAGGCAGAGGAGCTGCTTGGGAGCCCAGGGGGCAGAGCCCAGCCCCAGCTGGCTGCAGCCTCCTCTCAGGGAGCTGCACAGAGCAATGAGCTCTGCCTCAGCCTCCTCTGCTCCACACTGCACACCCCCAGCTCCCTCAGCTGCCCCTCCCCAGCCCTCTGCTCCAGACCCTCCCCCACCTTCATTGCCTTGCTCTGGACCTGCTCCAGCTCCTCAATGTCCTTCCACCACTCCCAGCAGCATCTCCCACCAGCACAGGCTGCTCAAGGCCTCATCCAGCCTGGCACTGAGCACCTCCAGGGAGGTTGTGAAGCACAGAAGCACAGAATGGGATCAAAGATCACAGCAAAGATCACATCAAAGATCCCATTCTGTGCTGCTGTGCTTCACAACCTCCCTGAGCAAACCTGTGCCAGTGTCTCACCACCCTCAACCTGTGCCAGGCTCTCCCCACCCTCACTGCCAACACTTCCTCCCTCCTCTCCACTCTCCCTCTCCCAGCTCAGAGCCATTCTCCCTCCTCCTGGCACTGCCAGCCCTTGCCCAAGTCCCTCCCCAGCTCTCCTGCAGCCCCTTCAGGCACTGCAAGGCTGCTCTGAGGTCTGCCTGGAGCCCTGAGGAGCCTCTTCCTTCCTTCCTTCCTCTGTTGCCCAAGACAAGGCAGCACTCACTGGGCAGGCATCTTGGGCTTCACACATCCTGGCCACTGAGGTCTGGAACTCCCCAATGAAGTCGTGTCCCCCATCACTGTCGTAGTCATAACAGATCACCTGGGGAGGAAAGGGCACAAGGCAGCTCCAGCAGCAAAGAGCAGCTCCAGGAGCAGCACCAAGCAGCTGCAGCAGCACAAAGCAGCTCCAGAAGGGACAGGAAGCTGCTTCAGAAACAGCACAAAGCAGTCTGAGAAGCACCAAGCAGTCCCAGAAGGAGCACAGAGCAGCTCCAGAAGGTGCACAAAGCAGCTCCAGGAGCACAAAGCAGCTCCAGGAGGAGCACAAAGCAGCTCCAGGAGCACAAAGCAGCTCCAGGAGGAGCACAAAGCAGCTCCAGGAGCACAAAGCAGCTCCGGGAGCACAAAGCAGCCCAGCAGGAGCACAAAGCAGCTCCAGGAGCACAAAGCAGCTCCGGGAGCACAAAGCAGCCCAGCAGGAGCACAAAGCAGCCCCAGGAGCACAAAGCAGCTCCAGGAGCACAAAGCAGCTCCAGGAGCACAAAGCAGCTCCAGGAGCACAAAGCAGCTCCAGGAGCACAAAGCAGCCCAGCAGGAGCACAAAGCAGCTCCAGGAGCACAAAGCAGCTCCAGGAGCACAAAGCAGCTCCAGGAGGAGCACAAAGCAGCTCCAGGAGGAGCACAAAGCAGCTCCAGGAGGAGCACAAAGCAGCTCCAGGAGCACAAAGCAGCTGCAGGAGCACAAAGCAGCTCCAGGAGGAGCACAAAGCAGCTCCAGGAGGAGCACAAAGCAGCTCCGGGAGCACAAAGCAGCCCAGCAGGAGCACAAAGCAGCTCCAGGAGCACAAAGCAGCTCCGGGAGCACAAAGCAGCCCAGCAGGAGCACAAAGCAGCTCCAGGAGCACAAAGCAGCTCCAGGAGGAGCACAAAGCAGCTCCAGGAGCACAAAGCAGCTCCAGGAGGAGCACAAAGCAGCTGCAGGAGCACAAAGCAGCTCCAGCAGGGGCACAAAGCAGCCCAGCAGGAGCACAAAGCAGCTCCAGGAGGAGCACAAAGCAGTCCCAGAAGGAGCACAGAGCAGCTCCAGAAGGTGCACAAAGCAGCTCCAGAAGGAGCACAAAGCAGTCCCAGAAGGAGCACAAAGCAGCCCAGCAGGAGCACAAAGCAGCTCCAGGAGAAGCACAAAGCAGCTCCAGGAGGAGCACAAAGCAGCTCCAGGAGAAGCACAAAGCAGCTCCAGGAGAAGCACAAAGCAGCTCCAGCAGGAGCACAAAGCAGCTCCAGGAGAAGCACAAAGCAGCTCCAGGAGGAGCACAAAGCAGCTCCGGGAGCACAAAGCAGCTCCAGGAGCACAAAGCAGCTCCAGCAGGAGCACAAAGCAGCTCCACGAGCACAAAGCAGCTCCAGCAGGAGCACAAAGCAGCTCCAGGAGCACAAAGCAGCTCCGAGAGCACAAAGCAGCTCCGGGAGCACAAAGCAGCTCCAGAAGGAGCACAAAGCAGCCCAGCAGGGGCCCCAGGGGGAGCTCTCCCCTAGCAGGAGCCCTGCTGCAGCCTCCCTTGCTGAGCCCCCACCCAAGGAGGCTTTTGTGCTCTGTGGCTGTGCCAGCTGAGGGGTTTGGGGGCCGGGGGGGGTGAGATGCTCAATGCTCAAGCCTGGCTGAGCACCAGGATGGCAGCTGCAGGTCCCTCCCCTTACCTTGATCAGCTTCTCCACGTCTCCATCACACAGGGAGACCAAAGGCACAGTGAAAGGCTTCCAGACAGGGTCCAGCGTGCACTTGATCACCTGTGGGGTGCCAAAGGGGAGATGCTGTTCCAAGGGGCACACCTGCAGGGGCACAGTGGCACAGGGCAGGGGCACCTACGTGTCCCAGAGTGAGCCTGGGGCAGGTTCCCAGTGGGCAGAGCAGGCAAGCTGCAGGAAGAGCCTCTGGGGCCTCTCCTGCCTCGGCAGCAGGCTGCAGCTTGGCTCAGCTCAGAGGAGCATCGAGGCTGGAGAAGACCTCGGAGACCACCAGGCCCCTCCCCCCCCCAGCACCTCCATGGCCACGTCCCAGAGTGCCACAAGCACCTGGTTTGCCTTGGCACACCTCCAGGGATGGTGTCCCCCACCCCCTCCCTGGGCAGCCTCAACCCTGGAGCCTGAAGAGTTGCAACAGATTTGTTCAACCCCAGCTCAGGAGATGATGAGAAGCAGGCAGGGAGGGGGAGAGCTCCAGCTTCACCCAGCCCAACCTGGCACCCAGCCCTAGCTGAGCAACCAGGGCATGGCTCTGAGTGCCAACCTGGCACCCAGCCCTAGCTGAGCAACCAGGGCATGGCACTGAGTGCCAACCTGGCACCCAGCCCTAGCTGAGCAACCAGGGCATGGCACTGAGTGCCAACCTGGCACCCAGCCCTAGCTGAGCAACCAGGGCATGGCACTGAGTGCCAACCTGGCACCCAGCCCTAGCTGAGCAACCAGGGCATGGCTCTGAGTGCCAACCTGGCACCCAGCCCTAGCTGAGCAACCAGGGCATGGCTCTGAGTGCCAACCTGGCACCCAGCCCTAGCTGAGCAACCAGGGCATGGCACTGAGTGCCAACCTGGAATCCAGCCCTAGCTGAGCAACCAGGGCATGGCTCTGAGTGCCAACCTGGCACCCAGCCCTAGCTGAGCAACTAGAGCATGGCACTGAGTGCCAACCTGGCACCCAGCCTTAGCTGAGCAACCAGGGCATGGCTCTGAGTGCCAACCTGGCACCCAGCCCTAGCTGAGCAACCAGGGCATGGCACTGAGTGCCAACCTGGAATCCAGCCCTAGCTGAGCAACCAGGGCATGGCTCTGAGTGCCAACCTGGCACCCAGCCCTAGCTGAGCAACTAGAGCATGGCACTGAGTGCCAACCTGGCACCCAGCCCTAGCTGAGCAACCAGGGCATGGCTCTGAGTGCCAACCTGGCACCCAGCCCTAGCTGAGCAACCAGGGCATGGCACTGAGTGCCAACCTGGAATCCAGCCCTAGCTGAGCAACCAGGGCATGGCTCTGAGTGCCAACCTGGCACCCAGCCCTAGCTGAGCAACTAGAGCATGGCACTGAATGCCAACCTGGAACCCAGCCCTGGCCAACCAACAAGAGCATGGCACTGAGTGCCTCATGCAGCCTGCTCTTAATCACCTCCAGCCAGGGGCACTCCCTGGGCAGCCTCTGCCAAGCCCTGACCACTGCACCAGCAGAGACATTTCTCCTCCTCTCCAGCCTAAGCCTCCCCTGGCACAATCCCAGCCCAGGTCCTCTCCTCCTATGCCCTGAGCCCAGGGAGCAGAGCCCAGCCCCAGCTGGCTGCAGCCTCCTCTCAGGGAGCTGCACAGAGCAATGAGCTCTGCCTCAGCCTCCTCTGCCCCACACTGCACACCCCCAGCTCCCTCAGCTGCCCCTCCCCAGCCCTCTGCTCCAGACCCTTCCCCACCTTCCCTGCCCTTCTCTGGACCTGCTCCAGCTCCTCAGTGTCCCTCTGGGAGTGAGAGGCCCAAAGCTGACCCCAGGGTTCAAGCTGTGCCCTCAGCAGTGCCAGCCCAGGGGCACAATCCCTGCCCTGCTCCTGCTGCCCACACCACTGCTGGTCCAGCCCAGGCTGCTGCTGCCCTGAATGCCCACCTGGGCACCCCCTGGCTCCCCTTCATCTGCTGCCACCCAGCACCCCCAGGGCTGCCTTTTCTGCTGGGCACTTGCCAGCCTCTCTGCCCCAGCCTGGAGCCCTCCTGGGGTTGCTGTGACTCAGCTGCCCCTCCCCAGGTCTCTTCTCCAGACCCTTCCCCACTCTTCTTGCCCTTGCTCCAGCTCCTCAATGTCCCTCTGGGAGTGAGTGGCCCAGAGCTGACCCCAGGGTTCAAGGTTAACCCAGCTCTAAATCAGCTCCCTCAGCCTCTTCAGGCAGCTCCAGCCCCGGGCAGGCTGTGCAGGGCTCGGGCAGGGCTCAGCACAGAGGATGCCTGCAGGGAGCAGCTCGGAGCTCTGCACGCAGAGCAGGAGCAGCTCACAGAGGGGGAGGTCCCCAGACGCTGCCGGGTGGGACCTGCCCACGCAGGGCACCTCGTGTGCCAGCCTGATCCGGGGGCATAGCAAACACCTCCCCCGGGGGTGCTGCAGGAGCAGGGGGCAGCCACACTGCCCCAGAGGGTGCCCAGGGTGGGTGGGGAAGGCTGCAGCGCCTGGGCTGGGCACTGCTGCTGCAGGAGCAGGCTGCCAGCAGAGCACTCAGCCCTCCCTGCCAGGCACCCCCAGCCTGCCAGCAGCAGTGCCAGCAGCAGGCTGCCAGCTGCTGAGATTCCAGCACCAGGGAGGTCTGATTGCCTTGCATCCATCCTCAGCACACGAAGGTGCCCACCTGGCACGGGGCTGCTGCCAGGGCAGAGGGTTGCAGCCTGGGCTGGGCAGCAGGAGGCTGCTGGAGCAGCCAGCCCCTGGGGGAAAGCCTGCCCAGGCCTTTGTCAGAGACTCCTGCAATGGTTTGGGTTGGAAAAGCTCTCCAAGAGCTCCCAGCCCAGCCAGAATGCCAGCCCCACCCTGGGCACCAAACCATGGCCCCAGGTGTCAGGGCCACAGGGCTCCTGGGCACCTGGAGGTAGAGGAAGTGGGCACTAGCCCAGAGGCACAGGCAGTGTAGAAACCTGCTCTGCCTCTGGAGGTGCCAGCCAAGGCTGGTGGCCAGGCTGGCTCCACTGCCCACAGCTGGCCAGGAGCCCCTCTGAGACACAAACACAGCCCAGGGAGGCACAGCCCACACTGAGGCAGCAGCCAAGCAAGGGCCCAGCCTGATCCCACGGGAAAAGGAACCTTGGGAGCAGCCAGAGAGGGCAGCAAGGAGGCAGCAGCAGAGCTGAGCACAGCCCAGAGCAGCTGCACAGGGCACAGGGCTGTGGGCACCATGAGGGTGTGCAGGAAAGGAAACCCTCATGGCTGGCACCAAGCTGTGTGCTGCTGGCAGCTGGAGGGAAGGATGCAGCCAGAGGGGCCTGGGCAGGCTGCAGAGCTGAGCCCAAGCCAAGCTCAGGGAGCTCAGCAAGGCCAAGGGCAAGGTCCTGCAGCTGGGGCAGGGCAGTGCCCAGCACAGAGCCAGGCTGGCTGAGCAGCTGGGGCAGGGCAGTGCCCAGCACAGAGCCAGGCTGGGGAGCAGCTGGGGCAGGGCAGTGCCCAGCACAGAGCCAGGCTGGCTGAGCAGTGGCTGCAGAGCAGCCTGCAGCAGAAGGCCTTGGGGGGGTCAGGGGGTGCCCAAGTGCCCAGCAGGCAGCACTGGTGGCTGCAGCCCAGAGCCAGCTGTGTGCTGGCTGCAGCCAGAGCAGGCAGAGCAGCAGCACAGGGAGGGGATTCTGCCCCTCCAATCTGCTCTGCTCAGCCCTCCCCTGCAGCACTGCCTCCAGCTCTGGGAACCCAGCACAGGAAGGGCCTGGAGCTGCTGGGCAGGGGCCAGAGGAGGCCACCGAGAGGCTGAGAGGCTGCTGGAGAAGCTCTGCTGTGGGCACAGGCTGGCAGAGTTGGGGCTGTGCAGCCTGGGGAGGAGAAGGCTGCAGGGAGAGCTGAGAGCAGCCTTGCAGTGCCTGAAGGGGCTGCAGGGGAGCTGGGAGGGACTTTGGGCAAGGGCTGGCAGTGCCAGGAGGAGGGAGAATGGCTTGGAGCTGGGAGAGGGAGAGTGGAGAGGAGGGAGGAATTGTGGGCACACCTCTGCCTCTCTGCCTGGCACACAGAGCAGCAGCAGTGCAGGGAAGATCCCAAGTCCTTGCTGGCCTCAGGAAATCTTCACCTGCTGGGGTCCAGCAGCCTCAGCTGGCCTGGGAAGGTGTTGCTATGCCTGGAGCCCACCCTGCTGCCCAGGGGTGGATGGGGCAATGCCAGGGGCAAGAGCTGTGCCCCAGCAGCTGCACTCACCTCTGTCCTGTGCACCAGCATCCACTTCCCATCGTCCCCTGGCTTGTGGAATTCCAGGAAGGGATCTGACTTCCCAAAGAGGTCCTGGGGAGGGAAGGGCAGGCCAGGTCACAGGGGTTCTGCAAGCTGTGCCAGCTGGGGCACCTCCCCTGCCCGCCTGAGCCCACCCTGCGGGCACCTCCTGCCACACAGAACCCTTAGGGCAGGGAACATCTGCCAGGCCCTGGGGCCCAACTGCCCAGCTCATGCTGCCAGCAGCAAGGCACAGCCCCCAGCACCACACCTGCCCCTGGAGCCCTTCAGGGCAGCCTCTCCCAAGGCTCCACAACCCCTGGGGGGCAGAAATTGTCCCTAAAGCCCAACCTGAGCCTGCCCTGGGGCACCCTGAGCCACTTGCTGCTAGCACCCAGCCCTGCCCTGGCACAGCTTCAGCCTGGGGCCCCTTCTGCTGCTGCTGCCTGCCTGGCACCAGAGCCCAACCCCACCTGGCTACAGCCTCCCTGCAGGCAGCTGCAGGCAGCAATCAGCTCTGCCCTGAGCCTCCTCTGCTGCAGCCTGCACCCCCCCAGCTCCCTCAGCCTCTCCTCACAGGGCTCTGCTCCAGGCCCCTCCCCAGCCTTGCTGCCCTTCTCTCAGCACCTTCCAGCACCTCAGCAGCTCTCTGCAATTCAGGAGCCCACAGCTGGACACAGCACTCCAGGGCTGGCCTGAGCAGGGCTGGGCACAGGGGCACAAGAACCTCCCTTCTCCTGCTGCCCACACTGCTCCTGAGCCAGCCCAGGATGCCACTGGCTCTGCTGCCCACCTGGAGCTCTCAGCTGCAGCCCCCTCAGGAGATGGCTCCAAGTGGCAGGACTGGGGGAGCTCAGCCATGCTCAGCCATGGAACCATGGAATCATCTCTGCTGGACAAGACCTTTATGGTCCAGTCTGGGCTGAAGAGTCAGGCCTGGGAGCCCTGCCAGGTGAGGAAGGGCTGCAGAGCTGAGCTGGCTCAGCCTGCAGAGGAGAGGGCTCAGGGCAGACCTCCCCAGCATGGGGCAGTGCCAGCAGGGTGGAGGCTCCCTGGGTAGCAGCAGTGCCAGGGGGTGCTGGGGACATGTTCCTGCTGGGGAGGTTCCCAGTGGGCTGCAGAAGGAAATGTTCCCCCTGAGCACAGCCAGAGCCTGGGAGCAGCTGCCAGGGGCAGCAGTGGAGTGCCCTGCACTGGGCACTGGGCAGGGAGCTGAGCCAGCTCACTGCAGCTGCACCACCAGCTGGCAAGCTTGGCCCAGGTGGTGCCTGGGCTCCCTTCCAGCCTGGCACTCTGGGATCCTGCAAGCCCAACCCTTACCCAGCACTGCCCTGGGCACCACCAACCCATGGCCCTCAGCAGCACAGCTCCAGGACTCAGAAACCCCTCCAGGGATGGGCACTGCAGCACTGCCCTGGGCAGCCTGGGCTGGGTCTTGACAACCCTCAAGGGGCAGAAATTGTTCCTCAGGACCATCCCCAACCTCCCCTGGTTCATCTCGAGGCCACTTCCTCTTGTCCTGCCACTTGTTCCTTGGGAGCAGAGCCCAACTCCACCTGGCTCCAGCCTGCTTGCTGGGCAGTTGCAAGCTGAGGCACAGAGGTGGCACTGCCAAGGCTTGCACCCCTCCAGTGCCACCTTACTGCCTTCTCCACTGGCACAACTCTCTGGCCCTGGGGACAGGCTCTGGAGCAGGTCCTGCTGTGCCAGGCCAAGGAGAGGATGGTTTGAACTGACAGAGGGAGACTGAGAGTGGAGAGAAGGGAGAAGTGTTTGGCACCAAGGGTGGGCCCAGAGGTGGGAGCTGCCCCACGGCTGGCACCATGGGGGCAGTCGTGGCTGTGAGCAGCCTGCCCTGGCTGCAGCTCCTGGAAGGGACTTTCAAGGTCCCTCCCCAGCACAAGCACTCTGTGGTTGGATGATGCCAGGGCTGTGAGGGGCAGAAGCTGAGCCCTGCCCCCTCAGCCCCCAGCCCACTCACCTTCTTGTCCAGCCTCCTGCCAGCCATGCTCAGGGTGATCACTCTGTTGTCTGACAGCTCCTGGGCAGCTACCTGCAAGAGAAGGGGAGGCTGCACTGGTGGCCAGCACTGACAGCAGGAGGTCAGCCAGGCAGAGGAGAGCCACAGGACCCTGCAGTGCCCTCCTGCCAGCTCAGGCACCAGAGGAGCTCTGCACACTCTGCACTGTCACAATCATTTTACCACTGCAGGTCAGAGTGGGACCAAATTCTGCTCCTCAGCTTCTGCCTGGAACTGAGAAGGGTGGAGAAAAGGCCCAAACGTGCTCTAGATGGGCACTGCCATCCAGCCCTGTGCTTGGCAGTGCCACACCAGCTGCACACCCAGAACAGCAGATGGCCTTTTAGCAGGCCTCCAGCTATGGCCCTGTGCTGCAGCTGGGAGCCCTGTGCCAGCCACTGACCCCCACAGCCTGGGGCTGAGTGCCCAGGAGAGGTTCCTCTGCAGGGCTGGCAGTCAGCAGCCTCCCAAAGGGACAATGAGGTGCCAGGACACCCCGGGCAGCTTCTCCTCCCCATGGCACCACAGCTAAAACAAAGCTTCTGGGAACGAGCTCCTGCCCTGTCTGTCACCTCAGGGCTTCTCAGCACCAGGACCTGGAGAAGCCTCCAAGGACTGAGGCAAGGGGAAGCAGGAGCCACACAAAGCCTTTGCCAGCAGGATGTGCCACCTCATCTTCCACAGCCCACACTGGGCACAGCAGAAGTTGGCTGCCTACTGCCTCAGGGGAGAGGCTGCTGGCACCAAGGACTTGAGCCATGGCTCTGCACCACCAGAGGAGGAGGAGATGGCCTCAAGGAGGGAAATGGTCACCTGAGGAGATGGATACAGGGATGGAAATGGTCACCTGAAGAGATGGATACAGAGATGGGAATGGTCACCTGAGGAGATGCCCCAAGGATGGAAATGATCACCTGAAGAGATGGTCCCAGGGATGGAGAAGATCACCCAAGGAGATGCCCCAGGGATAGAGAAGATCAGCTGAGGAGATGCCCCAGGGATGGAGAAGATCAGCTGAGATGTGCCCAGAGATGGAGGAGATCACCCAAGAAGATGCCCCAGGGATGGAGAAGATCACCCAAGGAGATGCCCCAGGGATGGAGAAGATCACCCAAGGAGATGTGCCCAGGGATGGAGAAGATCACCCAAGAAGATGCCCCAGGGATGGAGAAGATCACCCAAGGAGATGTGCCCAGGGATGGAGAAGATCACCCAAGGAGATGGCCCAGGGATGGAGAAGATCACCCAAGGAGATGTGCCCAGGGATGGAGAAGATCACCCAAGGAGATGTGCCCAGGGATGGAGAAGATCACCCAAGGAGATGCCCCAGGGATGGAGAAGATCACCCAAGGAGATGCCCCAGGGATGGAGAAGATCACCCAAGGAGATGCCCCAGGGATGGAGAAGATCACCCAAGGAGATGGCCCAGGGATGGAGAAGATCACCCAAGGAGATGTGCCCAGGGATGGAGAAGATCACCCAAGGAGATGCCCCAGGGATGGAGAAGATCACCCAAGGAGATGTGCCCAGGGATGGAGAAGATCACCCAAGGAGATGCCCCAGGGATGGAGAAGATCACCCAAGGAGATGCCCCAGGGATGGAGAAGATCACCCAAGGAGATGTGCCCAGGGCTGCCAAGTGCAGCTTTGGTGCCGCCGAGGAGCAGGCAGGAGCAGAGCCCAGCAGGCTGCAGCTGAAGGGCCCTGCCTGGCACCTACGGCAGCAGGGCTGCAGCTGGCAGCCAGCAGTGCCAGGCTGTGCCTGGAAGCAGCTCTGCTGAGCCTCTGGATGAGCAGGCAGAGGGAAGGCCTCCAGCCACACTCCATTTGTTCCCTTCCCTTCCCTGCTGCATTCCCAGCCCTGTGGATGCTCTCCTCCAGGCTGTGTCCTGCCCAAGCATCTGCTCCCCAGCTCTCCCCTCCTGCTCCTCCTGGCACCCCTGGCTGCAGGAGCTGGGAGCAGGCCGTGGGCACCCTGCATGGTGGTGCTGCCAGGCTGGCCCCCAGGAGGGTGTCCCCCACTGCAGAGCAGCAGTGTCACTGCAGCAAGGCCCTCAGAAGGGCTGGGCAGCAAAGGAGGGATGCCCTGAGAAGGAGCACCCCTGGCAGCTGGCACCAGTGCTGTGCCCCAGGGAGCAGTGCTGGGCACAGGCCTGGGCAGTCTCTTCAGTGATGCTCTGGAGCAGGGCACTGAGTCCAGCAGCAGTGAGGCTGCAGATGGCAGCAAGCCAGGAGCAGCTGTGGAGCTGTTGGAGGGCAGCAGAGCCCTGCAGAGGGCCCTGGGCAGGCTGCATGGGTGGGCAGAGGCCAAGGGGATGAGAGTGAAGAAGGCCAAGGGCAGGTTGTGCACTTTGGCCACAGCAGCCCCAAGCAGCAGTGCAGGCTGGGGCCAGAGGGGCTGAGAGCAGGCAGGCAGAGAGGGCCCTGGGGGTGCTGTGAGAGAGCAGCTGCAGAGGAGGCAGCAGTGTGCCCAGGTGGGCAGCAGAGCCAGTGGCATCCTGGGCTGGCTCAGGAGCAGTGTGGGCAGCAGGAGAAGGGAGGTTCTTGTGCCCCTGTGCCCAGCCCTGCTCAGGCCAGCCCTGGAGTGCTGTGTCCAGCTGTGGGCTCCTGAATTGCAGAGAGCTGCTGAGGTGCTGGAAGGTGCTGAGAGAAGGGCAGCAAGGCTGGGGAGGGGCCTGGAGCACAGCCCTGTGAGGAGAGGCTGAGGGAGCTGGGGGGGTGCAGGCTGCAGCAGAGGAGGCTCAGGGCAGAGCTGATTGCTGCCTGCAGCTGCCTGCAGGGAGGCTGTAGCCAGGTGGGGTTGGGCTCTGCTGCCAGGCAGGCAGCAACAGAACAAGGGGCCCCAGGCTGAAGCTGTGCCAGGGCAGGTGTGGGCTGGCTGTGAGGAGGAAGCTCCTGGCACAGAGAGTGATTGGCACTGGCATGGGCTGCCCAGGGAGGTGGTGGAGTGGCCGTGCCTGGAGGCGATGGAGAGGAGGCTGCATGAGGCACTTGGTGCCAGGGCTTGGTGAGTTAGAAGGGGTTGCTGATAGGTTGGGCTCAATGAGCTCAAAGCTCTTCTCCAACCTGCCTCATTCTGTGCTTCTGTGATCAGGAGATGAAGAGGAGGAGGAGGAGATGCAGCTCCTGAATCAGCCTGGGCAGGAGGGAGCAGCTCCTGACCCAGCTGCCAGCCCCACCCTGGCAGACACCACTCTTGGGTCCACAGAGCACCCACCCAGCTCATGCCAAGGCAGCTTTCCCCTGTGCCACACAGGCCTGAGGCCAGGTGGTGCCTGCCACACAGCCAAGGTTTGGCTTTGCTCTCCCCCCTGTCCTCACTGCCCACTCGTGGTCACCAGAGCCAGCCTGAGGCTGAGGAGCTGGAGGGGAGCAGGCTGGAGTCTGCCCCTGGCTGATGCCCACCACAGCAGCCAGAGCAGAGCAGGCTGGAATCTGCCCCTGGCTGATGCCCACCACAGCAGCCAGAGCAGAGCAGGCTGGAGTCTGCCCCTGGCTGTTGCCCACCACAGCAGCCAGAGCAGAGTAGGCAGGAATCTGCCCCTGGCTGATGCCCACCACAGCAGCCAGGGCAGAGCAGGCTGGAATCTGCCCTGGCTGATGCCCACCACAGCAGCCAGAGCAGAGTAGGCAGGAATCTGCCCCTGGCTGATGCCCACCACAGCAGCCAGAGCAGAGCAGGCAGGAATCTGCCCCTGGCTGATGCCCACCACAGCAGCCAGAGCAGAGCAGGCTGGAGTCTGCCCCTGGCTGATGCCCACCACAGCAACCAGAGCAGAGCAGGCTGGAATCTGCCCTGGCTGGAGCTGTCCCTGCTGCCTGCAGAGGGCTGCCCAAGATGCCCCTGGAGGGTCCCTCCCTGCCTGGTTCTGTGGCTCTGTCACCCCCCAGCCTCTGGAGCCCCTCCCGTGAGCCAGCAGAGCTGCCAGGAGGGGATCTGCACCCAAATGTTGCTTTTCACCTCCAAAGCAGGAGCTGCAGGCTGGGGAGGGCTCTGCCCGGAGGGGTCTGCAGCAGCAGCAGCTGTTGCCATGGGAGGCGTTGCTAGGGCACAGCTCTGTGCCTGCAAACACAGGCACCCATGGCTGGCACAGCACAGCACAGCCCTGCCCTGCCTGCTGCCCAGGGAGGGCTGAGCGGGCACTGGTGCCAGGCAGCCTGCAGCAGAGATTGGCTTTGTGCTCCTCACAGAGCCCCAGAACACATCCAGCTGGGGGAGGCCTCCGAGCTCAGCCCCCCCAACCCTCCCCCCACTGCAGTGCCAACCCCAAGCCGAGACCCCAGGCCCCACAGGCTCTGCAGCACCCCCAGGGATGGGCACTGCAGCCCTGCCCTGGGCAGCCTGTGCCAAGCTCTGAGAGCCCTTCCAGGCAGGAAGATCTCCTGAGCTCCAGCCTGGCCCTCCCCTGGGGCAGCTTGGAGCCATCTCTGCCTCTGCCCCTTGCCCCCTCCTCACTGCAGCCTCCCTGCAGGCAGCTGCAGGGCGCAAGGAGGTCTCCCTCCGGCTCCTCTGCTGCAGCCTGACCCCCCCAGCTCCCTCAGCCCCTCCTCACCGCCAGCTGCTCCAGGCCCTTCTCCAGCCTCTGCCCTGCACAGGCTGCAGCCCCTCAGTGTCCTTCCTGCAGCCAGGGCCCAGAGCTGAACGCAGCTCTCCAGCTGTGGCCTGCCCGGTGCTGGGCACAGGGGGATGGGCACCTGCTGCCCACCCTGCTCCTGAGCCCAGCCAGGATGCCACTGGCCTGCTTGCCCACCTGGGCTCAGTGCCTGCCAACCAGCACCCCCAGCTCCCTCTGCGGGCTGCAGCTTCCTAACCAGACATGCCAGGGCTGGAGCTCCCCACAGGGCTGCTGTGCCCCAGGGGCAGGACCTGGCATTGGCCTCGCTGAGCCTCACCCACTGAGCCTTGGCCCAGGGCTCTCACCTGCCCAGGCCTCACTGCCAAGCCTGCCTGCCCTCCAGCAGCTGCACACAGCCACCCAGCTTGGTGCCAGCTGCAGACTGGCAGAGGGAGCCTCAATGCCCTCACCCAGACCCTTGATGAGGACACCGAAGAGGGCAGGCCCCGGAGCTGAGCCCTGGGGGCATCCCTGGGGGCTGGGTGCCAGCAGCACTGAGCTCCCTTCCCCAGCACCCTCAGTGCCCTGCCCAGCAGCCAGCTCTCAGTCCAGTGCAGGCTGCACTGGGCCAAGCCTGGTGCCAGGAGCTGCAGCAGGAGAATGCTGTCACCTTGTGCCCTCTGCACCCTCCTGCCTGTGCCCTGCTCACTGCTTACCCCAGCCCCCAGCCCACCCCCCGCGAGGGTGGGAGGCTGCAGCCAGCTGGGGAAGCCAAACAGCTCTGGGCACATCCTGCCCTCCTGCTGCAGCTCAGTGCCTGCCAACCAGCACCCCCAGCTCCCTCTGCGGGCTGCAGCTCCCTAACCACACATGCCAGGGCTGGAGCTCCCCACGGGGCTGCTGTGCCCCAGGGGCAGGACCTGGCATTGGCCTCGCTGAGCCTCACCCCCTTCAGGGAGCTGCAGAGAGCAATGAGGTCTCCAGGCTGAGGCTTTCTCACCTGAGAGCCCACAGCTGAAGCTCCAGCACTTGGGTACCAGGCAGGACGGTGCCAGCCTTGAAGGCTTCTCCAAACAGGCCAAAGGCAGGAGGAAAGGGAGAAGCAAAGGGCAAACGAAGCTGCTGAGCTCAGTGCCAGCTGCAGGACCTCAGCTGCAGGACCCAGCTGCAGGATGCCAGCTGCAGGATGCCAGCTGCAGGACCCCAGCTGCAGGACTCAGCTGCAGGACCCCAGCTGCAGGATGCCAGCTGCAGGACGCCAGCAGCAGGACGCCAGCTGCAGGACACCAGCTGCAGGATGCCAGCTGCAGGACCCCAGCTGCAGGACCCCAGCTGCAGGACCCCAGCTGCAGGACCCCAGCTGCAGGATGCCAACTGCAGGATGCCAGCTGCAGGACCCCAGCAGCAGGATGCCAGCTGCAGGACGCCAGCTGCAGGACACCAGCTGCAGGATGCCAGCTGCAGGACGCCAGCTGCAGGATGCCAGCTGCAGGACGCCAGCTGCAAGGACCCAGCTGCAGGACGCCAGCTGCAGAATGCCAGCTGCAGGACGCCAGCTGCAGGATGCCAGCTGCAGGATGTCAGCTGCAGGACGCCAGCTGCGGCCCCACGCCCCGCCCGGCGCCGAGCCCCTGCCCACCCCGCGGGGGCAGGAGGTGCCATACCGTGATGGTGCCCTTGCCAGCTGGCTTCCCGTTGCCCAGCAGCAGGCTCCTGGTGATCTTCTTGTTGGAGACGATCTGCGGCAGGCAGAGAGAAGCCATCAGCGCCGCAGGGAGGCAGCGCAGGCACTGCTCCCCCAGGGCGCCCAGCTGGAGCACAGCGCAGCCAGTGCCAACCCCCCCTGGCATGGGCAAGGGCATCTCTCACAGCACGCAAGGCCTCATCCAGCCTGGCACTGAGCACCTCCAGGGAGGTGGTGGAGCACAGAAGCTCAGAATGGGATCAAAGATCACAGCAAAGATCCCATTCTGTGCTTCTGTGCTCCACCACCTTCCTGGGCAGCCTGTGCCAGGCTCTGCCCACCCTCACTGCCCACAATTCCTCCCTCCTCTCCACTCTCCCTCTCCTCTCTCCCAGCTCAGAGCCATTCTCCCTCCTCCTGGCACTGCCAGCCCTTGCCCAAAGTCTCTCCCCAGCTCTCCTGCAGCCCATACCCTGCTCTGCCCAGGATGCCACCCAAAGCCCAGACCCTGCTCTGCCCACATATCTGCTGTGTGCCAAGCAACTGAAATAAATGTGCCAAGCAGCTGATGCAAGTGTGCCAAGCATCCATTGTAAGTGTGCCAAGCAGCTGATGCAAGTGTGCCAAGCAGCTGTGTGCCAAGCATCTGTCAGAAGTGTGCCAAGCAGCTGCTATACGTGTGCCAAGCAGCTGAAGTGTGCCAAGCAGCTGTTGTAAGTGTGCCAAGCAGCTGTTGTAAGTGTGCCAAGCAGCTGTTGAACGTGTGCCAAGCAGCTGACGTGTGCCAAGCAGCTGATGAGTGCCAAGCAGCTGTTGTACATGTGCCAAGCAGCTGATGTGTGCCAAGCAGCTGATGCAAGTGTGCCAAGCAGCTGCTATAAGTGTGCCAAGCAGCTGTAAGTGTGCCTAGCAGCTGATGTGTGCCAAGCAGCTGCTATAAGTGTGCCAAGCAGCTGCTATAAGTGTGCCAAGCAGCTGATGTGTGCCAAGCAGCTGTTGTAAGTGTGCCTAGCAGCTGATGTGTGCCAAGCAGCTGATGCAAGTGTGCCAAGCAGCTGATGTGTGCCAAGCAGCTGACACAAGTGTGCCAAGCAGCTGATGTGTGCCAATCAGCTGACACAATTGTGCCAAGCAGCTGATGTGTGCCAAGCAGCTGACACAAGTGTGCCAAGCAGCTGATGTGTGCCAAGCAGCTGTTGTAAGTGTGCCTAGCAGCTGATGTGTGCCAAGCAGCTGACACAAGTGTGCCAAGCAGCTGATGTGTGCCAAGCAGCTGATGCAAGTGTGCCAAGCAGCTGATGTGTGCCAAGCAGCTGTTGTAAGTGTGCCTAGCAGCTGATGTGTGCCAAGCAGCTGATGCAAGTGTGCCAAGCAGCTGATGTGTGCCAAGCAGCTGACACAAGTGTGCCAAGCAGCTGATGTGTGCCAAGCAGCTGACACAAGTGTGCCAAGCAGCTGATGTGTGCCAAGCAGCTGCTATAAGTGTGCCAAGCAGTTGATGTGTGCCAAGCAGCTGCTATAAGTGTGCCAAGCAGCTGATGTGTGCCAAGCAGCTGATGTGTGCCAAGCAGCTGACACAAGTGTGCCAAGCAGCTGATGTGTGCCAATCAGCTGACACAATTGTGCCAAGCAGCTGTTGTAAGTGTGCCAAGCAGCTGATGCAAGTGTGCCAAGCAGCTGATGTGTGCCAAGCAGCTGTTGTAAGTGTGCCTAGCAGCTGATGTGTGCCAATCAGCTGACACAATTGTGCCAAGCAGCTGTTGTAAGTGTGCCAAGCAGCTGATGCAAGTGTGCCAAGCAGCTGATGTGTGCCAATCAGCTGACACAATTGTGCCAAGCAGCTGTTGTAAGTGTGCCAAGCAGCTGACGTGTGCCAAGCAGCTGACAGAAGTGTGCCAAGCAGCTGATGTGTGCCAAGCAGCTGACACAAGTGTGCCAAGCAGCTGATGTGTGCCAAGCAGCTGCTGTAAGTGTGCCAAGCAGCTGATGTGTGCCAAGCAGCTGATGCAAGTGTGCCAAGCAGCTGCTATAAGTGTGCCAAGCAGCTGTAAGTGTGCAAAGCAGCTGATGTGTGCCAAGCAGCTGCTATAAGTGTGCCAAGCAGCTGCTATAAGTGTGCCAAGCAGCTGATGTGTGCCAAGCAGCTGATGTGTGCCAAGCAGCTGTTGTAAGTGTGCCTAGCAGCTGATGTGTGCCAAGCAGCTGCTATAAGTTTGCCAAGCAGCTGATGTGTGCCAAGCAGCTGACACAAGTGTGCCAAGCAGCTGATGTGTGCCAAGCAGCTGTTGTAAGTGTGCCAAGCAGCTGATGTGTGCCAAGCAGCTGACACAAGTGTGCCAAGCAGCTGATGTGTGCCAAGCAGCTGATGCAAGTGTGCCAAGCAGCTGATGCAAGTGTGCCAAGCAGCTGATGTGTGCCAAGTAGCTGATGCAAGTGTGCCAAGCAGCTGACAGAAGTGTGCTAAGCAGCTAATGCAAGTGTGCCAAGCAGCTGATGTGTGCCAAGCAGCTGTTGTAAGTGTGCCTAGCAGCTGATGTGTGCCAAGCAGCTGATGTGTGCCAAGCAGCTGATGCAAGTGTGCCAAGCAGCTGATGTGTGCCAAGCAGCTGATGCAAGTGTGCCAAGCAGCTGATGTGTGCCAAGCAGCTGCTATAAGTTTGCCAAGCAGCTGATGTGTGCCAAGCAGCTGACACAAGTGTGCCAAGCAGCTGATGTGTGCCAAGCAGCTGTTGTAAGTGTGCCAAGCAGCTGATGTGTGCCAAGCAGCTGACACAAGTGTGCCAAGCAGCTGATGTGTGCCAAGCAGCTGATGCAAGTGTGCCAAGCAGCTGATGCAAGTGTGCCAAGCAGCTGATGTGTGCCAAGTAGCTGATGCAAGTGTGCCAAGCAGCTGACAGAAGTGTGCTAAGCAGCTAATGCAAGTGTGCCAAGCAGCTGATGTGTGCCAAGCAGCTGTTGTAAGTGTGCCTAGCAGCTGATGTGTGCCAAGCAGCTGATGTGTGCCAAGCAGCTGATGCAAGTGTGCCAAGCAGCTGATGTGTGCCAAGCAGCTGATGCAAGTGTGCCAAGCAGCTGATGTGTGCCAAGCAGCTGTTGTGAGTGTGCCTAGCAGCTGATGTGTGCCAAGCAGCTGATGTGTGCCAAGCAGCTGATGCAAGTGTGCCTAGCAGCTGATGTGTGCCAAGCAGCTGATGCAAGTGTGCCTAGCAGCTGATGTGTGCCAAGCAGCTGATGCAAGTGTGCCAAGCAGCTGATGTGTGCCAAGCAGCTGATGTGTGCCAATCAGCTGACACAATTGTTCCAAGCAGCTGATGTGTGCCAAGCAGCTGACACAAGTGTGCCAAGCAGCTGATGTGTGCCAAGCAGCTGACACAAGTGTGCCAAGCAGCTGATGTGTGCCAAGCAGCTGCTATAAGTGTGCCAAGCAGCTGATGCAAGTGTGCCAAGCAGCTGATGCAAGTGTGCCAAGCAGCTGCTGTGTGCCAAGCAGCTGATGCAAGTGTGCCAAGCAGCTGATGTGTGCCAAGCAGCTGCTATAAGTGTGCCAAGCAGCTGATGTGTGCCAAGCAGCTGTTGTAAGTGTGCCTAGCAGCTGATATGTGCCAAGCAGCTGATGCAAGTGTGCCAAGCAGCTGATGTGTGCCAAGCAGCTGATGCAAGTGTGCCAAGCAGCTGCTGTGTGCCAAGCAGCTGATGCAAGTGTGCCAAGCAGCTGTGTGTGCCAATCAGCTGTCAGAAGTGTGCCAAGCAGCTGCTATACGTGTGCCAAGCAGCTGTTGTAAGTGTGCCAAGCAGCTGTCAGAAGTGTGCCAAGCAGCTGTCAGAAGTGTGCCAAGCAGCTCTTGAACGTGTGCCAAGCAGCTGACGTGTGCCAAGCAGCTGATGTGTGCCAAGCAGCTGTTGTAAATGTGCCAAGCAGCTGATGTGTGCCAAGCAGCTGATGCAAGTGTGCCAAGCAGCTGCTATAAGTGTGCCAAGCAGCTGTAAGTGTGCAAAGCAGCTGATGTGTGCCAAGCAGCTGTTGTAAGTGTGCCTAGCAGCTGATGTGTGCCAATCAGCTGATGCAAGTGTGCCAAGCAGCTGATGTATGCCAAGCAGCTGACACAAGTGTGCCAAGCAGCTGATGTGTGCCAAGCAGCTGACACAAGTGTGCCAAGCAGCTGATGTGTGCCAAGCAGCTGACGCAATTGTGCCAAGCAGCTGATGTGTGCCAAGCAGCTGATGCAAGTGTGCCAAGCAGCTGATGTGTGCCAAGCAGCTGTTGTAAGTGTGCCAAGCAGCTGATGTGTGCCAAGCAGCTGATGTGTGCCAAGCAGCTGATGCAAGTGTGCCAAGCAGCTGATGTGTGCCAAGTAGCTGATGCAAGTGTGCCAAGCAGCTGATGTGTGCCAAGCAGCTGATGCAAGTGTGCCAAGCAGCTGAAACAAGTGTGCTAAGCAGCTGATGTGTGCCAAGCAGCTGTTGTAAGTGTGCCTAGCAGCTGATGTGTGCCAAGCAGCTGATGCAAGTGTGCCAAGCAGCTGATATGTGCCAAGCAGCTGATATGTGCCAAGCAGCTGATGTGTGCCAAGCAGCTGACACAAGTGTTCCAAGCAGCTGATATGTGCCAAGCAGCTGATGCAAGTGTGCTAAGCAGCTGATGTGTGCCAAGCAGCTGACACAAGAGTGCCAAGCAGCTGATGCAAGTGTGCCAAGCAGCTGATGTGTGCCAAGCAGCTGACACAAGAGTGCCAAGCAGCTGATGCAAGTGTGCCAAGCAGCTGATGTGGGTCATGCAGCTGCTATAAGTGTGCCAAGCAGCTGTAAGTGTGCCAAGCAGCTGATGTTTGTCAAGCAGCTGCTATAAGTGTGCCAAGCAGCTGTAAGTGAGCCAAGCAGTTGATGTGTGCCAAGCAGCTGACACAAGTGTGCCAAGCAGCTGTGTGCCAAGCTGCTGATGTGTGTCAAGCAGCTGCTATAAGTGTGCCAAGCAGCTGTTGTAAGTGTGCCAAGCAGCTGACACAAGTGTGCCAAGCAGCTGATGTGTGCCAAGCAGCTGACACAAGTGTGCCAAGCAGCTGATGTGTGCCAAGCAGCTGCTATAATTGTGCCAAGCAGCTGATGTGTGCCAAGCAGCTGACACAAGTGTGCCAAGCAGCTGCTATAAGTGTGCCAAGCAGCTGCTATAAGTGTGCCAAGCAGCTGACACAAGTGTGCCAAGCAGCTGATGTGTGCCAAGCAGCTGTTGTAAGTGTGCCAAGCAGCTGATGTGTGCCAAGCAGCTGACACAAGTGTGCCAAGCAGCTGATGTGTGCCAAGCAGCTGCTATGTGCCAAGCAGCTATAAGTGTGCCAAGCAGCTGACACAAGTGTGCCAAGCAGCTGACACAAGTGTGCCAAGCAGCTGATGTGTGCCAAGCAGCTGCTATAAGTGTGCCAAGCAGCTGCTGTGTGCCAAGCAGCTGCTATAAGTGTGCCAAGCAGCTGACACAAGTGTGCCAAGCAGCTGATGTGTGCCAAGCAGCTGCTATAAGTGTGCCAAGCAGCTGCTGTGTGCCAAGCAGCTGCTCTAAGTGTGCCAAGCAGCTGACACAAGTGTGCCAAGCAGCTGATGTGTGCCAAGCAGCTGTTGTAAGTGTGCCAAGCAGCTGATGTGTGCCAAGCAGCTGACACAAGTGTGCCAAGCAGCTGATGTGTGCCAAGCAGCTGATGCAAGTGTGCCAAGCAGCTGATGTGTGTCAAGCAGCTGCTATAAGTGTGCCAAGCAGCTGACACAAGTGTGCCAAGCAGCTGATGTGTGCCAAGCAGCTGATGTGTGCCAAGCAGCTGATGTGTGCCAAGCAGCTGCTATAAGTGTGCCAAGCAGCTGATGCGTGCCAATCAGCTGACACAATTGTGCCAAGCAGCTGATGTGTGCCAAGCAGCTGCTATAAGTGTGCCAAGCAGCTGATGTGTGCCAAGCAGCTGATGCAAGTGTGCCAAGCAGCTGCTGTGTGCCAAGCAGCTGCTGTGTGCCAAGCAGCTGATGTGTGCCAAGCAGCTGATGCAAGTGTGCCAAGCAGCTGCTGTGTGCCAAGCATCTGTCAGAAGTGTGCCAAGCAGCTGATGCAAGTGTGCCAAGCAGCTGCTGTGTGCCAAGCATCTGTCAGAAGTGTGCCAAGCAGCTGATGCAAGTGTGCCAAGCAGCTGCTATAAGTGTGCCAAGCAGCCTCGCTGAGCCAGGCCAGGAGTGCCGCAGCTCTGCCAGCGGAAGGCAGAAGCGAGCTCCTGCCCAGCTGCCGGCCGTGCCCGCCGGGGGGTGCCCTGCAGCCCCACCGTGCCCAGGGTGCAGCAGAGCTGGCCCAGGAAGTCATGCTCTGCCAGCTGCAGGCTCGCCCGGTCCTGGTCGAAGAGGGCAAACTTCAGCCTCTGCACCTCCTCGAAGCGGTAGTCGAGGAGGAACTTCCTGGCGAAGGCAGGGTTCAGGTTGTTCACTGCTGTCTCCGTGCGGTCCAGCTGCGGGGCACAGCCAGGGGCACTCAGGGACCCGCAGCACCTCTGCCACAGCCCCGCGCAGAGCCCCGCGGCGGGCACCAGACTGAGCGCGGCAGGCGCCTGGCACAGCTGCCCCACCAGGCACCCCCAGGGCACAGCTGCCCCCTCCAGGCACCCCCAGGGCACAGCTGCCCCCTCCAGGCACCCCCAGGGCACAGCTGCCCCTCCAGGCACCCCCGGGGCACAGCTGCACCTCCAGGCATCCCCAGGGCACAGCTGCCCCCCCAGGCACCCCCAGGGCACAGCTGCCCCCTCCAGGCACCCCCAGGGCACAGCTGCACCTCTCCAGGCACCCCCAGGGCACAGCTGCCCCTCCAGGCACCCCCAGGGCACAGCTGCCCCCCTCCAGGCATCCCCAGGGCACAGCTGCCCCCTCCAGGCATCCCCAGGGCACAGCTGCCCCCTCCAGGCAGCCCCCAGGGCACAGCTGCCCCTCCACACAGCTCCCAGGGCACAGCTGCCCCTCTAGGCAACCCCAGGGCACAGCTGCCCCTCCAGGCACCCCCAGGGCACAGCTGCCCCCCTCCAGGCACCCCCAGGGCACAGCTGCCCCCTCCAGGCATCCCCAGGGCACAGCTGCCTCTCCAGGCACCCCCAGGGCACAGCTGCCCCCCTCCAGGCACCCCCAGGGCACAGCTGCCCCTCCAGGCACCCCCAGGGCACAGCTGCCCCCCTCCAGGCATCCCCAGGGCACAGCTGCCCCTCCAGGCACCCCCAGGGCACAGCTGCCCCTCCAGGCACCCCCAGGGCACAGCTGCCCCCCTCCAGGCACCCCCAGGGCACAGCTGCCCCCTCCAGGCATCCCCAGGGCACAGCTGCCTCTCCAGGCACCCCCAGGGCACAGCTGCCCCCCTCCAGGCACCCCCAGGGCACAGCTGCCCCTCCAGGCACCCCCAGGGCACAGCTGCCCCCCTCCAGGCACCCCCAGGGCACAGCTGCCCCCCTCCAGGCATCCCCAGGGCACAGCTGCCCCTCCAGGCATCCCCAGGGCACAGCTGCCCCTCCAGGCACCCCCGGGGCACAGCTGTCCCCCTCCAGGCACCCCCAGGGCACAGCTGCCCCTCCAGGCACCCCCAGGGCACAGCTGCCCCTCCAGGCACCCCCAGGGCACAGCTGCCCCCTCCAGGCAGCCCCCAGGGCACAGCTGCCCCCCCCAGGCAGTCGCCAGGGCACAGCTGCCCCTCCAGGCACCCCCAGGGCACAGCTGCCCCTCCAGGCACCCCCAGGGCACAGCTGCCCCCTCCAGGCACCTCCAGAGCACAGCTGCCCCCTCCAGGCACCCCCAGGGCACAGCTGCCCCCCTCCAGGCAGCCCCCAGGGCACAGCTGCCCCCTCCAGGCACCCACAGGGCACAGCTGCCCCTCCAGGCACCCCCAGGGCACAGCTGCCCCCTCCAGGCACCCCCAGGGCACAGCTGCCCCCCTCCAGGCACCCCCCAGGGCACAGCTGCCCCCTCCAGGCACCCACAGGGCACAGCTGCCCCTCCAGGCACCCCCGGGGCACAGATGCCCCTCCAGGCACCCCCAGGGCACAGCTGCCCCCTCCAGGCACCCCCAGGGCACAGCTGCACCTCCAGGCACCCCCAGGGCACAGCTGCCCCTCCAGGCACCCCCAGGGCACAGCTGCCCCTCCAGGCATCCCCAGGGCACAGCTGCCCCTCCACACAGCCCTCAGGGCACAGCTGCCCCCTCCAGGCATCCCTAGGGCACAGCTGCCCCCTCCAGGCACTCCTAGGGCACAGCTGCCCCTTCACACAGCCCCCAGGGCACAGCTGCCCCCTCCAGGCACCCCCAGGGCACAGCTGCCCCTTCACACAGCCCCCAGGGCACAGCTGCCCCTCCAGGCACCCCTAGGGTACAGCTGCCCCCCTCCAGGCACCCCCAGGGCACAGATGCCCCCTCCAGGCACCCCCAGGGCACAGCTGCCCCTCCAGGCACCCCCAGGGCACAGCTGCACCTCCAGGCATCCCCAGGGCACAGCTGCCCCTCCACACAGCCCCCAGAGCACAGCTGCCCCTCCAGGCACCCCCAGGGCACAGCTGCCCCTCCACACAGCCCCCAGGGCACAGCTGCCCCCTCCACACAGCCCCCAAGGCACAGCTGCCCCCTCCAGGCACCCCCAGGGCACAGCTGCCCCTCCAGGCATCCCCAAGGCACAGCTGCCCCCTCCAGGCACCCCCAGGGCACAGCTGCCCCTCCAGGCATCCCCAAGGCACAGCTGCCCCCTCCAGGCACCCCCAGGGCACAGCTGCCCCCTCCAGGCACCCCCAGGGCACAGCTGCCCCCTCCAGGCACCCCCAGGGCACAGCTGCCCCCTCCAGGCATCCCCCAGGGCACAGCTGCCCCTCCAGGCACTCCTAGGGCACAGCTGCCCCTCCACACAGCTCCCAGGGCACAGCTGCCCCCTCCAGGCACCCCCAGGGCACAGCTGCCCCTCCAGGCATCCCTAGGGCACAGCTGCCACCTCCAGGCACTCCTAGGGCACAGCTGCCCCTCCACACAGCTCCCAGGGCACAGCTGCCCCCTCCAGGCACCCCCAGGGCACAGCTGCCTCTCCACACAGCCCCCAGGGCACAGCTGCCCCTCCAGGCACCCCCAGGGCACAGCTGCCCCCTCCAGGCACCCCCAGGGCACAGCTGCCCCCTCCAGGCACCCCCAGGGCACAGCTGCCTCTCCACACAGCCCCCAGGGCACAGCTGCCCCCTCCAGGCACCCCCAGGGCACAGCTGCCCCCTCCAGGCACCCCCAGGGCACAGCTGCCCCCTCCAGGCATCCCCAGGGCACAGCTGCCCCTCCAGGCAGGTGCCAGCTCCTGTTCTGCACCCATCAAGAGTGGGTGCCAAGGGGTGCCAACAAGCAGGGCAGGGGCACCCATGCCAGCCCAGGCTCAGGGCAGGGTCAGGGCTCGCTGAGGCAGGAGCTCTTTGCCCGCTCCCAGCAGCTGCAGCTCTCTCACCCCTCTGGTCCTCAGCCAGAGCCCCCCAGCTGCCATCCACAGACTGACAGAGTGCCTTGGGTGGGAAGGGGCCTCACAGCACAGCCAGTGCCAACCTCACGCCTGCCATGGGCAAGGGGCACCTCTCACAGCACTCGAGGCCTCATCCAGGCTGGCACTGAACACCTCCAGGGAGGTGGTGGAGCACAGAATGGGATCCAAGATCGAAGATGTGCCAGGCTCTCACCACCCTCAACCTGTGCCAGTCTCTGCCCACCCTCACTGCCAACATTTCCTCCCTCCTCTCCACTCTCCCTCTCCCCTCTCCCAGCTCAGAGCCATTCTCCCTCCTCCTGGCACTGCCAGCCCTTGCCCAAAGTCCCTCCCCAGCTCCCCTGCAGCCCCTTCAGGCACTGCAAGGCTGCTCTCAGCTCTCCCTGCAGCCTTCTCCTCCCCAGGCTGCACAGCCCCAACTCTGCCAGCCTGTGCCCACAGCAGAGCTTCTCCAGCAGCCTCTCAGCCTCTCGGTGGCCTCCTCTGGCCCCTGCCCAGCAGCTCCAGGTCCTCTCCCTCACTGCCAACCATTCCTTCCTCCTCTCCACCCTCAGTCTCCTCAGTGCAGAGCACTGACCCAGGCTGCTTCCTGCCTCAGCTGAGTCCTCCCAGCCAAAAGCTCTTTCTGGCTGTCAGGATGCCCTTTGCCAGGGGCAGGGGCACCTCTCACCAGCCCAGGCTGCCCAAGGCCTCCTCCAGCCTGGCCTGGAGCACCTGCACAGCGTTCAGGCTGTGGAGCTCAGAGCAGGGAGGAGCAGAGCAAGGCAGGAAGGCACAAGGCAGAAGAGCAACCCTCCAGCATCGCCCCCTGGGGCTGCTTCTGCCTTAGCCTGCCAAGGACCCGAACAGCCCAAGCCAGCCCTGGGGCACTCCTCATGCATCTCACCAGGCAGCAGGAGAAGCAGGAGGCTGGGGGGAGCCAGGAGAGAAGAGTGCAGCAGACTCTGCCACCCTGGGCAGGCTGAGAGGGCATGTGCCTGCCAGCTTGGAAGGGCAAGAGCAGAGAGGAGGGTGGCAGGGAAGCTGCTGCTGCGGCAGGGCAGGCTCCAGGGCAGCATCCCACGGGAGCAGAGCAGACTTGGCAGGAGCTGCTGCGAGTGTGGGCTGGCAGAGCAGCATGGCACAGGAGGAGAGACAGGCGTGGGGAGGCAGAGAACACAGCCCTGGCACAGGCTGCACCGGGCTGGAAGGGACCCTCCAGGGGCAGCAGGGACAGCTCCAGCCAGAGCAGGCTGCACAGGGACACAGCCAGGCTGAGCCTGGAGGTCTCCATCGACAGAGCCTCCAGCACCTCCCTGGGCAGCCTGTGCCAGGCGCTCCCCACCCTCCCTGGGCACAACTCCCTCCTGATGCCAACCTAACTCTGCCCTGCTCCAGCTCCAAATCATTGCCCTCAGCCTGTCCCCACAGCCCCTTCTGAGCAGTCCCTCCCCAGCCTGCCTGCAGCTCCCCTGCAAGTACTCTGAGGTCTGCCTGGAGCCTCCTCCAAGCACCCAAAACTGCCTGCCAGAGCAGTGCCCAGCACAGAGCCAGGCTGGCTGAGCAGCTGGGGCAGGGCAGTGCCCAGCACAGAGCCAGGCTGGTGAGCAGCTGGGGCAGGGCAGTGCCCAGCACAGAGCCAGGCTGGGGAGCAGCTGGGGCAGGGCAGTGCCCAGCACAGAGCCAGGCTGGCTGAGCAGCTGGAGCAGGGCAGTGCCCAGCACAGAGCCAGGCTGGCTGAGCAGCTGGGGCAGGGCAGTGCCCAGCACAGAGCCAGGCTGGTGAGCAGCTGGGGCAGGGCAGTGCCCAGCACAGAGCCAGGCTGGGGAGCAGCTGGGGCAGGGCAGTGCCCAGCACAGAGCCAGGCTGGGGAGCAGCTGGGGCAGGGCAGTGCCCAGCACAGAGCCAGGCTGGCTGAGCAGCTGGGGCAGGGCAGTGCCCAGCACAGAGCCAGGCTGGGGAGCAGCTGGGGCAGGGCAGTGCCCAGCACAGAGCCAGGCTGGGGAGCAGCTGGGGCAGGGCAGTGCCCAGCACAGAGCCAGGCTGGCTGAGCAGTGGCTGCAGAGCAGCCTGCAGCAGAAGGCCCTGGGGGGGTCAGGGGGTGCCCAAGTGCCCAGCAGGCAGCACTGGTGGCTGCAGCCCAGAGCCAGCTGTGTGCTGGCTGCAGCCAGAGCAGGCAGAGCAGCAGCACAGGGAGGGGATTCTGCCCCTCCAATCTGCTCTGCTCAGCCCTCCCCTGCAGCACTGCCTCCAGCTCTGGGAACCCAGCACAGGAAGGGCCTGGAGCTGCTGGGCAGGGGCCAGAGGAGGCCACCGAGAGGCTGAGAGGCTGCTGGAGAAGCTCTGCTGTGGGCACAGGCTGGCAGAGTTGGGGCTGTGCAGCCTGGGGAGGAGAAGGCTGCAGGGAGAGCTGAGAGCAGCCTTGCAGTGCCTGAAGGGGCTGCAGGGGAGCTGGGGAGGGACTTTGGGCAAGGGCTGGCAGTGCCAGGAGGAGGGAGAATGGCTTGGAGCTGGGAGAGGGGAGAGGGAGAGTGGAGAGGAGGGAGGAATTGTTGGCAGTGAGGGTGGGCAGAGCCTGGCACAGGTTGAGGGTGGTGAGAGCCTGGCACATCTTCGATCTTGGATCCCTTTCTGTGCTTCACAACCTCCCTGGAGGTGTTCAGTGCCAGCCTGGATGAGACCCTTAGCAGCCTGTGCTGGTGGGAGGTGCCCCCTGCCCTTGGCAGGGTGGGGTTGGCACTGGGCTGAGCAGTGAGGTCCCTTCCAACCCAGCCCATTCTATGGCTCCCTGCATCCCTGGCACCTGCAGATGCCCAGCACTCCCAGACTGGCAGATGGTACCTCAGGTGCAGAGAAGTGCCCAGGGTGGGTGCTCAGAGCAGCACAAAGGCAACAGCATGGCTGAGTCCTGCCTCTGGGCACCACAGCCCAGCTCTTGCATGGCATCAGTGGGGCAGAGCATTCACCACCTCCCACCCTCCAGATGACTTCTGGGCCTGTGCTTTGCTCCCTCCCCCCCTCCCCCACAACCCCTCCAGGGCTGACCCACAAAGATTCCTTCAGCCAGGCCCAGCCATGGCACCTGGGGCACAGCCCTGGCACCCAGCTCAGAAACTGGCACCCCCACAGCTGCCAGTGGACCTGGAGCAGCAAAGCAGCAGCTGCAGCAGGCCTGGCATCGGGCACAGGGTGAGGAGGACTCAGGGGGCAGTGCTGTGGGGTGGGTTCACACTGCTCAGCCGCTGCTGTGCCCACCCATGCCCTGCACCACAGCTCTGGGGTGGGAAGGGACTTCAGAGGTCATCTCCCCCAAGCTCCCTGCCACGGGCAGGGGCTCAGCTGCCCAGGGCCAACCCCAGCCTGGCACCCTCACCCATCCAAACGGGCAACAGGTCCCCTCCTGGGCCAGGGACACCTCTGCGTGGCCACAGTGCACGCAGGGGCTCTGAGCCATGCTGGCACAGGGTGCCAAGGCTCTGCCAGCTGTCCCACCCAGCAAGGCCCTGGCCCTGCCTGGCACCCAGCCACAGCCCAAACCAGCCCCTGCCAGGCCTGGCTGATGGAGGGTGTTGGTCCTGGCTGCACTGAGACCACACAGTGTGCCAGCTGATGCTGTGCATGGCAGCACCATGGCATGGGAGAGATCACACAGTGTGCCAGCTGATGCTGTGCATGGCAGCACCATGGCATGGGAGAGGCCATGCAGTGTGCCAGCTGATGCTGTGAATGGCAGCACCATGGCATGGGAGAGACCACACAGTGTGCCAGCTGATGCTGTGAATGGCAGCACCATGGCATGGGAGAGACCACACAGTGTGCCAGCTGATGCTGTGAATGGCAGCACCATGGCATGGGAGAGACCACACAGTGTGCCAGCTGATGCTGTGAATGGCAGCACCATGGCATGGGAGAGACCACACAGTGTGCCAGCTGATGCTGTGAATGGCAGCACCATGGCATGGGAGAGGCCACGCAGAGTGCCAGCTGATGCTGTGCATGGCAGCACCATGGCATGGGAGAGGCCACACAGTGTGCCAGCTGATGCTGTGAATGGCAGCACCATGGCATGGGAGAGGCCACACAGTGTGCCAGCTGATGCTGTGCATGGCAGCACCATGGCATGAGAGAGACCACACAGTGTGCCAGCTGATGCTGTGAATGGCAGCACCATGGCATGGGAGAGACCACGCAGTGTGCCAGCTGATGCTGTGCATGGCAGCACCATGGCATGGGAGAGGCCACACAGTGTGCCAGCTGATGCTGTGCATGGCAGCACCATGGCATGGGAGAGACCACACAGTGTGCCAGCTGATGCTGTGAATGGCAGCACCATGGCATGGGAGAGGCCATGCAGTGTGCCAGCTGATGCTGTGAATGGCAGCACCATGGCATGGGAGAGGCCACGCAGTGTGCCAGCTGATGCTGTGCATGGCAGCACCATGGCATGGGAGAGACCACACAGTGTGCCAGCTGATGCTGTGCATGGCAGCACCATGGCATGGGAGAGACCACACAGTGTGCCAGCTGATGCTGTGAATGGCAGCACCATGGCATGGCAGCAGCCCAGCCCATGTGCCAGCTGCTGCTGTGGTGCCCACAGTGGTGCTGCTTGGCCTCGATGACCCTGGGAGGGCTTTTCCAAGCCAGCCTGTTCTGTGACTCTCACAACATGCCAGCTCCTGGCCTGCCACCCAGGGCTGCCAGGCAGTGCCCGTGGTGCCAGTCAGAGAGAGGCTAAACAGAGCAAAAAGAAGGCAGAGCCAAGCAGCAGAAGCCTCAAAGCTTTGTGCTGTGGAGCAGCTCTGGAAGCAGAAGTGCTGCAGAGACACTGCTGGCAGCAAGAGAGATCCTCAGCAGTGCAACCAGGGCAGGGCTGAGCAGCTCTCAAGGGTCCCATGCCAAGGGGAGCTGTGCCCCTGCAGCCTCCCTGCTGCCAGCTGCAGCACACCTTGGATGGTGCCCTTGGGGTCAGCTGCTCCTTACAGGGGCACAGCCTTGGCCGGGCTGGCAAAGCTCTCTGGGAGCATCCAGGCCAGCAGCAACCCAGCCCCACCCTGGGCACCAAACCCTCTGCCCAGGTGCCATGGCCACACAGCTCTGCAGCACCTCCAGCCAGGGGCACTGCACCACCTCCAGCGCTGCCCGGAGCGGGGCAGGGAGGCAGGGGGCAGGGAGGCAGGGGGCAGCAGAGGACCTGACCACACAGTGACCAGGGTGGCATGGGGCACGCAGGGGGGCTGGGGGGCACAGGAGCCGGCAGCGCTGCCCGCAGCGGGGCAGGGAGGCAGGGGGCAGGGGGCAGGAGGCAGGGAGGCATGGAGGCAGGAGGCAGGGGGCAGGAGGCAGGAGGCAGGAGGCAGGAGGCAGGGGGCAGGGAGGCAGGCAGCAGGGAGGCAGGGGGCAGGAGGCAGGGGGCAGGCGGCAGGGAGGCAGGGGGCAGGGAGGCAGGGGGCAGGGGGGCAGAGGCAGGGAGGCAGGGGGCAGGGGGGCAGGGGGCAGGGGGCAGGGGGCAGGGGGGCAGGGGGCAGGGGGGCAGGGGGCAGGGAGGCAGGGGGCAGGGAGGCAGGGGGCAGGGGGGCAGGGGGCAGGGAGGCAGGGGGCAGGGGGCAGGGGGCAGGGGGCAGGGGGCAGCGGGGCAGGCGGCAGCGGGGCCAGCCCCAGCAGGCGCAGGCAGCTCCGCGCTTACCTCCACCCATTTGCCGTCGACTTCCAGGAAGAGGACGCAGAAGGGGTCGGACTTGGAGGTGACATCTCTGTCCAGCAGGTTGTGCCCGCAGACGGACAGCTCCACCCTGCAGACGCAGCAGTGGGGGCCGACGGGCGCCGGGGGGGCAGTGCCAGTGTGCGCCATGGGCTCGGCCGGCGGCTGCGGGCGCTCTGCGGGCAGGAGCAGGGCAGAGAGGCTGAGCGCCCAGCGGGCAGGGGGAAAAGGCTCCCTGCCGGCAGCCTGCAAGGGGCACAGAGCTGAGGGCACCCCGAGCCGCGGAGAGGCCCGGGAGGTGCCAGGGGAGGTGCCATTTCGTGCCCCCCGAGCCCTGCTCCCCTGCCAAGCCGCCCGCAGAGGCAGCTCCTGCCCCTTCCCCCGCTCCGTGCCCCCGGGGGGATGTGCAGGCTGCTGGCAGGGCAGCAGAGCCTGGGTTCAGCCTTGGCAGCGCTGCCAGTTAGAGCCTGGAGCTGCCCAACGGGAGCTGCCAGGCTGAAGTGGTGGGCAGGGGCGGGCAGAGAGGGCACCGGAGGCCGGGCTCAGGGGAAGGTCTGTGTGAGGCTGTGGCACCAGGGGGGCCCTGGGGCAGCGTGGCCCAGGTGGGCTGTGGGGGCCCTGCACTGCTGCACGCAGCTGTGAGCAGCCTCTGCGGGCACAGCCTCAGCTCAGTCCTCTCTGGGAGCCTTCCTCCTTCTGCCCCTTGGGCAGGGGTCAAAGGGCACCTGCCCCCCTCAGCCATGGGGGCAGCCTGGGCAGAGCCCTCTGCACAGCCTCCCTGCCCTGCAGCAGACCCACACTGCCACCCACTCTGGTGCCAGCTGCAGACTGACCGAGGGTGCCTCCATTCCAGACCACTAATGAAGCTGTCAGGAGCTGTCCACACTGCTCCACCCCAACCCCCTGGCATGTGTGGCACCAAAGCAGGGCCAGCTGTGGGCAGGCAGCCATCCCCTGTGCCTCTGCAGAGCCCAGCTCCTCCTGGCCCTGCCACCACCAGAGCCCCAGGGCCGCTGGCTGGGTGAGTGCCACCCCCACGGCAGCTGCCTCTGCCCTCTGCAGCCCACGGGGACAGCTGCAGCTCCACCAAGGACTTTATTCCTCCTCCTCCTCCTCCTCCCCCTCCTCCTCCTCCTCCTCCTTGTTTTCTTGTCCTTTAATGCACAGATCATGCAATTGAGGTCCTAAAATAGGCAGCCCTGAGCTATTTCTGCTGCTGTCTGCCACTCCATCCACACAGCAAACAGGGGGCAGCTGTGCTGGCATGGGCCTGCTCCTGCTGCAGCAGGCAGAGCTGGGCTGGCTTTTTCCATCTCCCCTTCCCCCCCCAGACCCAGGCACCGACTCACAAGAAGCAGAGGCAACAAAATGACTCAGAGGGAAAAGCTTTTTCCCAGGGCTGGCAGGCACCAAAACATCCTCCTGGCACACTCCAGCCCCTGGCTCAGCCTGCCCAGCTCCCCCAGCACTGCAGGCAGGCAATGGCCATGGGCACCTGAAGTGGTGAGTGCAGGCAGGGCTGGCTCAGGGCAGAGAGCTGCGGGGATCTGCTCTGCCTGTAAGGACACAACCCCCACATGGGCACACAAAACTGCCTGCCCGGGCAGTGCCCAGCATAGAGCCAGGCTGGCTGAGCAGCTGGGGCAGGGCAGTGCCCAGCATAAAGCCAGGCTGGCTGAGCAGCTGGGGCAGGGCAGTGCCCAGCACAGAGCCAGGCTGAGGAGCAGCTGGGGCAGGGCAGTGCCCAGCATAGAGCCAGGCTGGCTGAGCAGCTGGGGCAGGGCAGTGCCCAGCAGAGAGCCAGGCTGGGGAGCAGCTGGGGCAGGGCAGTGCCCAGCACAGAGCCAGGCTGGGGAGCAGCTGGGGCAGGGCAGTGCCCAGCACAGAGCCAAGCTGGCTGAGCAGCTGGGGCAGGGCAGTGCCCAGCACAGAGCCAGGCTGGCTGAGCAGCTGGGGCAGGGCAGTGCCCAGCACAGAGCCAGGCTGGGGAGCAGTGGCTGCAGAGCAGCCTGCAGCAGAAGGCCTTGGGGGGGTCAGGGGGTGCCCAAGTGCCCAGCAGGCAGCACTGGTGGCTGCAGCCCAGAGCCAGCTGTGTGCTGGCTGCAGCCAGAGCAGGCAGAGCAGCAGCACAGGGAGGGGATTCTGCCCCTCCAATCTGCTCTGCTCAGCCCTCCCCTGCAGCACTGCCTCCAGCTCTGGGAACCCAGCACAGGAAGGGCCTGGAGCTGCTGGGCAGGGGCCAGAGGAGGCCACCGAGAGGCTGAGAGGCTGCTGGAGAAGCTCTGCTGTGGGCACAGGCTGGCAGAGTTGGGGCTGTGCAGCCTGGGGAGGAGAAGGCTGCAGGGAGAGCTGAGAGCAGCCTTGCAGTGCCTGAAGGGGCTGGAGGGGAGCTGGGGAGGGACTTTGGGCAAGGGCTGGCAGTGCCAGGAGGAGGGAGAATGGCTCTGAGCTGGGAGAGGGGAGAGGGAGAGTGGAGAGGAGGGAGGACTTGTTGGCAGTGAGGGTGGGCAGAGCCTGGCACAGGCTGCCCAGGGAGGCTGTGGCTGCCCCCTCCCTGCAGGTGCTGAGTGCCAGGCTGGGTGAGGCCTCTGCTGTGCTCTTTGGTGACACAGAGGAGCCTCCAGCCTGCCCCTGGTCTCCAGAGCAGCCTCACTGCTCCTCCCTGCACAGCCACTCAGTCACCTGCACAGCATCCTGCTGCTGGCCCTCAGCAAATGCCTCTGCCCTGGGCAGCTGCAGGGGGATGCTGGCACTGGGCAGTGCCCTGCAGGCTGCCCCTGTGGCACAGACTCACAGAGTCACACAAGTGGCAGGGCTGGAAGGGACCCCAGGGACCACCCAGCTGCAACCCCTGCCATGGGCAGGGACACCTCACACCAGAGCAGGCTGCCCACAGCCACCTCCAGCCTGGCCTGAGGCACCTCCAGGCATGAGGCTTCCAGCACCTCCCTGGGCAACCTGTGCCAGGCTCTCAGCACCCTCCTGCTGAGCAGCTCCTTCCTGGCATCCAATCTCCATCTCCCCACTCCTACTTCTGCTCCATCCCCCCCAGCCCTAGCACCCCCCATACCCTCACAAGTCCCTCCCCAGCTCTCCTGCAGCCCCTGCAGAAGCTCTCCCTGCAGCCTTCTCCTTCCCAGCCTGCACAGCCCCAACTCTCTCAGCCTGTGCCCACAGCAGGGCAGCTCCAGCCCTCTGAGCATCCTCCTGCCCTCCTCTGGGCACCTTCCAGCCCTCTCCTGGCACAGGCTCCAGAGCTGGGCACAGGGCTGCAGCTGTGGGCTCAGCAGAGCAGAGCAGAGGGCACAATCCCCTCCCTGGCCCTGCTGCCCACACTGCTGCTGCTGCAGCCCAGCCTCTGCTGGGCTCTCTGGGCTGCCAGTGCCCACTGACTCCCACCAGAGGACCTTCCCCCACCCTGTGAGACAGAGCCAGGCTGGAAGAATGGGAGGCTGGGCTGGGGCTGAGCCCAAAGGCTCCCAAATTCCCCTGGCAGAGGGGAGGTGTCTTGGGGCTGGGGCTGGGGCTGTGGGCTGCAGGGCACTGCTTGGGCTTGGTGCTCTGAGAGGCCTCTGCCAGCCTCAGCAGCTGCCTGATGCTCTGCCTTAAGGCAGGCAGCACAGCTGGGGAGGCTCCAGAGCCTGGGCCAGCAGCTCCCCAGGAAAGCCACCAAGAGGCAGAGCAGGCAGAGCCAGTCCTGGGTGCAAGCCAAACGCTTCATGCCACCACTGTGCCACCACAGCCTACGTGCCTGTCCTCCAGGTCCTGACAGCTCCCTGTGTGCCTGTCCTCCAGGTCCTGCCAGCTCCCTGTGTGCCTGTCCTCCAGGTCCTGCCAGCTCCCTGTGTGCCTGTCCTCCAGGTCCTGACAGCTCAAAGTGCCAACCTAGCACCCAGCCCTGCCCAAACAACCAGACCATGGCACTCAGTGCCCAGCCAGCCTTGGCTCCAACCCCTCCAGCCACGGCCACTCCACCACCTCCCTGGGCAGCCCATGCCAGTGCCAATCACTCTCTCTGCCAGCAGCTTCCTCCTCACAGCCAGCCCACACCTGCCCTGCCACAGCTTCAGCCTGGGTCCCCTCATTTGGCCTCTGCCTGGCTGAGCTGTGGTGTGCTGGTGGTTGCCTGATCAGTGTCTAAATAGCTGAGGAGTGGGTGCCAGGAGACTGAAGCCTCACCCAATTCAACACCTCCAGGGAGGGGGCAGCCACAACCTCCCTGGGCAACCTGTGCCAGTCTCTCTCCACCCTCACTGCCAACAGTTTCTTCCCCCTCTCCCAGCTCCAAGCCATTCTCCCTCCTCCTGGCACTGCCAGCCCTTGCCCAGAGTCCCTCCCAGCTCCCCTGCAGCCCCTTCAGGCACTGCAAGGCTGCTCTCAGCTCTCCCTGCAGCCTTCTCCTCCCCAGGCTGCACAGCCCCAACTCTGCCAGCCTGTGCCCACAGCAGAGCTTCTCCAGCAGCCTCTCAGCCTCTCGGTGGCCTCCTCTGGCCCCTGCCCAGCAGCTCCAGGCCCCTCCTGTGCTGGAGGCACCACAAGAGGACTCCCAGCACCTTGTGGGCTGCTGAGGGACCCTTTCCCTCCATGCAAAGGTGGCACAGCATCAGCCTCCCTGGCGCCCCAGGCAGCAGGGGCAGCAGCAGGTGCTGCGGCAGTGCAGCTGATCCCAGCTGGCAGCAGTGCCAGCAGGGCAGCAGTGCCAGCAGAGAAGGCCCTGAGGAGGCAGGGCATTAGTGGCCATCGGTTTGGATGTTTCACCCCTGTGGCAGAGCTGCTCTGCTGCTCCTGCATCACTGACAGCAGCACCGAGCAAGGCTTCGGATGCTCTCCAGGCGCCACCGCCCCCAGCCCAGCTGTGGCCCAGAGCCACCCCCACGGCGGCTGGGCAGAACGAGGCCATCCCCTGCCTGCTTCCTACAGACCTCCCCCCTCAGCACAGCTCCTCACGGCTCTCTCTGTGTCCGCTCACCCAGGCCAACGCTGCCCACTGCCTGCTGGCACTGAGGACTGCCAAGGGGCAGCCAGGGGCAGAGCAGATGCTCTGAAGCAGCCGAGTGGAACAAACGCCCCCAGCCAGTCCCACCAGCACAGGGGGCTCCTGGGGCTCACCAGTACCAGCCACTGCTCCCCTCACCACCTCCATGGCCACTCATGGCACCTCCCCTGCCCGGGCCAGAGCTGAGGCAGCCTCACAGGCACCGAGCACAAATCCACCGCCTCCTGCTGCCCCTCTGCCACCCCCAGCTGTGGCACAGCAGCTGCTGGGCTCCAGGAGAGAGCAGCGAAGCTCATGGTGAAGTGCCCACAGGGTGGGAGCTGGACCCTTCCACGCAGTCCCACCTCGGCCTGGACCCCCTCCTCGTGCCCTGCTGGGTGCCACCACACAGCCCCAGCACCGAGGGCACCCCTACACCTGCTGCGCTGTCCTCTGATCCTGCCCCCTGGCAGCGCCAACTGCCGTGCCCTGCAGTGCTCCAGCCCCTGTGCCAAGCGTCCCTCCGGGGTGCCCCCCACAACTGCAGGCCGCTGCTGCAGGGCAGGAGCCAGCTCCCCTCCGAGGGGCTCACACCCACGGGGACACCACCACCGGAGCCGCCAGCGAGCCGCGGCCGCGACCCCCCTCCGCACGCTGCCGGGGGGCAGGCGGTCCCCGCTGCCGCCGGCTGGCACCGCCGGGGTGCCCTCGGGCAGCGCCTGCCCTGCCCTGCCCTGCCCCGCCCCGGGGGGCAGCAGGGGTTTGCCGCGGGGCTGCAGACGGAGCTCGCAGCCAGGGGGTCCCTCGGCCGCCCCCGCAGTCCCTACGGCACTCACCGGGGGGCAGGCAGCAGCCCGACGGGCAGGCGAGGGCCGGGCCCCGGGGGCGGCTCCGCAGCCCTCAGCCGGGCTCCAGCCGGGCAAACGAAAGCAAAAGTTGGCAGCGGCTCAGCGCCGGGGCCGAGCCCCGCCCGGCCGTGACGCGGGGCAGGGCGCAGCCGCTCCCGAGAGCCGCCCACGGCCGGGGGCAGCCCACGGGGGCATCTCCGCGGAGCGCTGCCAGCTGCTGCCAACAGCTGCGCCGCGGGGCAGGCTGCGGGAGGCTGCTCCGCCTGCTGCATGCCCTCTGCCCGTTGCATGTCCTCCTCTGCCTGTTGCATGCCCTCTGCCTGTTGCATGCCCTCTGCCTGTTGCATGCCTTCCTCTGCCCGTTGCATGCCCTCCTCTGCCTGCTGCATGCCCTCCTCTGCCTCTTGCATGCCCTCCTCTGCCTCTTGCATGCCCTCCTCTGCCTGTGGCATGCCCTCTGCCTGTTACATGCCTTCCTCTGCCTGTTGCATGCCCTCTGCCTGTTACATGCCTTCCTCTGCCTGTTGCATGCCCTCCTCTGCCTGTTGCATGCCTTCCTCTGCCTGTTGCATGCCCTCCTCTGCCTCTTGCATGCTCTCCTCTGCCTGTTGCATGCCTTCCTCTGCCTGCTGCATGCCCTCCTCTGCCTCTTGCATGCCCTCCTCTGCCTCTTGCATGCCCTCCTCTGCCTGTGGCATGCCCTCTGCCTGTTACATGCCTTCCTCTGCCTGTTGCATGCCCTCTGCCTGTTACATGCCTTCCTCTGCCTGTTGCATGCCCTCCTCTGCCTGTTGCATGCCTTCCTCTGCCTGTTGCATGCCCTCCTCTGCCTCTTGCATGCTCTCCTCTGCCTGTTGCATGCCCCCCTCTGCCTGTTGCATGCCCCCCTCTGCCTGTTGCATGCTCTCCTCTGCCTGTTGCATGCCCTCTGCCTGTTGCATGCCCTCTGCCTGTTACATGCCTTCCTCTGCCTGTTGCATGCCCTCCTCTGCCTGCTGCATGCCCTCTGCCTGTTACATGCCTTCCTCTGCCTGTTGCATGCCCTCTGCCTGTTGCATGCCCTTCTCTGCCTGTTGCATGCCCTCTGCCCGTTGCATGCCCTCCTCTGCCTGTTGCATGCCCACTGCCTGTTGCATGCCTTCCTCTGCCTGGTGCATGCCCTCCTCTGCCTGTTGCATGCCCTCTGCCTGTTGCATGCCTTCCTCTGCCTGTTGCATGCCTTCCTCTGCCTGTTGCATGCCCTCCTCTGCCTGCTGCATGCCCTCTGCCTGTTACATGCCTTCCTCTGCCTGTTGCATGCCCTCTGCCTGTTGCATGCCCTTCTCTGCCTGTTGCATGCCCTTCTCTGCCTGTTGCATGCCCTCCTCTGCCTGTTGCATGCCCACTGCCTGTTGCATGCCTTCCTCTGCCTGTTGCATGCCCTCCTCTGCCTGGTGCATGCCCTCCTCTGCCTGTTGCATGCCCTCTGCCTGTTGCATGCCCTCCTCTGCCTGTTGCATGCCCTCCTCTGCCTGTTGCATGCCCTCTGCCTGTTACATGCCTTCCTCTGCCCGCTGCATGCCCTCCTCTGCCTGTTGCATGCCCTCTGCCCATTGCATGCCCTCCTCTGCCTGTTGCATGCCCTCTGCCCATTGCATGCCCTCTTCTGCCTGTTGCCTGCCCTCCTCTGCCTGTTGCATGCCCTCTGCCCATTGCATGCCCTCCTCTGCCTGTTGCATGCCCTCTGCCTGTTGCATGCCTTCCTCTGCCTGTTGCATGCCCTCTTCTGCCTGTTGCCTGCCCTCCTCTGCCTGTTGCATGCCCTCTGCCCCTTGCATGCCCTCCTCTGCCTGTTGCATGCCCTCCTCTGCCTGTTGCATGCCCTCTGCCCGTTGCATGCCCTCCTCTGCCTGTTGCATGCCCTCTGCCCGTTGCATGCCCTCCTCTGCCTGTTGCATGCCCTCCTCTGCCCGTTGCATGCCCTCTGCCCGTTGCATGCCCTCCTCTGCCTGTTGCATGCCCTCTGCCTGTTGCATGCTCTCCTCTGCCTATTGCTTCTCGGCTCGCTGCAGGCCTCATGGTTGCTGCACACCCTGTGCCCACTGCACATCCTGTGCCCTCTGCACACCCTGTGCCCACTGCACATCCTGTGCCCTCTGCACACCCTGCTCTCACTGCATGCTCTCTGCCCTCTGCACACCCTGTGCCCACTGCATGCTCTCTGCCCACTGCACAGCCTGCTCTCACTGCACACCCTGTGCCCACTGCGTGCTCTCTGCCCACTGCACAGCCTGCTCTCACTGCACACCCTGTGCCCACTGCGTGCTCTCTGCCCACTGCACAGCCTGCTCTCACTGCACACCCTGTCCCCTCTGCACACCCTGCTCTCACTGCACACCCTGCGCTCACTGCACACCCTGCTCTCACTGCACACCCTGCTCTCACTGCACACCCTGCGCTCACTGCACACCCTGCTCTCACTGCACACCCTGTGCTCACTGCACACCCTGCTCTCACTGCACACCCTGTGCCCCATGCCTGTTGCCTCCCTTGTGCCTGTTGGTTCACAGCTTCACAGATTGCACTGAGTTAAAAGAGACCCTCCCAGATCCTCCTGTCCAAGCCCCTGCAGGCAGCAGGGACACCTCCAGCCAGAGCAGGCTGCACAGGGACACAGCCAGGCTGAGCCTGGATGTCTCCAGGGATGAGGCCTCCACCACCTCCCTGGGCAGCCTGCTGCAGTGCTCCAGCAGCCTCCTGGGGCAGAGCTTGTTCCTCACATCCAATCTGCATCTGCTCTGCTCTCCTCCCAGACCACTGCCCCTGCTCCTGCCCCTGCAGGCCTTTGGGAGAAGTCCCTCTGCAGCCTCCTTGTAGCTCCTTCAGGCACTGGAGCCTGCCCTAAGGTCTCACTGGAGCCTTCTCTTCTCCAGGCTGCACAGCACCAACTCTGCCAGCCTGTGCCCACAGCAGAGCTTCTCCAGACCTCTGATCATCTCTGTGGCCTCCTCTGGACCCTCTCCATCAGGCTCAGGTCTCTCCTATGCTGGGGTCCCACAGCTGAGGTCTCCCCAGAGCAGAGCAGAGCAGAGGGGCAGGATCTCCTCTCTCCACCTCTGCCCACGCTGCTGTGGATGCAGCCCAGGCTGCCCTTGGCCTTCTGTGCTGCCAGTGCCCACTGCTGCCTCCTGCCCAGCCTCTCCCCCACCAGCACCTCCAAGGCCTTCTCTGCAGGGCTGCTCTCAATCTCCTCACCCCCTGCCTGGGCTGACATCGAGGATTGCTCTCACCGAGGTGCAGGACCTTGCCGAACCTCAGGAGGCTCTCAGCCACCTCTCCAGCCTGCCCATGCGCCCCTGGATGGATGCCATCCATCAGCCTTACCAACCTCACCCCTCAGCTTGGTGCCACCTGCAGATTGGCTGCTTGCCATAAGTCCTGTGCCTGCTGCATGCCCTACTGCAGCCCCTGCCTCGTGTGGCTGCCAGAGCAGCAGCAGCAGCAGCTCTGGGCTTGCTGCTTGGAACTGGGGAAAGGTCCAAGCATGGGGCAGGACAGCAGGCAGCAGCACCCCTGTCACAGGCAGGCAGCCACAGCCCAGCTGCACCCAACCCTCCCTCCCTGCGGCTCCTGCTCTGCTGCTTTGTCCCTCCCATGGCACAGCTCCAGCCATGGCACATGTCCCTCCCCTGGCACATCTCCAGCCATGGCACATGTCCCTCCCCTGGCACATCTCCAGCCATGGCACATGTCCCACACGTCCATCACTGCTGCAGGGAGATAAGGGATTGGTGTTTGATAGCCTCTGAGGAGAGGAGGCTGAGGCAGAGCTCATTGCTCTGTGCAGCTCCCTGAGAGGAGGCTGCAGCCAGCTGGGGCTGGGCTCTGCCCCCTGGGCTCAGGGGACAGGAGGAGAGGACCTGGGCTGGAATTGTGCCAGGGGAGGCTTAGGCAGGAGAGGAGGAGAAATGTCTCTGCTGGTGCAGTGGTCAGGGCTTGGCAGAGGCTGCCCAGGGAGTGCCCCTGGCTGGAGGTGCTGCAGAGCTGTGTGGCCATGGCACCTGGGCAGAGGGTTTGGTGCCCAGGGTGGGGCTGGGTCACTGCTGGGCTGGGTGACCTTGGAGGCCTTTCTAACCCCTCTGTGCTAATCCAGCCCCTAGGAAATGGGCAGCCCCCCGGGGTGGTGCCAGGGCTTCAGGGGGTGCAGGCCGTGGGGGCTCCCTGCCAGCTGCAGAGGGAAGCTGCTGGGTGCCAGGCTGCCTGCTGGGCTCAGCAGAGACTCCTTTCTCTCAGCTGCTGGCAACAAAGACTCTGCTGTGCTGCACCCTGATGCAGTTCCTGGTTGCAGCCAGCACCACGCCTGCAAAAGCAGCACTCGAGTGAGGAGAAACCTCTCTGGCTGCTTGCTCACGCAGCCAGGCACCACGATGCCAGGCGTGGCGGGCACCAAGGGCCCTGCCAGCAGCTGGCCCAGCAGCCAGGCATGGGTACCCCTTCCAGGCCCTGCTGCCCTTCCCAGCCACAGCTTCAGGGCCCTTCCCCTGGCAAGCACTAATGAAGAGGCAGTTCTGTGCCCTGCTGGTTTGCAGTGCCCATGCCAACGTGGAGCCACACGGCCCCCTCAGGCCACGCACGCTGCTGGCACCCAACCTTCCCCTGGGCAGCTCCAGGGGGAGCCACAGAAGGGGATGGGTGTGAAAGCACCTTTGGGGCTCACCCACTCCAGCCCCCTGCACTCAGCAGGGGCAGCTGCAGCCAGGGCAGGCTGCTCACAGCACAACCAACCTCATGGTGCCAGCCAGGGGGCAGCTCCCACCTCTCTGGGCAGCCTGGGCCAGGCTCTCCCCACCCTCGCTGCCAAACATTTCTCCCTTCACTCCCAAGCTCCCTCTCTCAGTTCCAACCACCCCCCCTTGGCCTGGCACCACAGGACCTGCTCCAGAGGCTGTCCCCAGCTCTCCTGGAGTCCCTCCCAGCACTGCAAGGCCACCAGAAGGTGTCCCTGGAGCCTTCTGCTCTGCAGGCTGCACCTCCCCAACTCTGCCAGCCTGGCTCACAGCAGAGCCCTGCCAGCCCTGCCAGCCCTGCTGTGGCCTCCTCTGGCCCTGCTGCAGCAGGTCCCTGTCTGTGCTGTGCTGAGCACTCCAGAGCTGCCCCAGCACTGCAGGGGAGGTCTCAGCAGGCTCAGCAGAGCAGCAGAATCCCCTCCCTGCCCCTGCTGCCCACACAGGGCAGGGCAGGGCTGTGCTGGCAGCACTCAGTGCCAGCTCATCTCCAGCTCTGCACCCCCAGCACCCCCAAGCACTTCTGCTCAGGGCTGCTCCTCAGCCTTCATCCCCAACCTGCCCTGATCCCAGGGGCTGCCCTGACCCTGGGGCAGGACCCTGCACTTGGCCTCGTTGAACCTCATGAGGTTTACATGGGACAACTTCTCCTGCTTGCACAGCTCCCCTTGGCTCAATGCCATGCCTGAGGCTGTGCCAAGAGCACCACCAAGCCTGGTTCCACCTGGAAGGCAGCTGGAGGTGCACTCAGCATCCATGCCACTGCTGGGGATGGTTTTCTGCCAGGCAGATGTGCACCCCTGGGGCAGAGCTGAGGGCCGAGGGAGAGCCAGGAAGAGAGACACCAAAAAACCTGATGGCTTATGAGGAGAGGTCCTTGGGAAGGCTTCCTGACCCCTTCCCAGCAGCCTTAGGCCCTGCTGGAGGGACCAGAAGTCTCTGCTGAAGCGGCTGCAGAGCCCTGGGCTTGCTGTCCAGCAGCAAACCTGTGCCCCCACTGCCTCCCCACACCACATCCTGGGCTCCAGGCTGCTCACACCTGGGCTTGAAGGGTGGGCAGCTCAGTGGCCACAGAACTGGCCTGAAGGCCACACACAAAGAGGTGGAGGCCAGTGCCAGGTGGAGTCCCTCAAGGGTCAGCACTGGGACCTTTCCTGATTGCCATCTGCACTGCTGCCATGGGCACCAGCACCAAGCTGTGTGCTGCAGCTGGCAGGTGGAGGGAAGGAGCCAGCCAGAGGCACCTGGGCAGGCTGCAGAGCTGTGCCCAGGCCAACCTCAGAGGGTTCAGCCAGACCAAGGGCAAGGTTCTGCAGCTGGGTCAGGGCAATGCCAGGCACCGAGAGAGGCTGGGCAGTGCCAGGCTGGAGAGCAGCCCTGGGCAGAGGGACCTGGGGGTGCTGGTGGCTGAGAAGCTCAGCCTGAGGCAGCAGCGGGCACTGGCAGCCCAGAGAGCCCAGCAGAGGCTGGGCTGCAGCAGCAGTAGTGTGGGCAGCAGGGCCAGGGAGGGGATTGTGCCCTCTGCTCTGCTCTGCTGAGCCCACAGCTGCAGCCCTGTGCCCAGCTCTGGAGCCTGTGCCAGGAGAGGGCTGGAAGGTGCCCAGAGGAGGGCAGGAGGATGCTCAGAGGGCTGGAGCTGCCCTGCTGTGGGCACAGGCTGGCAGAGTTGGGGCTGTGCAGGCTGGGGAGGAGAAGGCTGCAGGGAGAGCTTCTGCAGGGGCTGCAGGAGAGCTGGGGAGGGACTTGTGAGGGGGTGGGGGGTGCTAGGGCTGGGGGGGATGGAGCAGAAGTAGGAGTGGGGAGATGGAGATTGGATGCCAGGAAGGAGCTGCTCAGCAGGAGGGTGCTGAGAGCCTGGCACAGGTTGCCCAGGGAGGTGCTGGAAGCCTCATGCCTGGAGGTGCCTCAGGCCAGGCTGGAGGTGGCTGTGGGCAGCCTGCTCTGGTGTGAGGTGTCCCTGCCCATGGCAGGGGTTGCAGCTGGGTGGTCCCTGGGGTCCCTTCCAGCCCTGCCACTTGTGTGACTCTGTGAGTCTGTGCCACAGGGGCAGCCTGCAGGGCACTGCCCAGTGCCAGCATCCCCCTGCAGCTGCCCAGGGCAGAGGCATTTGCTGAGGGCCAGCAGCAGGATGCTGTGCAGGTGCCTGAGTGGCTGTGCAGGGAGGAGCAGTGAGGCTGCTCTGGAGACCAGGGGCAGGCTGGAGGCTCCTCTGTGTCACCAAAGAGCACAGCAGAGGCCTCACCCAGCCTGGCACTCAGCACCTGCAGGGAGGGGGCAGCCACAGCCTCCCTGGGCAGCCTGTGCCAGGCTCTGCCCACCCTCACTGCCAACACTTCCTCCCTCCTCTCCCCTCTCCCAGCTCAGAGCCATTCTCCCTCCTCCTGGCACTGCCAGCCCTTGCCCAAAGTCCCTCCCCAGCTCCCCTGCAGCCCCTTCAGGCACTGCAAGGCTGCTCTGGAGGCCAGGGGCAGCCTGGAGGCTCCCTTGTGTTGCCAAAAACCAGGTCAGGGCATCCTGCTCTAGCCTGAGGTGTCCGTGGGCATGGCAGGGGGGTTGGAACTGGCTGATCCTTGTGTTCCCTTCCAGCTCTGTTTCTATCATCCTTCCCCCCCCCCCCCCTTTTCCACAGTGCTCTGCACTGCTGCAGCCTGCCCGCAGCCTCCTGCCTGCTCTGCCCCCCCTCTGCGTTTACCTTTCCCTGCCCCCAGCCAAACCGCACGGCTGAGCACAAGCCCAGGCCTCGCATAAAGAGCTCCTTATGAGGGCTGGCAGCTGCGGAGCAGGACAGGAGGCTGCCAGGGCCGTTTCTGTGCCCTCCCCGCTGCGGCAGGGCAGAGCAGCTCCCCCGGCACAAGCCCCGATTGAGAGCGCTGGAGCCGCCGGGCAGCGCCCCCGGGCGCGGCTCTCCGCCCGGCCGGTGCCCATCTCTTTCCGCTGGGTGGAACCGGGGGCAGAGGAGCTCTGCCTGCCCCCTGCCCGCACACGCAGACCACAGCGGCGCTGCTGATGCGACCCCGAGTGGGCTGCGGGGCAGAGCGGCAAAGGCTGCCCCAGCCCCGCGGGACCCCAGCGCTGGCTGGGGGAAGAGATGGGGGCGGCTGGGGGCTGCCCAGCTGGCAGGTGGTGTGTGCCCAGCACCGCCACCAGGGCACAGAGCAGCTGGCAGGTGGTGTGCGCCCAGCACCGCCACCAGGGCACAGAGCAGCTGGCAGGTGGTGTGTGCCCAGCACCGCCACCAGGGCACAGAGCAGCTGGCAGGTGGTGTGTGCCCAGCACCGCCACCAGGGCACAGAGCAGCTGGCAGGTGGTGTGTGCCCAGCATCGCCACCAGGGCGCAGAGCAGCTGGCAGGTGGTGTGTGCCCAGCACCGCCACCAGGGCGCAGAGCAGCTGGCAGGTGGTGTGTGCCCAGCATCGCCACCAGGGCGCAGAGCAGCTGGCAGGTGGTGTGTGCCCAGCACCGCCACCAGGGCGCAGAGCAGCTGGCAGGTGGTGTGTGCCCAGCACCGCCACCAGGGCGCAGAGCAGCTGCACAGCACCACAGAACCACAGAATGAGGCAGGTTGGCGAAGAGCTTTGAGCTCATCGAGTCCAACCTATCACCAACACCTTCCAACTAACCAACCCCTGGCACCCTGCTGTGGTGGGCATCAGCCAGGGGCAGATTCCAGCCTGCTCTGCTCTGGCTGCTGTGGTGGGCATCAGCCAGGGGCAGACTCCAGCCTGCTCTGCTCTGGCTGCTGTGGTGGGCATCAGCCAGGGGCAGATTCCTGCCTGCTCTGCTCTGGCTGCTGTGGTGGGCATCAGCCAGGGGCAGACTCCTGCCTGCTCCCCTCCAGCTCCTCAGCCTCAGGCTGGCTCTGGTGACCACGAGTGGGCAGTGAGGACAGGGTGGAGAGCAAAGCCAAGCCTTGGCTGTGTGGCAGGCACCACCTGGCCTCAGGCCTGTGTGGCACAGGGGAAAGCTGCCTTGGCATGAGCTGGGTGGGTGCTCTGTGGACCCAAGAGTGGTGTCTGCCAGGGTGGGGCTGGCAGCTGGGTCAGGAGCTGCTCCCTCCTGCCCAGGCTGATTCAGGAGCTGCATCTCCTCCTCCTCCTCTTCATCTCCTGATCACAGAACCACAGAATGAGGCAGGTTGGAGAAGAGCTTTGAGCTCATTGAGCCCAACCTATCACCAACCCCTTCTAACTCACCAAGCCCTGGCACCAAGTGCCTCATGCAGCCTCCTCTCCATCGCCTCCAGCCACGGCCACTCCACCACCTCCCTGGGCAGCCCATGCCAGTGCCAATCACTCTCTGTGCCAGGAGCTTCCTCCTCACAGCCAGCCCACACCTGCCCTGCCACAGCTTCAGCCTGGGGCCCCTTGTTCTGTCCCTGGGTGCCTGGCACCAGAGCCCAACCCCACCTGGCCTCTCTTGAGGCCGTTGTAGCCAGGTGGGGTTGGTCTCTCAGCTCAGCTCCCGTGCCCAGCCCCCAGAAGGGTTTTACCTCACTGGAAAATGGCCAGGCCCTGGGGTGCCCTCAGCCCCCCAGAGCTTCACACCAGTTTCTTGCCACCCACCAGCACAAGGATGTCCCCAGGGCACCCACGCAGCCCTAGATCATCTCCTTCCTCTTTCGGTGGAGCTCGGAAAGGCAGCGAGGAGGGAGAAGCATCTCCAGCGCTGGCGGTGCCTGACCCTGCCCACCCTCACATGGGCACAGCACGATGGCTGCAACCCCTTGGCGGGGTGCAGGCGCTGCCCCTGCAGGTCCTGGCAACAGCAGGGCACACACCCGCGGTGCCAGCAGAGGCAGGCTGCCAGCAGCCCCCAGCTCAGACATCTCCAGGGCCCTTTGTCTACCCGGAGGGCTGCCTGCATCACGGGCGGGTGCGGCGTGGGGCCGCCTGAAGCCTCTCCCGGTGCCGGGCAGGATGCTGCAGGGGCAGAGCGGCAGCTCCTTGCCCCAGCGACAGCTGCGTGTCCCAGGCGGCAGCTGGAAGCAGAGCGGAGGCAGCGTTTCCCCGAGGCTGCTCCAGCAAAACATCCTCCACTGACTCACTTCTTCAAAACAAATCCTTTCCACATGCTCCAGGCTTTTGTTCCCAGCCTCCCTCCTCCTCCTCTCCCCCCCCGCCCGGCTCTGCTCCCTGCTCCTGCTTCCACGGGATGTGCCATCTGGCCCCTGGGCAAACCACGGTGTGCCCCTAGAAAAGCCCAGTGCCACCAGGCAGCAGCAGCTGCGAGCCCCCAGACAGTGCCAGGGCTGAGGCTGGAGGTGGAGGAACTCGACCAGCACTGAGCAGCCCCGGGCTGGGCTCACACCAGCCTGATTCGGACTCTGGCTTCTCCAGCCAGCTTCGAGTGCATCTCCAGGAGGCTTGGAGCCTGCAGCTCTAAGGTTGGCAGGGATCCTCCCAGTTCCTGCCCGCAGAGCACCTCGGGCTCCTGGGGAGTCAGCAGCGGGCACCCAGCCCGCTGGAGAGGTTTCTGCCACCGAAGCTCTGCTCTCCACCTCCTCTCCCACCCAGCTGGTGAGAGCAGCCCCAAAGGCTCTGTTTGCCCACCAACTCCTCCGCCCCACCGGCTCTCCTCCAGCCTAGGCGAGGGTTACTCACCCCGAGGTTTATGGCATCAGGTCCTCAGGCTGGCAGAGCTGGTGGGCAAGCATCTCCCTGCCAGCCAACCCCCGCCCCCGGGCGCCCTGCCGCTGCCGGGCACCGCGCTCCGCTCGCTGCTCCCCGGGCGGATGAGGCTGGACGTGGAGGAGAGGAACAGCCCAGCCCTGAGCAGGACCCCTCCTGCTGCCCTCCCTGCACCGAGGGTGGCACCAGCAGCCAGAGCAGCCCAGCCCTGAGCAGGACCCCTCCTGCTGCCCTCCTTGCACCGAGGGTGGCACCAGCAGCCGGAGCAGCCCAGCCCTGAGCAGGACCCCTCCTGCTGCCCTCCTTGCACCGAGGGTGGCACCAGCAGCCGGAGCAGCCCAGCCCTGAGCAGGACCCCTCCTGCTGCCCTCCTTGCACCGAGGGTGGCACCAGCAGCACAGCTCCCAAAGAAGCCTTCCTGCACTTGCCCAGCCCTCAGCTCGCCACAGCTCCCCCAGCTCAGCGCCGGAGGAGAGGAGCTGGTAGCAGCTACCAGCGATCCCCCCTGCCAGAGGCGCCCAGCAAAGTCACCATGCCCCAGGTGTGCCTGGGTGGCATCTGTTAGGATGCACAGAGAGCGGGGATGGGCAGCACAACTTTGCCACCCAGCAGGAAGGGAGCCTGGACCGGGGAAGGGGAGGTGCAAAGCCATAGGGGGGCAGGCCCAAGGGGTGGAGAGGCTGGACAGGGGCTGGAGAGGCTGTCCCAAGGGATGGAGAGGCTGTCCCGGGGGTTGGAAGGTCTGTCCAAGGAGAAGGAAGGTCTGATCCAGGGGCTCAGGGGTCTGTCCCAGGACAAGAAAGGTCTGTTTGAGGGGCTGGGGGATCTGTCCCAGGGGTTGGAGGGTCTGATCCAGGGGTTGGAGGGTCTGATCCAGGGGTTGGAGGATCCCATCCGGGGATTGGAGGGTCTGATCCAGGGGTTGGAGGGTCTGTCCCAGGGGTTGGAGGGTCTGATCCAGGGGTTGGAGGGTCTGTCCCAGGGGTTGGAGGGTCTGATCCAGGGGTTGGAGGGTCTGTCCCAGGGGTTGGAGGGTCTGATCCAGGGGTTGGAGGATCTGTCCCAGGGGTTGGAGGGTCCGATCCAGGGGTTGGAGGGTCCGATCCAGGGGTTGGAGGGTCTGTCCCAGGGGCTGGAGGGTCTGATCCAGGGGTTGGAGGGTCTGTCCCAGGGGTTGGAGGGTCTGTCCCAGGGGTTGGAGGATCTGTCCCAGGGGTTGGAGGGTCCGATCCAGGGGTTGGAGGGTCCGATCCAGGGGTTGGAGGGTCTGTCCCAGGGGTTGGAGGGTCTGATCCAGGGGTTGGAGGGTCCGAGCCCGGCGTTGGAATATCGGTCCCAAGGGATGAAGGATCTGTCTCAGGGGCTGGAGGGTCTGTCCCAGGGGTTGGAGGGTCTGTCCCAGGGGTTGGAGGATCTGTCCCAGGGGTTGGAGGGTCTGATCCAGGGGTTGGAGGATCTGTCCCAGGGGTTGGAGGGTCTGTCCCAGGGGTTGGAGGGTCTGATCCAGGGGCTGGAGGGTCTGTCCCAGGGGTTGGAGGGTCTGTCCCAGGGGTTGGAGGATCTGTCCCAGGGGTTGGAGGGTCTGATCCAGGGGTTGGAGGATCTGTCCCAGGGGTTGGAGGGTCTGTCCCAGGGGTTGGAGGGTCTGTCCCAGGGGTTGGAGGGTCTGATCCAGGGGTTGGAGGGTCTGTCCCAGGGGTTGGAGGGTCTGATCCAGGGGTTGGAGGGTCCGAGCCCGGCGTTGGAATATCGGTCCCAAGGGATGAAGGATCTGTCTCAGGGGCTGGAGGGTCTGTCCTAGGGCGAGGGGGGTGGGGGAGTTCTGACCGAGGGGCTGAAGGCTCTGTCCCAGAGGTTGGAAGCTCCCTCCAAGGCTCGGAGGCTCTGCCCGCGGAGCAGGATGCTCCGATGCAAGGCTTGGGGAGACCCATCGGAGGTGACAAAGCCTCGGAACACCACTCTCGTCTCCCCATCCCCCCACGGCAAGCCGGCGACGACCCCCCCCCAGCTCACCACCACCTCGCAGGGGGCTAAGACCAACCCCCACCCCCCGCCCCTCCTCCCGCCGGGCTCTCCGCGCTCCTCACCCGCCCCTCCCCATCCCCGGGACCACCGATACTCACCCACGGGGCCGAGCAGCTCCCGGGGGGGGCTGTGGGGGTGTGGGTGGGTGGGCTACGGACTCAGCACCTCCCCGTAGCCGCGCCCGCCGCCCGCCCCTCGCCATCGCCGCCCACCCACGGAGCGCTGCTTGGTGCCAGCATCAGCCACTAACGAGTCCCCTCCTGGAGGCAGTGAGGCTTAACCCCACCTGGACCAGGAGGAACAGAAAGGGTGGGCAGGGATGGGGAGAGGCGGTGGAGTCCCCGCGGCGTCCCCACGGGTGACGTGGGAGGGTAAAGCATCATCCGTGGGCATCCCGAAAAGCCCCGAGCCCAGCCCAGCTCTGCTGCGGTGCCTGCCGCAACATCTGCGCTCCGCAGCACCTCTCATGCTAACCCTCCTGGCTCTGAGCTCCTCCTGCCCTGCCTCAGCCGCGGGATGCCTCCCACAGGAGAGTGCAGGCAGGGCTGGCCCAGGGCAGAGAGCTGCAGGGACCTGCCCTGCCTGAACGGACACGACCCCCACGTGGGCACCCAAAACTGCCTGCCTGGGCAGTGCCCAGCACAGAGCCAGGCTGGCTGAGCAGCTGGGGCAGGGCAGTGCCCAGCACAGAGCCAGGCTGGTGAGCAGCTGGGGCAGGGCAGTGCCCAGCACAGAGCCAGGCTGGGGAGCAGCTGGGGCAGGGCAGTGCCCAGCACAGAGCCAGGCTGGGGAGCAGCTGGGGCAGGGCAGTGCCCAGCACAGAGCCAGGCTGGCTGAGCAGTGGCTGCAGAGCAGCCTGCAGCAGAAGGCCTTGGGGGGGTCAGGGGGTGCCCAAGTGCCCAGCAGGCAGCACTGGTGGCTGCAGCCCAGAGCCAGCTGTGTGCTGGCTGCAGCCAGAGCAGGCAGAGCAGCAGCACAGGGAGGGGATTCTGCCCCTCCAATCTGCTCTGCTCAGCCCTCCCCTGCAGCACTGCCTCCAGCTCTGGGAACCCAGCACAGGAAGGGCCTGGAGCTGCTGGGCAGGGGCCAGAGGAGGCCACCGAGAGGCTGAGAGGCTGCTGGAGAAGCTCTGCTGTGGGCACAGGCTGGCAGAGTTGGGGCTGTGCAGCCTGGGGAGGAGAAGGCTGCAGGGAGAGCTGAGAGCAGCCTTGCAGTGCCTGAAGGGGCTGCAGGGGAGCTGGGGAGGGACTTTGGGCAAGGGCTGGCAGTGCCAGGAGGAGGGAGAATGGCTCTGAGCTGGGAGAGGGGAGAGGGAGAGTGGAGAGGAGGGAGGAAGTGTTGGCAGTGAGGGTGGGCAGAGCCTGGCACAGGCTGCCCAGGGAGGCTGTGGCTGCCCCCTCCCTGCAGGTGCTGAGTGCCAGGCTGGGTGAGGCCTCTGCTGTGCTCTTTGGTGACACAGAGGAGCCTCCAGCCTGCCCCTGGTCTCCAGAGCAGCCTCACTGCTCCTCCCTGCACAGCCACTCAGTCACCTGCACAGCATCCTGCTGCTGGCCCTCAGCAAATGCCTCTGCCCTGGGCAGCTGCAGGGGGATGCTGGCACTGGGCAGTGCCCTGCAGGCTGCCCCTGTGGCACAGACTCACAGAGTCACACAAGTGGCAGGGCTGGAAGGGACCCCAGGGACCACCCAGCTGCAACCCCTGCCATGGGCAGGGACACCTCACACCAGAGCAGGCTGCCCACAGCCACCTCCAGCCTGGCCTGAGGCACCTCCAGGCATGAGGCTTCCAGCACCTCCCTGGGCAACCTGTGCCAGGCTCTCAGCACCCTCCTGCTGAGCAGCTCCTTCCTGGCATCCAATCTCCATCTCCCCACTCCTACTTCTGCTCCATCCCCCCCAGCCCTAGCACCCCCCACACCCTCACAAGTCCCTCCCCAGCTCTCCTGCAGCCCCTGCAGAAGCTCTCCCTGCAGCCTTCTCCTCCCCAGCCTGCACAGCCCCAACTCTGCCAGCCTGTGCCCACAGCAGGGCAGCTCCAGGCAGGAGCAGTGCAGCTAAAGCGAGCAGCAGGCTGGGGCAGGGCGGTCAGGGGCGTGCTGGGGACCCTGCTCTGCCGCTGTGTGTCACACACGGAGCTCAGCGCAGCTCTGGCTGAGAGCGCAGCACAGAGCCTGGCTCTGGCCGAGCCCACAGAGAAGCAGCTCCCGTTCCTGGGGCTCGGCTGACACCTGCTGTCCTGCAGAGGCTGCTCTCGGCTCCAGCATCCTGGAATTGTTTGGCTTGGAGCAGGCTCCGAAGCTCATCGACTCCGAACATTGACCTAACAGCACCGTGGCCATCGCGTCCTGCCCCACAGGTCCTCCTCCTGGCCACTGAACCACAGCCTGCAGCCCTGTGCCAGGAGAGGGCTGGGAGGTGCCCAGAGGAGGGCAGGAGGATGCTCAGAGGGCTGGAGCTGCCCTGCTGTGGGCACAGGCTGGCAGAGTTGGGGCTGTGCAGGCTGGGGAGGAGAAGGCTGCAGGGAGAGCTTCTGCAGGGGCTGCAGGAGAGCTGGGGAGGGACTTGTGAGGGGGTGGGGGGTGCTAGGGCTGGGGGGGCTGGAGCAAAGCTGGAGGTGAGGAGAGTGAGGCTGGAGGGGAGGAGGAAGTTGCTGAGCATGAGAGTGGTGAGAGGCTGGAATGGGTTGCCCAGGGAGGGGGTTGAGGCCCCATGGCTGGAGGGGTTTGAGGCCAGGCTGGCTGAGGCTGTGTGCAGCCTGCTCTAGGGTAGGGTGTCCCTGGGCATGGCAGGGGTTGGCACTGCCTGATCCTTGTGCTCCCTTCCAGCCCTGCCTGATTCCATGACTCTTTTCAGCTCTTCCCATTCAGCTTCCAGGAAGTTGCTGCTTAGAGCAGGGAACTTCCAGCAGTGACTCGAGGCAGCTGCTGCTGAGTTCAGCACCAAAGCAGCACTTAGAGGTGGAGACTCAGCAAGAGTTCATCAGGAGCAGTTGGAGGCAGCAGCCACCAAAGCTGTGTGTGGCAGGGCCTCTGCCAGCCCCCCCCCCCCATGCTCACATCATCTCCTCCCTGCAGGGAAGGGCACTGCTGGAAGCCATGGGAAAGGGATCTGGAAGCAGCAGACAGCTTCAGGCAGGGCAGAGGGGGGAAGAAAGCAGAGGGCACAATGTGGTGGTGTCAGAGCTGGAGCCACCACCAGCTGCTGTGCCCCTGCCCTGACAACACTATGACCAAAGCCCTGGTGGCACTGCCAGGTACTCACTCGACCCTCTAGAGGTGTCTGAAGCATGGCAGAGCCTCAGGCAGGGCAGGGAGACTTTCCTCTCCAAGGGCATCCTCTGACAGGCTGAGAGCAAAGGCTTTAAAGCTGTGAGGGGCTGCAGGGAAGCAGCCCCAGAGCAAAGGCAGCAGCAGAGCTTCAGTCCCATGGGGGGCCAGAGGAGAGCCTCGGGCAGCAGGTGCCACAGCACCCTCCTGGGGGCACTGCCTCGGCGGGGGGAGGCTTTGCTGGGGCAGTAACTGGCTGATGGGCAGGCCCAGAGGGGTCTGGGGCAGCCAGCTGGCAGCTGGGCACCTCTGGTGATCCCTGGGGCCAGCTCTCCTCAGTGTCCTCACCGATGGTCTGGGTGAGGGCATTGAGGCACCCCCAAGGCAGTCTGCAGCTGGCACCAGAGTGGGTGGCAGTGTGGGTCTGCTGCAGGGCAGGGAGGGTCTGCAGAGGGCTCTGCCCAGGCTGCCCCCATGGCTGAGGCCAATGGGATGAGGTTCAACAAGGCCCAGGGCTGGGTCCTGCACCTGGGGCACAGCAACCCCAGGAGGACTCCAGGCTGGGGCAGAGAGGCTGGCAAGTGCCCAGCAGAAAAGGCAGCCCTGGGGGTGCTGGGTGGCAGCAGATGAAGGGGAGCCAGGGGGTGCCCAGGTGGGCATTCAGGGCAGCAGCAGCCTGGGCTGGATCAGCAGTGGTGTGGGCAGCAGGAGCAGGGCAGGGATTGTGCCCCTGGGCTGGCACTGATGGGACTGCAGCTTGAGTGCTGGGTGCAGCTTTGGGCCTCTCACTCCCAGAGGGGCATTGATGAGCTGGAGCAGGTCCAGAGCAGGGCAGGAAAGGTGGGGAAGGGTCTGGAGCAGAGGGCTGGGGAGGGGCAGCTGAGGGAGCTGGGGGTGTGCAGTGTGGGGCAGAGGAGGCTGAGGCAGAGCTCATTGCTCTGTGCAGCTCCCTGAGAGGAGGCTGCAGCCAGCTGGGGCTGGGCTCTGCCCCCTGGGCTCAGGGCACAGGAGGAGAGGACCTGAGCTGGGATTGTGTATGGGGAGGCTTAGGCTGGAGAGGAGGAGAAATGTCTCTGCTGGTGCAGTGGTCAGGGCTTGGCAGAGGCTGCCCAGGGAGTGCCCCTGGCTGGAGGTGCTGCAAAGCTGTGTGGCCATGGCACCTGGGCAGAGGGTTTGGTGCCCAGGGTGGGGCTGGGTCACTGCTGGGCTGGGTGCTCTCAGAGAGCTTCCCCAGCCCAACCAGCAGCCATTGAGGAGTGCCCAGAGCAGAGGAGCACCCAGGGAGCAGTGCCAAGGCAGCTCAGCACAGTCAGTGCCAGGGCACAGAGCAACAAACACCCAGCTGGGAACGGAGGCCTCAGGGCTGCAGCAGAGGAGCTCAGGCACTTCTCCTGCTCTTGCTGGTCCATATTTAGACCCCAGCCCTCCCCAGGTCACTGCAGAGCACAGCTGAAAGCCACAGGGCTGCACAAAGCCTGCCCAGCAGCACTGCCAGCCAGGCTGGAACAGCTGAAGGGCTCCAGGCTGGCACACAGGCACTGCTCTGCCACCGCCTTCAGAGTGGCACCTCCCAGCCTGGCACAGGTGCCCAGGACAGGGACAGGGCCTGCCCTCTGTGGAGTCACCTGGGGCACAGAAAGAGCCTTGAGACAGCCTCAGCTCTGAGAGCTGCCCTGATTGCCACCCAGGGAGTGATGCCAGGCCTGCCACCAGCCCAGGTGCACCTGCCAGGTGCTGCCTTCTCTCCCCCTGCAGCCCACACAGCAGCAGGGCTCTGGCCAGCTCCATCCTCCTGCTGGCCCCGGGTGGGTGCTCTGCAGGCTAACAACCGAGAGAGCAGCTCTGGAGGGACGTTTGGGGCTGAAGCCGTAAGCAGAGCTCAGATGCCATGGGTAAGGAGGGCACTGCTTTGCCTCCTGACCAGCACCTGGTGTGCCAGGCTGGAAGGGACCTTCCAGGGGCAGCAGGGACAGCTCCAGCCAGAGCAGGCTGCACAGGGGCACAGCCAGCCTGAGCCTGGAGGTCTCCACCGACAGAGCCTCGAGCACCTCCCTGGGCAGCCTGTGCCAGGCTCTCCCCACCCTCCCTGGGCACAGCTCCCTCCTGATGCCCAACCTAACTCTGCTCTGCTCCACTTCCAAACCATTGCCCTCAGCCTGTCCCCACAGCCCCTTCTGAGCAGTCCCTCCCCAGCCTGCTGCAGCTCCCCTGCAGGTGTTGCACTGCAGAGGATCCTGCCCCTCTGCTCTGCTCAGCCCTCCCCTGCAGCACTGCCTCCAGCTCTGGGAACCCAGCACAGGAAGGGCCTGGAGCTGCTGGGCAGGGGCCAGAGGAGGCCACCGAGAGGCTGAGAGGCTGCTGGAGAAGCTCTGCTGTGGGCACAGGCTGGCAGAGTTGGGGCTGTGCAGCCTGGGGAGGAGAAGGCTGCAGGCAGACCCTGGAGCCTCGCAGAGATATTGAAGTGCAGCTCTGAGCTCTCCCTGCAGCCTTCTCCTCTCCAGGCTGCACAGCCCCAGCTCTGCCAGCCTGTGCCCACAGCAGAGGTGCCCCTCATTGGGCTGTGCCCTGCTGCTGGGGGGGTTGGGCTGGCAGATGTGGGGCGGTCCCAGCCCAGCCCTGGCCCGGGGGAAGGCGAAGCCCAGGCAGGCGGAGCCGAGCCCGGTCCCCTCGGCAGCGTTTAATGGCTCTGCAAGCGACCCCCCAGGCGTGGGCAGCAGCTGGGCAGCAGCAGCTCTACAGCTTGTCCTGCAGGAAGTCCAGCAGCAGATGCCTGGGGAAGCTGAAGTCGAGCTGGACAAGGACATAGCCCTGGCAAGAGGCAAGCAGAGCAAAGACATCAGTCGGTGCCAACCCTCCCCAGTGCCAAGGGCTGGGGGTGCCCCAGCTCTGCTCACCTGCCTGGTGATGATCTCAGGGTTCCTGATCTCAAACAGGTGAAGGCCTTTGCTGTTCATCAGCGAGGTCAAAGCTTCTTCAATCCCTGTGGAACCAGCAAACCCATCCAGCTCAGATGGTTGGCACCTGCTGCCAGCTTGGCACAAGCTAATTGTGCCCACCCCTGGCCCTCACCCTGGTGGGGACCTGACTTCTCATCTGTCCCAGCTGCTGCCAAGGGTCCTTACCCCCCCAGATACATCCAGCAGGAATGGGGGGGGTGCCCCCAGCAGCTGTCAGGGTGGTTGAGGTAAGGCTGCAGGTGGCAGTGAGGGTGGTGAGACATTGGCAGAGGTTTGCCCAGGGAGGTTGTGGAGCACAGAAGCACAGAATGGGATCAAAGATCAAAGACCCATTTGGTGCTTCTGTGCTCCACAACCTCCCTGGAGGTGCTCAGGACCAGGCTGGATCAGGCCTGTGCTGCTGGGAGGTGCTCCCTGCCCACGGCTGAGCTTTGAGGTCCCTTCCAGCCCCACCCATGCTGTGGATCAGGCTCCAGAGGAGCATCTCTGCTCAGCTGGGTGGGGAATCCATCCCCACGGAGCTCCTGCCCCTCCCTGCAGGCTTTGCAGGCTCAGGGTGGCTCAGTTCCAGCTCTCAGCTCTGCAGCTGGGAAGTTTAGTGGCAGTCACCAAGGTGATGCTGAGGCTGCAGCAGCTCTGCTGTGGGCACAGGCTGGGGGAGCTGGGGGGGTGCAGCCTGGGGAGAAGGCTCCAGGGGGACCTCTGAGCTGCTGCCAGAGCCTGAAGGGGCTGCAAGGAGGCTGCAGAGGGACTGCTCCCAAAGGCCTACAGGGGCAGGAGCAGGGGCAGTGGTCTGGGAGGAGAGCAGAGCAGATGCAGATTGGATGTGAGGAACAAGCTCTGCCCCAGCAGGCTGCTGGAACACTGCAGCAGGCTGCCCAGGGAGGTGCTTGGGGCCTCATCCCTGGAGACATTGAAGGTGAGGCTGGAGAGGGCTGGGAGCAGCCTGCTGCAGGGGAGGATGTCCCTGCTGGGTGCAGGGGTAGGACTGGATGGGCTCTGGAGGTCCCTTCCCACCTGCTGCAGGGGAGGATGTCCCTGCTGGGTGCAGGGGTAGGACTGGATGGGCTCTGGAGGTCCCTTCCCACCCAAGCCCCTCTCTGCTGGAGTGTGTTGGCACTTGCCCAAGGGCCACACTCACTGGAAGTCACTTCTGGGATGCCAGCTTGAGAGATGAGGCTCTGCAGGAAGCTCCTCAGGGATGGGTCGCTCTGGAAGGCAGAAGATCCACACGGGAGGGCTTTAGGGCACCGCCTGCAGCCACAGCTGGCCGGGGGAAGGCTTTCTGAGGCCTGACTTACCCCCCCTGAGCCAGCTGTGCACTTACCCCCCTGGGCCAGCTGTGCACTTACCCCCCTGAGCCAGCTGTGCACTTACCCCCCTGAGCCAGCTGTGCACTTACCCACCTGGGCCAGCTGTGCACTTACCCCCCTGAGCCAGCTGTGCACTTACCCCCCCTGGGCCAGCTGTGCACTTACCCCCCCTGGGCCAGCTGTGCACTTACCCCACCTGGGCCAGCTGTGCACTTACCCCCCTGAGCCAGCTGTGCACTTACCCCCCCTGGGCCAGCTGTGCACTTACCCCCCTGAGCCAGCTGTGCACTTACCCACCTGAGCCAGCTGTGCACTTACCCACCTGGGCCAGCTGTGCACTTACCCCACTTGGGCCAGCTGTGCACTTACCCACCTGAGCCAGCTGTGCACTTACCCCACCTGGGCCAGCTGTGCACTTACCCACCTGGGCCAGCTGTGCACTTACCCCCCCTGGGCCAGCTGTGCACTTACCCACCTGAGCCAGCTGTGCACTTACCCACCCTGGGTCAGCTGTGCACTTACCCCACCTGGGCCAGCTGTGCACTTACCCACCTGGGCCAGCTGTGCACTTACCCCACCTGGGCCAGCTGTGCACTTACCCACCTGAGCCAGCTGTGCACTTACCCCACCTGGGCCAGCTGTGCACTTACCCACCCTGGGTCAGCTGTGCACTTACCCACCTGAGCCAGCTGTGCACTTACCCACCCTGGGTCAGCTGTGCACTTACCCCACCTGGGCCAGCTGTGCACTTACCCCCCCTGGGCCAGCTGTGCACTTACCCCCCTGGGCCAGCTGTGCACTTACCCCACCTGGGCCAGCTGTGCACTTACCCACCTGAGCCAGCTGTGCACTTACCCCACCTGGGCCAGCTGTGCACTTACCCACCTGGGCCAGCTGTGCACTTACCCCACCTGGGCCAGCTGTGCACTTACCCACCTGAGCCAGCTGTGCACTTACCCCACCTGGGCCAGCTGTGCACTTACCCACCCTGGGTCAGCTGTGCACTTACCCCACTTGGGCCAGCTGTGCACTTACTCCCCCGGGCCAGCTGTGCACTTACCCCCCCTGGGCCAGCTGTGCACTTACGCACCCTGGGCCAGCTGTGCACTTACCCACCTGGGTCAGCTGTGCACTTAGCCCCCCTGGGCCAGCTGTGCACTTACCCCCCTGGGCCAGCTGTGCACTTACGCACCCTGGGCCAGCTGTGCACTTACCCACCTGGGTCAGCTGTGCACTTAGCCCCCCTGGGCCAGCTGTGCACTTACCCACCTGGGCCAGCTGTGCACTTAGCCCCCCTGGGCCAGCTGTGCACTTACCCACCTGGGTCAGCTGTGCACTTAGCCCCCTGGGCCAGCTGTGCACTTACCCCCCCTGGGCCAGCTGTGCACTTACCCCACTTGGGTCAGCTGTGCACTTACCCCCCCTGGGCCAGCTGTGCACTTACCCCACTTGGGTCAGCTGTGCACTTACCCACCCTGGGCCAGCTGTGCACTTACCCCACTTGGGTCAGCTGTGCACTTACCCCCCCTGGGCCAGCTGTGCACTTACCCCACTTGGGTCAGCTGTGCACCTGAGGACTCTAAACTCTATCCTGCAAGGAAGGGGGAAAGAGAGGGGGAAAGGTTCGCCCGAGGCTTGCTGAGCTCCTGCTCTTGTGCTGCCCTCAGGCATGGTCCCAGGGGCAAGGGAAGCCAGGAGGGGGCAGGGTGCCCACCTGGGCTCCGAAGGGTGCAGGAGGAGCTTCTTGTCTGCGTAGGCAGCTCGGATGGTGACGGTGACCTCCTGCGGGGGGATGGAGAGCAGCAGCACTGAGGCTGGCGGCAGGGAGCTGCACCCGGGCGCTGCTTCGCCTGCGGCCACCCTTTGCCTTCACCTCCAGCCGTGAGCAGAGCCCAGAGTCTCCTCCTTCCTCTGCACCCCACGCACCCCCACCCTGGCACCCACAGAGCCAGCCTGTGGAGCCCTGGACTGGCTCAGCCCTGGGGCTGCTGCTTCTCACAGACTGCCCGAGGCTGGGAGGGACCCTCCAGGGGCATCCTCTGCAACCCCTGCGGGCAGCAGGGACAGCTCCAGCCAGGGCAGGCTGCACAGGGACACAGCCAGGCTGAGCTGTCCTGATGTGTCCATCGACAGAGCCTCGAGCACCTCCCTGGGCAGCCTGTGCCAGGCTCTCCCCACCCTCCCTGGGCACAGCTCCCTCCTGATGCCCAACCTAAGCCTGCCCTGCTCCACTGCCAAACCATTCAGCCTGGAGGGGAGGAGGAAGTTGCTGAGCAGGAGAGTGGTGAGAGGCTGGAATGGGTTGCCCAGGGAGGAGGTTGAGGCCCCATGGCTGGAGGTGTTTGAGGCCAGGCTGGCTGAGGCTGTGAGCAGCCTGCTCTAGGGTAGGGTGTCCCTGGGCATGGCAGAGGTTGGCACTGCCTGCTCCTTGTGCTCCCTTCCAGCCCTGACTGCCTCTGTGATTCATTGCCCTCAGCCTGTCCCCGCAGCCCCTCCTGAGCAGTCCCTGCCCAGCTGCCTGCAGCTCCCCTGCAGCTCTGAGCCCTCCCTGGAGCCTTCTCCAGGCTAAAGAGCCCCAACTCTGCCAGGCTGTGCCCACAGCAGAGCTGCCCTGGTTGGAGGTGTCCCTGCTGCCTGCTGGGGGGTGGGACCAGATGGCCCTGGGGGGTCCCTTCCAGCCCAAAGCAACCTGGGAAGCTGTGAACAATCTCTGACCCCTTCTCAGCACCCAACACCAAGAGGAGAGGTGCAGGAGCTCAGATGTCTTCTCCACCTCTCCTGGCCCAGCCACCAGCCCTTCCCTGGCAGTGCCTGAGCACCAGCAGGGCTCCAGACTCAGCACAGAGCCTGTGCCAAGGTGCTGAGGGGCAGGGGAAGCACGAAGTGACCTTCTCCATGTAGAGCACCACCCGCGGCTGCTCCCCTGCAGGGAAGATGCTGATCTCCGCCGCCACCAGCGACTCCACCACGGCGCCTTGGGGCTGCAGCGAGATCCGGGGCTGGGCAAGGCTCCACACCCTGGCCACGGAGTCGTTGTAGGAGCTGCCTTGAAAGATCTGCTCAGGGGAGGAGCGAGGGAGGAATCAGGCCACTTTGTCCCACGGCTGCAGCCCCTTTCTACCCCCCAGTTCCTCCCCCACACCAGCCCAGAACCTCCAGCAGGATGCAGGGAACCTGCGCCAGGGATGGGGCAGGAACCCTCCCTGCAGAGCAGCCCCACCCGGGAGGGCAGCGGGCAAGGGAGGGCCAGGAGATGTCAGAGTGCAGCAGCAGCCAGGGGAGGGGTCCTCATCTGGCACCGACGGCCCCGGAGAGGAGCAGGAGTTACCTTCTGCACCGCCTGCCGCTGCGCCTCCGACTGCGCCGCTCCGAACAGCGCCTGCGGGCACAAAGCGGGCACGGGGCAGAGGGGGCACAGCAAGGGGGTGCCCAGCCCTGTGCATGCGCCTCAGGCACGGCTGAGGGACCCCCCCTTCAGCCTGGGGAAGAGGAGGCTGAGGGGGGAGACTTCATTGCTCTCTGCAGCTCCCTGAGAGGAGGCTGCAGCCAGCTGGGGCTGGGCTCTGCCCCCTGGGCTCAGGTGGGGAACCAGCCTGGAACTGTGCCAGGGGAAGCTTAGGTTGGAGAGGAGGAGAGGAGGAGGAGGAGGAGGAGGAGGAGGAGGAGGAGGAGGAGGAGGAGGAGGAGGAGGAGGAGGAGGAGGAGGAGGAGGGGGAGGAGGAGGAGGAGGAGGAGGAGAAGGAGGAGGAGGAGGGGGAGGAGGAGGGGGAGGGGGGAGGGGGAGGAGGAGGAAATTCCTTTGCCGGTGGAGTGGTCAGGGCTTGGCAGAGGCTGCCCAGGGAAGTGGTGTGCCCATGCCTGGAGGTGTTCAGCAAAGAAGGGTCAGCCTCTGCTCCTTGGTGCCAAGGGATGGTGGCAGAGGCAGAGATGGCTCTAAGCTGCCCCAGGGGAGGGCCAGGCTGGAGCTCAGGAAATGTTCCTGCCCTGGAAGGGGTCTCAGAGCTTGGCACAGGCTGCCCAGGGCAGGGCTGCAGTGCCCATCCTCGGGGGAGCAGCAGAGCCTGTGGGGCTGTGGAGCTTGGGGAGTTGGTTTGGTGCTGAGCCTGCAGGGCAGGGCTGAGGCTTGGGCTGGGTGCTCCATGGACTCATAGATTGGGTTGGGTTGGAGAGGACCTTAAAGCTCAGCCAGTGCCAACCCATGCCATGGGCAAGGGCACCTCCCACTTGCCCAGGCTGCTCAAGGCCTCATCCAGCCTGGCCCTGGGGACACCTCCAAATCTTTGATCCCATTCTGTGCTTCTGTGCCCCACAACCTCCCTGGGCAGCCTGTGCCACGCTCTCACCACCCTCACACTGCACAACTCCTTCCCCAGCTCCACTCTCAGCCTGCTCTGCCTCAGCTCCAAACCATTGCCCCTTGGCCTGCCTCAGCCCCCCTCAGCCAAAGGCTCTCTGCAGCCTCCCTGCAGGCTCCCTCCAGGCCCTGGCAGCAGCTCTGAGCTGCCCCTGGAGCCTTCTCCCCTGCAGGCTGCACCCCCCAGCTCCCTCAGCAGTGCCCACAGCAGAGCTGCTCCAGCCCTGGCACTACCTCTGTGCCCTCCTCTGGCCTCACCCCAGCAGCTCTGTGCCCTGCTTGTGCTGGGGCCAGCAGAGCTGGGGGCAGGACTGGGGGTGAAGGGTGAGCAGAGCTGCAGGCAGGGCTGGGGGGGGAGGGCTGAGCAGAGCTGCAGGCAGGGCTGGGGGGGAGGGCTGAGCAGAGCTGCAGGCAGGGCTGGGGGGGAGGGCTGAGCAGAGCTGCAGGCAGGACTGGGGGGGAGGGCTGAGCAGAGCTGCAGGCAGGGCTGGGGGAGGGCTGAGCAGAGCTGCAGGCAGGGCTGGGGGGGGAGGGCTGAGCAGAGCTGCAGGCAGGGCTGGGGGAGGGCTGAGCAGAGCTGCAGGCAGGGCTGGGGGGGGAGGGCTGAGCAGAGCTGCAGGCAGGGCTGGGGGGGAGGGCTGAGCAGAGCTGCAGGCAAGGCTGGGGGGGGAGGGCTGAGCAGAGCTGCAGGCAGGGCTGGGGGGGAGGGCTGAGCAGAGCTGCAGGCAGGGCTGGGGGGGGAGGGCTGAGCAGAGCTGCAGGCAGGGCTGGGGGGGGGAGGGCTGAGCAGAGCTGCAGGCAGGGCTGGGGGGGGGAGGGCTGAGCAGAGCTGCAGGCAGGGCTGGGGGGGAGGGCTGAGCAGAGCTGCAGGCAGGGCTGGGGGGGGAGGGCTGAGCAGAGCTGCAGGCAGGGCTGGGGGGGGGAGGGCTGAGCAGAGCTGCAGGCAGGGCTGGGGGGGGAGGGCTGAGCAGAGCTGCAGGCAGGGCTGGGGGGGAGGGCTGAGCAGAGCTGCAGGCAGGGCTGGGGGGGGAGGGCTGAGCAGAGCCCAGCGGCGCAGTCTCTCCTCTCCTGCCCTGCTGCCTGCCCTCCCCTGTGTGCGATGTGAGCTGGGGGAGGGGAAGCAGCCCTGGGGTGGTACCTGGAGCTGGTGGCCTGTGATGGTGCCCTGCAGGCGCTGGTCCAGGAAGGCTGCTGAGGCCAGGGAGCTGAGGACGTGCTGGGAGAACCAGAAGTAGAGCATGCGGGAGGCAGGCAGCAGCGCCGGCGAGAAGCCTGAGTCGCCGAAGGCAGCAGACTGGTTCTGGTACCACACCAAGCCCTGGCAGGCAAAGCAAGGCTGGGGCCAGGCCAGGGGCACAGCCTGCACACAGCCCTCTGCAGCATCTGCCCAGGAACACTCACAGAAGAGCAGAGGCTGGAGAGCATCCAGGCCAATGCCCCTGGCAGAACAGGGGTGCCCAGGCACACAGGGACACAGCCAGGTGGGGTTGGAAGGTCTCCTGAGCAGGAGGCTCCACCACCTCCCTGGGGAGCCTGCTCCAGGGCCTCACAGTGAAAGTTTCTCCTTCTGTTCCCCTCCCCTGCTCCAGCTGGCACCCCCTGCCCCTTCTGCTGCCATCCCTGGGCAGAGCCTGGCTGCATCCCTGCACATCTGCAGCAGCAGCAGCAACGAGGGCAGCCCTCAGGCTCCTCTGCTCCAAGCAGCCTCAACACCCTCAGCCTGTAGCACAGAACATCTCCCCTGCACCTGCACTGCCAGCAGAAGGCCTGGCTGCCTGCATGCCAGGGCAGAGAGGGCTGAGAGGCTGGCACCAACCCACACCCCAGACCTTTGGCTGCAGCACAGCCTTGGCAGCGAGGGACCAGCCCAGGCCCCCAGGCAGCAGCATCAAAGGGGCCAGGCAGAAGAGGACCTGAGGGTACTGGTTGGCAGCAGCTGAAGAGGAGAGAGGGGGTGCCCAGGTGGGTCAGCAGTGGTGTGGGCAGCAGGAGAAGGGCAGGGATTGTGCCCCTGGGCTGGCACTGCTGAGGGCACAGCTTGAATCCTGGGGCCAGGTCTGGGCCTCTCACTCCCAGAAGGACACTGAGGAGCTGGAGCAGGTCCAGAGCAGGGCAGGAAAGGTGGGGAAGGGTCTGGAGCAGAGGGCTGGGGAGGGGCAGCTGAGGGAGCTGGGGGTGTGCAGTGTGGGGCAGAGGAGGCTGAGGCAGAGCTCATTGCTCTGTGCAGCTCCCTGAGAGGAGGCTGCAGCCAGCTGGGGCTGGGCTCTGCCCCCTGGGCTCAGGGCATAGGAGGAGAGGACCTGGGCTGGAACTGTGCCAGGGGAGGCTTAGGCTGGAGAGGAGGAGAAATGTCTCTGCTGGTGCAGTGGTCAGGGCTTGGCAGAGGCTGCCCAGGGAGTGCCCCTGGCTGGAGGTGCTGCAGAGCTGTGTGGCCATGGCACCTGGGCAGAGGGTTTGGTGCCCAGGGTGGGGCTGGGTCAGTGCTAGGCTGGGTGCTCTCAGAGAGCTTCCCCAGCCCAAGCCAGTCTCTGGTTCTGTGGTTCCATCACCAGCTGCAAGCCTCTGGGGGTGCTGCCAGGGGCAGCTCACCTTGTGGTAGGACTCCACGTAGCTTGCTGTTATTAAAGGAGCTGATGCCAGGGAGATGTCTACTCCAATGCCCTTGTCCTGGACAAAGTTTGCTGCAGGGAGAAAGGACAAAGACCTCAGACCACAAACCCAGCTTTAATCAGGGCTCACAGCAGCTGCTGCCAGGATTAGCTGCAGGAGGTGCCCAGGGGCTGTAAGGACACAGGCTGCAGAGGTGGCCCAGGAGAGCCTCCTGAGGTTCCACAGCAGCAGCAAGTGCAGAGTCCTGCAGCTGGGCTGGAACAATCCTCACTGACAACCCAGGCTGGGGGAGGAGGTGACAGAAAGCAGCCCTGAGGGGAAGGCCTTGGGGGTGCTGGTGGGGGAGAGGCTGGGCAGGAGGCAGCAGTGGGCACTGGCAGCACAGAAGTCCAAGGGCAGCCTGGGCTGCATCCAAAGCAGCGTGGGCAGAGGTGGAGAGAGGAGATCCTGCCCCTCTGCTGTGCTCTGGGGAGACCTCAGCTGTGGGACCCCAGCACAGGAGAGACCTGGGCCTGATGGAGAGGGTCCAGAGGAGGCCACAGAGATGATCAGAGGCTGCAGCAGCTCTGCTGTGGGCACAGGCTGGGGGAGCTGAGGGGGTTCAGCCTGGAGAAGGGAAGGCTGCAGGGAGACCTTAGAGCTGCTCCCAGCACCTGAGGGGGCTGCAAGCAGGCTGCAGAGGAACTGCTCCCAAAGCCTGCAGGGGCAGGAGCAGGGGCAGTGGTCTGGGAGGAGAGCAGAGCAGATGCAGATTGGATGTGAGGAACAAGCTCTGCCCCAGCAGGCTGCTGGAACACTGCAGCAGGCTGCCCAGGGAGGTGCTTGGGGCCTCATCCCTGGAGACATTGAAGGTGAGGCTGGAGAGGGCTGGGAGCAGCCTGCTGCAGGGGAGGATGTCCCTGCTGGGTGCAGGGGTAGGACTGGATGGGCTCTGGAGGTCCCTTCCAACCCAACCCAGTCTGGGATTCTGTTCTCCCAGGTCACAGAGCAGCAGGGAACAGCCTCAGGCTGCAGCAGGGAACAGCCTCAGGCTGCAGCAGGGAACAGCCTCAGGCTGCAGCAGGGAACAGCCTCAGGCTGCAGCAGGGCAGGTTTGGGCTGGGCACTTATTTTGTTCAGACCTCACCCCCAGTCCTGCCTCCAGCTCTGCTGGCCCCAGCACAAGCAGGGCAAAGAGCTGCTGGGGTGAGGCCAGAGGAGGGCACAGAGGTGGTGCCAGGGCTGGAGCAGCTCTGCTGTGGGCACTGCTGAGGGAGCTGGGGGGGTGCAGCCTGGGGAGGAGAAGGCTCCAGGGGCAGCTCAGAGCTGCTGCCAGGGCCTGAAGGGAGCCTGCAGGGAGGCTGCAGAGAGCCTTTGGCTGAGGGGGGCTGAGGCAGGCCAAGGGGCAATGGTTTGGGGCTGAGGCAGAGCAGGCTGAGAGTGGAGCTGGGGAAGGAGTTGTGCAGTGTGAGGGTGGTGAGAGCCTGGCACAGGCTGCCCAGGGAGGTGGTGCAGGGCAGAGGTTGGTCAGATGTGGTGCTCAGCTGCATGGGTTCATGGTGAGCATGGCAGAGCAGGGGCAGTAGCAGGACCTGACCACAGAGGGACAGTGGCTCAGGCTGGCAGGGACCTGTGACCTTTGAGCCCAGTCTGTGCTTCTGTGCCCCACCACCTCCCTGGGCAGCCTGTGCCAGGCTCTCACCACCCTCCTGCTCCTTCCCCAGCTCCACTCTCAGCCTGCTCTGCCTCAGCTCCAAACCATTGCCCCTTGGCCTGCCTCAGACCCCCTCAGCCCTCACTCCTGCAGCTGCCCTCTGCCCTCCTGCAGCTGCCCTGCCCCTCTGCCCACTGCAGGAGCACCTCACCAACTGCAACCTGAACCAGTGCCACCAGCCTGGCACCCACCCTGAGCCCCAGCCCCCAACACACAACACTGCCAAGACTGGGTTTGCTGTCGCCTGGCAGGGGTGGGGATTTGGGCCCCACAGCCACAGCTCTGCAGGACCTCAGGGCTGCAGGTGGCCACTGCCCTGCTGGTGCCCAGTGGGAGCTGTGCCAGGGGCAGCAGAGCCCCCAGGGCTGTTTACCTGCCAGCTCGTGGATGAAGTTGGCCAACATCTGGGCGAGGGAATTGATCTCACTGCAGACCTGCAGGGGAGAGCAGAGGGAAACTGGAGCTGGGGGGAGGAGGAGCTGGGCTGGGCTGGGGACACCTTCCCCAGCCCGAGAGTGGGGAGAGCCTGGGGGGGGCTGCCCAGGGAGGGGGTTGAGGCCCCATGGCTGGAGATGTTCCAGGCCAGGCTGGCTGAGGCTGTGTGCAGCCTGCTCTGGGGTAGGGTGTCCCTGGGCATGGCAGGGGGCTGGGCTGGGTGATCTCCTTGGGTCCTTTCCAACCCCTAATATCCTGGGATCTGTGACCTGGGATCTGTGATCTGTGACCTGTGATCTGTGATCTGTGACCTGGGATCTGTGACCTGTGACCTGTGATCTGTGACCTGGGATCTGTGACCTGGGATCTGTGATCTGTGATCTGTCACCTGTCATCTGTGACCTGGGACCTGTGATCTGTGATCTGTGACCTGTGATCTGTGACCTATGACCTGTGATCTGTGACCTGGGATCTGTGACCTGTGACCTGTGACCTGGGATCTGTGACCTGGGATCTGTGATCTGTGATCTGTGACCTGGAATCTGTGACCTGTGACCTGGGACCTGGGACCTGTGACCTGTGATCTGTGACCTGGGATCTGTGATCTGTGATCTGTGACCTGGAATCTGTGACTTGTGACCTGTGACCTGGAATCTGTGACCTGTGACCTGTGACCTGGGATCTGTGACCTGGGATCTGTGATCTGTGACCTGTGACCTGTGATCTGTGACCTGGGATCTGTGATCTGTGACCTGGGATCTGGGATCTGTGACCTGGGATCTGTGACCTGGGATCTGTGATCTGTGACCTGGGATCTGTGACCTGGGATCTGTGACCTGTGACCTGGGATCTGTGACCTGGGATCTGTGAGCCTGTGCGCTGTGAGCTGTGCCCTGGGGGCTGTGCCCTGGGGGCTGTTGCTCAGAGCCCAGCAGCATCAGAGCCCCCCAGGATGTGCCTTGCCCACAGCCCCGCAGGCATCCAGGCTCAGCCTGGCTGTGTCCCTGTGCAGCCTGCTCTGGCTGCAGCTGTCCCTGCTGCCTGCAGGGGCTTGCCCAAGGCGACCTCGGAGGCTCCCATCCAACCCAGGGCAATCTGAAGCTGAACCAGAGCCAGCACAGCCTCAGCACAGCCTCAGCACAGCCTCAGCACAGCCTCAGCACAGCCTCCCGTGTGGGTGCCCTCAGGAGTCGTTGCCTCACTGGTCACAAGCACTGCTGCTGCCTGCCAGGGCATGCCCAGGAGCCACAAGCACTGCTGCTGCCTGCCAGGGCATGCCCAGGAGCCTGCAGCCTTCCTCCCACGCCCCCCAGGGCAGTACTGGACCTCACCTCTCTCCTGAGAACAAACTTGAGCGTGAAGGAGATGAAGTCTGTGAAGAGCTGCTTCAGCCAGCCTGGCCTGCAGGAGACACAGGGAGCATGGCCCAGAGCCACCCAGCGAGCCCCAGGCTGGGCACTGCCCAGGCTGGAGTGCCCAGGGAGCAGCAGCTGGGCTGCCTGGAGGCTGCTTTTGGGGGGGGCAGACTCACTCCTTGTCTCCTTGGAGGTGCAGAGTCAGCTTGTGGAAGGTCAGGTAGCAGTCTGAGGCATCAGCAGCCACTTGGTCCTTCTGGCACACTGCAGGGACAACAAGGAGAGGAAGGAGCCAGTTTGCTGCCAGGAGGAGGAGGAGGAGGAAGGCTGCAGGCACAGCAGGGCTGCCCACACCTCTTGGGGAGTGATTTCACAGAGGGGCTCAGGTGGGAAGAGACTTCAAAGCTCATCTACTGCCCAGGGCCCTGGGGACACCTGCAGGGATCAAAGATCCCATTCTGTGCTACTGTGCCCACAACCTCCCTGGGCAAGCCTGTGCCAGCCTCTGCCCACCCTTCTCCTGCAGAAGGTGTCAGGCACCCACCTTTGGATGCCTGCCAGCTCTACCAGCTGCTGCTTCAGAGGCTCAGTTGTGCCCCAACCTTCACCCAGGAGAAGCTGGGCAAGGTCTGAGCCAAAGAGGAGCTGAGCTGCACTGCAGCAAGGTCAGGGATAGCAGAGCTGTGCCCAGGCCAACCTCAGGGGGTTCAGCCAGACCAAGGGCAAGGTCCTGCAGCTGGGTCAGGGCAATGCCAGGCACCGAGAGAGGCTGGGCAGTGCCAGGCTGGAGAGCAGCCCTGGGCAGAGGGACCTGGGGGTGCTGGTGGCTGAGAAGCTCAGCCTGAGGCAGCAGTGGGCACTGGCAGCCCAGAGAGCCCAGCAGAGGCTGGGCTGCAGCAGCAGCAGTGTGGGCAGCAGGGCCAGGGAGGGGATTCTGCCCTCTGCTCTGCTCTGCTCTGCTGAGCTCACAGCTGCAGCCCTGTGCCCAGATTTGGAGCCTGTGCCAGGAGAGGGCTGGAAGGTGCCCAGAGGAGGGCAGGAGGATGCTCAGAGGGCTGGAGCTGCCCTGCTGTGGGCACAGGCTGGCAGAGTTGGGGCTGTGCAGGCTGGGGAGGAGAAGGCTGCAGGGAGAGCTTCTGCAGGGGCTGCAGGAGAGCTGGGGAGGGACTTGTGAGGGTGTGGGGGGTGCTAGGGCTGGGGGGGATGGAGCAGAAGTAGGAGTGGGGAGATGGAGATTGGATGCCAGGAAGGAGCTGCTCAGCAGGAGGGTGCTGAGAGCCTGGCACAGGTTGCCCAGGGAGGTGCTGGAAGCCTCATGCCTGGAGGTGCCTCAGGCCAGGCTGGAGGTGGCTGTGGGCAGCCTGCCCATGGCAGGGGTTGGCATTGGGATGGGCTGCCCGGGGAGGTGGTGGAGTCCCGAGGCCTGAGGCACTGGTGCCAGGGCTCAGCAGCTGGCAGGGTTGGGTGCTAGGCTGCACTGCCTGACCCCAGAGGTCTGCTCCTGCTGCGTCTGTCCCTGCCCAGGGCAGGGCTGGGGCTGGGTGGTCCCTGGGGTCCCTCCCAGCCCTGTCACTTGTGTGACTCCTGAGAGGCTTCCCCCTGCAGGGCAGTGCTGGCCTGGCTGGCCCCAGCTGCAGGAGGGGACTGCAGGGGTCGCAGAGAGGCTTGGGCTGGAAGGGCTCTTCCAGGCTCCTCTAGTCCCAGCCCCCAGCAGGCATCCAGCAGTGCCAGCTGCCATGAGCTGGGGAGGCCTCAGCTGCCTGGCTCTGTGGAACCTCCCCCGGGGTCTTTGGGGTCACCCAGAGGTGAGAAGTTGTCCCTCAGGGCAGTGCAGGAGCCTGGGCACCCTCCAGCTGCTGCGAACCAGCTGGCAGCACTGGCACCACCTCCCTCTGCCTCCTCTGGGGCCACGCTCCGTGCACAGGGCAGCAGAGGACCACTGCCAGCCTCCAGATGGCAGCCAGCCTCGGGCAGGGCCCAGGCTGGCAGCTGCTCCGGAGGGGCAGGCACAGGCAGCCCCCCCAGGTGCCACTCACTCAGGTCGATGTTGATCTGGAGGTCGATGGAGGACTCGATCTCAAAATCCACTGCATGGAACAGCCTCAGGCTGGGAGGGCAAAGGGAGGACAATTAGCAGCCTCTGCATGCCCCCCCCCCGTGCCATGAGCTGCCAGGCAGGGCTCACAACAGCCTGGCATTGTGCCAGGAACCCAGCAGAGAGCAGCTGCCCTCTGGCATTGCCCTGGCACCACTGCAAGGCACTGGGGGCAGCAGGGAGGGGGCAGCTTCACCCTCAGCCCCCCTCGGAGCTCCCAGAGCAGCAGAAGGGAGTGGAGCAGTCACTGGGAGCCACAGGGGGCATGGCTCAGAGACCTGCCCAACCTCCTGCCACGGGCATGGAAGTGGCACAGAACCACCCAGCCTGGAAGAGAGTTCCAGGCTCACCCAGCCCAACCTAGCACCCAGCCCTGCCCAACCAACCACACCATGGCACTCAGTGCCAACCTAGCACCCAGCCCTGCCCAACCAACCACACCATGGCACTCAGTGCCAGCCTAGCACCCAGCCCTGCCCAAACAACCACACCATGGCACTCAGTGCCAACCTAGCACCCAGCCCTGCCCAACCAACCACACCATGGCACTCAGTGCCAACCTAGCACCCAGCCCTGCCCAAACAACCACACCATGGCACTCAGTGCCAACCTAGCACCCAGCCCTGCCCAACCAACCACACCATGGCACTCAGTGCCAGCCTAGCACCCAGCCCTGCCCAACCAGCCACACCATGGCACTCAGTGCCAACCTAGCACCCAGCCCTGCCCAAACAACCACACCATGGCACTCAGTGCCCAGCCAGCCTTGCCTCCAACCCCTCCAGCCACAGCCACTCCACCACCTCCCTGGGCAGCCATGCCAGTGCCAATCACTCTCTCTGCCAACAGCTTCCTCCTCACAGCCAGCCCACACCTGCCCTGCCACAGCTTCAGCCTCTGTGCTTTTGTTCTGAACTAGACTTGGCAGCTCGAGGCCTCATCCAGCCTCCCCCAGGGAGGGGCATCCACAGCCTGCATGTTCCTGGCCTGGGACACCTCCAGGGAGGTTGTGGATCAAAGATCCCATTCTGTGCTTCTGTGCCCCACAGCCTCCCTGGGCAGCCTGTGCCAGGCTCTCACCACCCTCACACTGCACAGCTCCTTCCCCAGCTCCACTCTCAGCCTGCTCTGCCTCAGCTCCAAACCATTGCCCCTTGGCCTGCCTCAGCCCCCCTCAGCCAAAGGCTCTCTGCAGCCTCCCTGCAGGCTCCCTTCAGGCCCTGGCAGCAGCTCTGAGGTGCCCCTGGAGCCTTCTCCTCCCCAGGCTGCACCCCCCCAGCTCCCTCAGCAGTGCCCACAGCAGAGCTGCTCCAGCCCTGGCACCACCTCTGTGCCCTCCTCTGGCCTCACCCCAGCAGCTCTGTGCCCTGCTTGTGCTGGGGCCAGCAGAGCTGGAGGCAGGATTGGAGGTGAGGTCTGAGCAGAGCAGAGCCCAGGGGCACAATGCCCTCTCCTGCCCTGCTGGCAGCAGTGGAGCTAATCAACACTGCTGACCCCTGTGCCCCTGAGCCAAGCTGGCAGTGCTGCAGGGCCAGAGGAGCTGTGGCCTCTCTGCACCCCCTGGTGCCAGGGCCCTGTGCCCGCTGGGGGCTGGGCAGCTGCCAGCTGTGGGTACTCACAACCAGGCGCCGGCGTAGCCGTAGGTCAGGGTGCCCTGGAAGGAGGCTGTCACGTTCCTGATGGCAATGTGGATGGCATCTGCTTCCCTCAGCTCCACCTCGCTCTGCTCCAGGCTCAGCTCCTTCACCTGGATGCTGCAGCAGCACAGACCCTGTCGGTGCCCAGCCCCAGCTCTGCCCTGCCCCACGTTGGCCTCTCAGACCATTTTGGCAGCTGGTGGCAGCTGGGCACAGGTGGGCACAGGTGGGCACACAGCCAGCACTGTGGGTGTCTGGACTGGCACCAGCAGGACCACTCCCAGGGAACCCAGCCCAGCTTCCCCACGGCTCACCTGCACCCTGGGGGCAGATTTGGGAAGCTGGAGGCTGTGCCCACCCCTGCTCCACACAGGCTCCTGGCTTCACCCCCCCCAGAGTGATTTGCTCTCTGCCTGCTTGCTTGGCAGAGGACCAAAGGATGACTCAGAAGCACCTGAGGCTGGAGAAGCCCTTTCAGATCATCCACTCCAACCAGTCCCTAAGCCTACCCTGGCTGGGGCTGAGCCATGGCCCTCAGCACCACAGCTCTGCCTCTCAGACACCTCCAGGCATGGGCATTCAGCCACCTCCCTGGGCAGCCTGTGCCAGGCTCTGGGAACCCTTTCAGGGAAGAGCTTTGCCCCAGTGGCCAACCTAAACCTGCCCTGCTGCAGCCTGAGCCCCTTTCCTCCTGTCCCATCAGGGGCTACAGACAGGAGGAGGCTGAGCCCCTCCCAGGCTGTGCTCTGGGACCCCTGCAAGGAGCAGAAGCAGCAATGCCAATTGGCACCATCCTGTGTGAGCTCCACCCTGCCCTGCTCCCGGGACAGGGCATCTCCGGGCTGCTGCAAGCCACACACACCCACTGTGCCCCCAGCCCCGGGGCTGTTGGCTGGCAGCAGGCAGGGCTGGTTTGCTCCTGAGGGTCTGTGAAGTGCCCACTCTGGTCCCAGCAGCTTTTGCCTGGCAGGGAGAGCACTCAGAAGGACCTCTGAGCACTGCAGCTTCCCTGTGCTGCTGGGACAGGAGCTGGGGCAGTGCTGCAGGAGCAGCCCTGCTCCATGCCAGACTCCTTGCCAGCTGCAGGAGCTCTCTCTGCCTTTGCTCCCTTGCAGTGGTTGTGCCCAAACTACTTCAGAGAGCCACAGAATGGGTTAGGTTGGAAGGGACCTCAAAGCTCAGCCAGGGCCAACTCCCATGCCATGGGCAGGGGCATCTGGCACCAGCACAGGCTGCTCAGGGCCTCATCCTGCCTGGCTCTGAACACCTCCAGGGAGGTTGTGGAGCACAGAAGCACAGAATGGGATCTTTGATCAAAGATGCCATTCTGTGTTGCTGTGCTCCACAACCTCCCTGGGCAACCTGTGCCAGGCTCTGCCCACCCTCACTGCCAACAAGTCCTCCCTTCTCTCCCCTCTGCCAGCTCAAAGCCATTCTCCCTCCTCCTGGCACTGCCAGCCCTTGCCCAGAGTCCCTCCCCAGCTCCCCTGCAGCCCCTTCAGGCACTGCAAGGCTGCTCTCAGCTCTCCCTGCAGCCTTCTCCTCCCCAGGCTGCACAGCCCCAACTCTGCCAGCCTGTGCCCACAGCAGAGCTTCTCCTGCCCTCTGCTTGAAGTTATCCACACGGCAAAGCCCAGCACGGCCCCAGTGACATCCTGCTGACCCGAGCAGCTCCGAGAGCCCCAACCAGGTCCCCCCGGGCCGCTCCATGTGCCATGGGCACCATCTGTTGGTGGCAGCCCTGCAGTGCCAGAGCTCCCCATGCCTGTCGGCAGCGAGGTGCCTGCTGAGCTGGAAGAGCTCTTCAGTGACAGAGCAGCAGCCTCAGGCTCAAGGTGCAAACGATCTGCAGGGCAAGGGCCAGAAAATGAGTGTGGCCTGGCCCAGGGCTTTGCTCTCAGCAGCAGCTCCTGGCTGCTCTCTGTCAGCTCCCAGCTCCCCTGGCACGGGGGCAAGGAGACACTCACTTGGTCAGCTCGTAGGCCACCTTGCCAAGGAGCCTCATGGACCTCTCCCCAGTGATGTTGGGGAACTTGGCGTTCCTGAAGGCTGTCTGAACCACCTGGGCTGTCTCCTGGTTCACTGTGGGAGCAAGGAGAGGGCAAAGATCACTGAACCAGCACAGAACCAGCAATGAGCAACACAGAGGCAGCAAGGAGCAGCACAGGAGGACCACAGGAGGAGCACAGGAGCAGCAAGGAGCAGCACAGGAGCAGCACAGGAGCAGCACAGGAGGAGCACAGAGCAGCACAGAGCAGCAAGGAGCAGCACAGGAGGACCACAGGAGCAGCAAGGAGCAGCAAGGAGCAGCACAGGAGCAGCACAGGAGCAGCACAGGAGGAGCACAGAGCAGCACAGAGCAGCAAGGAGCAGCACAGGAGGACCACAGGAGCAGCAAGGAGCAGCACAGGAGCAGCACAGAGCAGCACAGAGCAGCACAGAGCAGCACAGAGCAGCACAGGAGGAGCACAGGAGCAGCATAGGAGGAGCACAGGAGCAGCAAGGAGCAGCACAGGAGCAGCACAGGAGCAGCACAGGAGGAGCACAGGAGGAGCACAGGAGCAGCACAGGAGCAGCACAGGAGCAGCACAGGAGGAGCACAGAGCAGCAAAGGAGCAGCACAGGAGCAGCAAGAAGCAGCACAGAGCAGCAAGGAGCAGCACAGGAGCAGCACAGGAGCAGCACAGGAGGAGCACAGGAGGAGCACAGAGCAACAAGGAGCAGCACAGGAGCAGCACAGAGCAGCACAGAGCAGCACAGGAGCAGCACAGGAGCAGCACAGAGCAGCAAGGAGCAGCACAGCAGCAGCAATGAGCAACACAGGAGTAGCACAGGAGCAGCACAGGAGGAGCACAGGAGGAGCACAGAGCAACAAGGAGCAGCACAGAGCAGCACAGGAGGAGCACAGGAGCAGCACAGAGCAGCAAGGAGCAGCACAGGAGCAGCAAGGAGCAGCACAGGAGCAGCAAGAAGCAGCACAGGAGCAGCAATGAGCAACACAGGAGTAGCACAGGAGCAGCACAGGAGCAGCACAGGAGGAGCACAGAGCAACAAGGAGCAGCACAGAGCAGCACAGGAGGAGCACAGAGCAACAAGGAGCAGCACAGAGCAGCACAGGAGGAGCACAGGAGGAGCACAGAGCAACAAGGAGCAGCACAGGAGCAGCAAGGAGCAGCACAGGAGCAGCAAGGAGCAGCACAGAGCAGCACAGGAGCAGCACAGGAGCAGCAAGAAGCAGCACAGAGCAGCACAGGAGCAGCACAGGAGGAGCACAGGAGGAGCACAGAGCAACAAGGAGCAGCACAGGAGCAGCACAGAGCAGCACAGGAGGAGCACAGGAGCAGCACAGAGCAGCAAGGAGCAGCACAGGAGCAGCACAGGAGGAGCACAGGAGCAGCAATGAGCAACACAGGAGCAGCACAGGAGCAGCACAGGAGGAGCACAGAGCAACAAGGAGCAGCACAGGAGCAGCACAGAGCAGCAAGGAGCAGCACAGGAGCAGCACAGGAGCAGCACAGGAGGAGCACAGGAGCAGCACAGGAGCAGCACAGGAGCAGCACAGGAGCAGCACAGGAGCAGCACAGGAGGAGCACAGGAGGAGCACAGAGCAACAAGGAGCAGCACAGAGCAGCACAGGAGCAGCACAGAGCAGCAAGGAGCAGCACAGGAGCAGCACAGAGCAGCAAGGAGCAGCACAGGAGCAGCACAGAGCAGCAAGGAGCAGCACAGGAGTAGCAAAGGAGCAGCACAGGAGCAGCACAGGAGGAGCACAGGAGGAGCACAGAGCAACAAGGAGCAGCACAGAGCAGCACAGGAGGAGCACAGGAGCAGCACAGGAGCAGCGCAGGAGCAGCAAGGAGCAGCAAGGAGCAACACAGGAGTAGCACAGGAGCAGCACAGGAGCAACACAGAACCAGCACAGGAGCAGCAAGAAGCAGCACAGAGCAGCAAGGAGCAGCACAGGAGGAGCACAGGAGGAGCATAGGAGGAGCACAGGAGCAGCACAGGAGCAGCACAGGAGCAGCACAGGAGGAGCACAGGAGCAGCACAGGAGCAGCACAGGAGGAGCACAGGAGGAGCACAGGAGCAGCACAGGAGCAGCACAGGAGGAGCACAGGAGGAGCACAGGAGCAGCACAGGAGCAGCACAGGAGGAGCACAGGAGCAGCACAGGAGCAGCACAGGAGCAACACAGAACCAGCACAGGAGCAGCAAGAAGCAGCACAGAGCAGCAAGGAGCAGCACAGGAGGAGCACAGGAGGAGCACAGAGCAGCAAGGAGCAGCACAGGAGGAGCACAGGAGGAGCACAGGAGGAGCACAGGAGCAGCACAGGAGCAGCACAGGAGCAGCAAGGAGCAGCACAGGAGCAGCACAGGAGCAGCACAGGAGCAGCACAGGAGCACCAAGGAGCAGCACAGGAGCAGCACAGGAGCAGCACAGGAGCACCAAGGAGCAGCACAGGAGCAGCACAGGAGCAGCACAGGAGCACCAAGGAGCAGCACAGGAGCAGCACAGGAGCAGCACAGGAGGAGCACAGGAGGAGCACAGGAGGAGCACAGGAGGAGCACAGGAGCAGCACAGGAGCAGCACAGGAGCAGCACAGGAGGAGCACAGGAGGAGCACAGGAGCACCAAGGAGCACCAAGGAGCAGCACAGGAGCAGCACATTACATTAGGGGTTGGAAGTGGCCTCCAACGATCACACCATCCCAGCATCCCATAATGTCAGGGGCTGGAGGGAACCTCCACAGCTCAGCCAGCCCAGCCCCTGCCAGAGCAGGGGCACCCAGAGCAGGGCACACAGCAGCACTTCCAGGCAGGCTTTGAGTACCTGCAGAGGGAGACTCCACAGCCCCCCTGGGCAGCCTGTGCCAGGCTCTGAGAAGCCTTTCAGGGAAGAGCTTTCCTCCAGTGGCCAACCTAAACCTGCCCTGCTGCAGCCTGAGTCCGTTTCCTCCTGTCCCATCAGTGGCTACAGACAGGAGGAGGCTGAGCCCCTCCCCAGCTGTGCTCTGGGACCCCTGCAAGGAGCAGGAACAGGAGCAGGAGCAGCAGGGAGCTTGCAGCAGCCTCCTAAAGCAGCAGCAGCAGCAGACACAAACCTTCCAAGGCTCCACTGCCTCTGCCCTTTCTCCTGGCCCAGGCCAGGCACTTGGGCAGGATTTTTTCCTCCTTTTGTGTGCCCCAGCAGCTTCCTGTGCCACTGCTGGAGGGGACAGGACAGAGCTGTCCCCACACTTTGCAAAGCACAAATCATTCTCCCCCACACACCTGAGCCCCCAGCTTGGTGCAAACAGCCCCCCCAGGAGCAGGCCACCTTGTTTCTCCCCTTCTGCCCATCAACCCCAGGAGATGAGACTGCAGCAAGGTGAGAACTCAAACCTCTGTGCTAGCTCTGCCAGCAGCCAGGGAGGAGCAGAGCTAAACCTCTGGGCTGAGGAGGGAGGCTTGAGACCACTCCCCAGCTCCTCGGAGGAGCTCACTCCAGGTGCCCAAGCTTTAAACCCTGCTCCAGGGCAGCCATTCGTAGAATCGTTAAGGTTGGAAAAGGTCTTCAGGATCTCTGAGTCCATCTGGGAGTCAGCTCAGGGCATCACAGATGGATTGGGCTGGGAAAGCTCTCTGAGAGCAGCCCAGCACCACCACGGGCACCAAATCCTGGCCCCAAGTGCCACGGCCCAAGAGGCATGGGCACTCCACCACCCTCCTGGGCAGCCTCTGCCAAGCCCTGACCACTGCACCAGCAGAGACATTTCTCCTCCTCTCCAAACTAAGCCTCCCCTGGCACAGTTCCAGCCCAGGTCCTCTCCTCCTATGCCCTGAGCCCAGGGGGCAGAGCCCAGCCCCAGCTGGCTGCAGCCTCCTCTCAGGGAGCTGCACAGAGCAATGAGCTCTGCCTCACTGAGCTCCCTCAGCTGCTCCCCATACCCCTCGCCAGCCTCGGTGCTCTGCTCTGGACACCCTGCAGGTCTCTCCTGCACTCCGTGGGTACATCACAGCAGCGGCAGAGCCCCCAGGAGGGCTGCGTGGCGCTGCGGAGGGCAGCGGCAGCCCCGCAGAGCTTGGGGCACTTACGGAGCAGTGCCGCAGGCTTGGTCATCCTGCAGACGATCCCGCTGGAGCCGTAAGGGGAAGGGCCAAACTCGCAGGCTGCTGCCGTGTGCATGAGCACCAGCAGCATCCCCAGGAGCCCAAAGGTCTCCAGCTTCATCCTGCCGGCTCCGAGCATCTCTGGGCAGAGCCGGAGAGCGCCGCCAGGAGCGAGTGGGGCTTGGCCGCGCCCAGGGCTGCTTTCATACCTCCAAGGAGGGCTGGCAGGGAGCAGGACATGACCTGCTTCCTCCACTTATCAAAGCTCATCACACGCTTCCTAACCCCCCCAATAGCTTCCTTAAGGCTCTTCAAGCCTTCCTCCCGCAGCAGGACTTGGCTCTGCTCCTGCCAGGACTGCTCACCCTCAGCCTACACTGAGGCAGAGCAGAGAAACCTGCAGGAGGGATGGAGGTGAGGAGGGGATGGGGGTCAAGGGAGCAGCCTCTGCTCCAGCAGGAGCTGCATTTGCTCCTCAGAGAGGAACAGTTCACAGCTGTGCACTCCTGCAGCAGCTGCCCGGCAGAGCTCTGTGCAAAAGGGACACACAGCTCAGGGTGGAAGGGACCCTGGAGCTCAGCCAGTGCCAAGCTCTCTGCCATGGGCAAGGGCACCTCCCATCCACACAGGGTGCTCAAGGACTCATCCAGCCTGGCCCTGGGGACACCTCCAGGGAGGTGGTGGAGCACAGAATGGGATCAAAGATTGGTCTGAGCCAGGCCGAGGAGGAATGGTTTGGACCTGTGATCTTTGATCCCATTCTGTGCTTCTGTGCCCCACAGCCTCCCTGGGCAGCCTGTGCCAGGCTCTCACCACCCTCCTGCTCCTTCCCCAGCTCCACTCTCAGCCTGCTCTGCCTCAGCTCCAAACCATTGCCCCTTGGCCTGCCTCAGCCCCCCTCAGCCAAAGGCTCTCTGCAGCCTCCCTGCAGGCTCCCTTCAGACCCTGGCAGCAGCTCTGAGCTGCCCCTGGAGCCTTCTCCTCCCCAGGCTGCACCCCCCCAGCTCCCTCAGCAGTGCCCACAGCAGAGCTGCTCCAGCCCTGGCACCACCTCTGTGCCCTCCTCTGTGCCCTCCTTGTGCTGGGGCCAGCAGAGCTGGAGGCAGGATTGGAGGTGAGGTCTGAGCAGAGCCCAGGGGCACAATGCCCTCTCCTGCCCTGCTGCCCACCCTGCTCTGGCTGCAGCCAGCACACAGCTGCCTGCTGGGCTGCAGGAGGGCACTGCTGGCACCTGGGCAGCTGCTCAGCACCCAACACCTCCACCTCACCGCGCAGAGCTTCCCCCTGCTGTCCAACCCAAACCTGCCCTGCTCCACTTTCAGACCCTTGCCCCCATCCCCACAGGCCCTTCCAAGCACCGTGAGGGTCTTGCTGCTGCTGCAGCGAGGCTCTGAGCAGCTGCACTGCAGCCATGGGCTGGGGGCTGGCAGCGCTGCGGCAGGGCAGGTGGCATCCCGTGGGGCTGCGGGAGCACACTGGCAGCCTGGGCAGGGCAAGGCAGCAACAGTGACAGTGACAGCGAGGCAGGAGTGACTGTGACAGTGACAGAGACAGCAATGTGACAGTGACAGCAATGGTGACAGTGACAGTGAGGCAGCAGTGACTGTGACAGTGACAGAGACAGCAATGTGACAGTGACAGCAATGGTGACAGTGACAGCAATGGTGACAGTGACAGTGAGGCAGCAGTGACTGTGACAGTGACGGAGACAGCAATGTGACAGTGACAGCAATGGTGACAGTGACAGCAATGGTGACAGTGAGGCAGCAGTGACTGTGACAGTGACGGAGACAGCAATGTGACAGTGACAGCAATGGTGACAGTGACAGCAATGGTGACAGCGACAGTGAGGGCAACAGTGACTGTGACAGCGACAGTGGCAGCGAGGGTGACAGCAATGGTGACAGTGACAATGAGGGCAAGTGACAGCAAAGGAGACAGCAATGGTGACAGTGAGGGTGACAGGGACAGAGAAGGAGACAGTAATGGTGACAGGGACAGAGAAGGAGACAGCAATGGCGACAGTGACTGTGAGGGTAACAGTGACTGTGACAGCGACAGTGGCAGCGAGGGTGACAGTGACAGAGAAGGAGCCAGCAATGGTGACAGTGACAGTGAGGGCGACAGTGACAGGGCAATGGCGACTGTGATGGTGACTGTGACTGTGACAGTGGCAGTGTCAGTGGCAGTGACAGTGGCAGTGAGGGCAACAGTGACAGCGAAGGCGACAGTGAGGGTGAGGGCGATTGTGACGGCGACAGCGAGAGCGCAGCGGCGCCGCCCCCGCCGCGGGCTGAGCCCTTCCTGCCGGCAGCCCCCGCCCGGCCGCGCCGCTGCCTTCCGGAGCCGCGGAGCGAACGGCCGCGGGTACCCCCCGGGGCACTGCCGGTCACCGGCCCCAGCGGCACGGCCGAGCCCAGGCTGCTCCGCCCGCACCCATCCGCCAGCTTGCGGAGCAGCACCGCACTGGGGCTGCCAGGGAGGTGCCAGCAAGGTGGCACCAGGCTGCGCGCAGCGGTGCCCGGGGACAGCGCAAGGGGCAGCAAACAGCGAGTGGCAGAGGAGGAGCTGCACCTGAGCACAGGAGCACAGAGAGGTTCGGCTCGGGAAGGGGCCTCAGAGATCAGGCAGTGCCAACCCCCGGCCATGGGCGAGGGCACCTCCCACCCACAGGCTGCGCAAGGACTCGTCCAGCCTGGCGCTGGGGACACCTCCAGGGAGGTGGTGGAGCACAGATCTTTGATCCCATTCTGTGCTTCTGTGCCCCACAGCCTCCCTGGGCAGCCTGTGCCAGGCTCTCACCTCCCTCACACTGCACAGCTCCTTCCCCAGCTCCACTCTCAGCCTGCTCTGCCTCAGCTCCAAACCATTGCCCCTTGGCCTGCCTCAGACCCCCTCAGCCAAAGGCTCTCTGCAGCCTCCCTGCAGGCTCCCTTCAGGCCCTGGCAGCAGCTCTGAGCTGCCCCTGGAACCTTCTCCTCTGCAGGCTGCACCCCCCCAGCTCCCTCAGCAGTGCCCACAGCAGAGCTGCTCCAGCCCTGGCACCACCTTCCTGGTTCACCAGCAGAGACATTTCTCCTCCTCTCCAGCCTAAGCCTCCCCTGGCACAATCCCAGCCCAGGTCCTCTCCTCCTGTGCCCTGAGCCCAGGGGGCAGAGCCCAGCCCCAGCTGGCTGCAGCCTCCTCTCAGGGAGCTGCACAGAGCAATGAGCTCTGCCTCAGGCTCCTCTGCCCCACACTGCACACCCCCAGCTCCCTCAGCTGCCCCTCCCCAGCCCTCTGCTCCAGACCCTTCCCCACCTTCCCTGCCCTGCCCTGGACCTGCTCCAGCTCCTCAATGTCCTTCTGGGAGTGAGAGGCCCAAAGCTGACCCCAGGGTTCAAGCTGTGCCCTCAGCAGTGCCAGCCCAGGGGCACAATCCCTGCCCTGCTCCTGCTGCCCACACCACTGCTGATCCAGCCCAGGCTGCTGGTGCCCTTCTTGCCCACCTGGGCACCCCCTGGCTCCCCTTCAGCTGCTGCCACCCAGCACCCCCAGGGCTGCCTTTTCTGCTGGGCACTTGCCAGCCTCTCTGCCCCAGCCTGGAGCCCTCCTGGGGTTGCTGTGCCCCAGGTGCAGGACCCAGCCCTGGGCCTTGTTGAACCTCAGAAGTAAAGGTGAAGTCTTTTGCCCTGCTCTGGCTGCCTTCTGTGCCCTCCCTGCTTGTGCAAACTTCTCAGACCCACAGACCCACCTCCTGTTCCCTGCCAGGGTGCTCCCTTGGCCCTGTGCTGTGCAGCCCTGCAAAGACCTGGCAGCATTTTGCCTGTCTGTGAAGTGGCTCAGCCAGGCCTGCCTCAGCTGGGCACTGTCCTCTGCAGGTCCTCCTGGCAGAGGCCTTCTGGCTCTTAGCCTGGCACGGAGTGGTTGGGTAGAACCTTGGGGGTCCTCCTAGAGACCACCCAGGAACTCCTGCCAGGAAGTGCAGCTGTTGGAGGGCAGCAGAGCCCTGCAGAGGGACCTGGGCAGGCTGCATGGGTGGGCAGAGGCCAAGGGGATGAGAGTGAAGAAGGCCAAGGGCAGGTTGTGCACTTTGGCCACAGCAGCCCCAAGCAGCAGTGCAGGCTGGGGCCAGAGGGGCTGAGAGCAGGCAGGCAGAGAGGGCCCTGGGGGTGCTGTGAGAGAGCAGCTGCAGAGGAGGCAGCAGTGTGCCCAGGTGGGCAGCAGAGCCAGTGGCAGCCTGGGCTGGCTGAGGAGCAGTGTGGGCAGCAGGAGAAGGGAGGTTCTTGTGCCCCTGTGCCCAGCCCTGCTCAGGCCAGCCCTGCAGTGCTGTGTCCAGCTGTGGGCTCCTGAATTGCAGAGAGCTGCTGAGGTGCTGGAAGGTGCTGAGAGAAGGGCAGCAAGGCTGGGGAGGGGCCTGGAGCACAGCCCTGTGAGGAGAGGCTGAGGGAGCTGGGGGGGTGCAGGCTGCAGCAGAGGGGCCTCAGGGCAGAGCTGATTGCTGCCTGCAGCTGCCTGCAGGGAGGCTGTAGCCAGGTGGGGTTGGGCTCTGGTGCCAGGCAGGCAGCAGCAGCAGAAGGGGCCCCAGGCTGCAGCTGTGGCAGGGCAGGTGTGGGCTGGCTGTGAGGAGGAAGCTGCTGGCAGAGAGAGTGATTGGCACTGGCATGGGCTGCCCAGGGAGGTGGTGGAGTGGCCTTGGCTGGAGGGGTTGGAGCCAAGGCTGGCTGGGCACTGAGTGCCATGGTGTGGTTGTTTGGGCAGGGCTGGGTGCTAGGTTGGCACTGAGTGCCATGGTGTGGTTGGTTGGGCAGGGCTGGGTGTTAGGTTGGGCTGGGTGAGCTCAGAGCTCTCTTCCAGCCTGCTTGGCTCCATGACTCTATGACCCAGCTCTCAGCTCTGTTAGACCTCACACAGCTGACCTCAGCCATGGATCCAGCCTGGGCAGAGCCCTCTGCAGACCTCCCGAGCCTCCAGCAGACCACCACTGGCACCAGCTCGGTGCCATCTGCACTAAGAACAGAAAGGCCAAGAGCCCTGAGCCTGTGTGGACCCCAGGGCATTGCCAGCCTCCTGCTGCTCACACTGCACCCCAGGGCATTGCCACCCTCCTGCTGCTCACACTGCACCCCAGGGCACTGCCAGCTCCTTGCCAGTCCCTGCCCTGCCCCAGCACAGCTTCAGAGGCTGCTGCTGGCAGAGGCCCCGAGCTGGGAGCAGAGCAGGACAGGCAACCAGCGGGCAATGACCTCCAGCAGGCACAGGAAGGCTGCAGCCTTTCTGCCTACAGCAGCAAAAGTCTGGGACGTGGAGGTGCTGTGAGCATCCCTGCCCTGGAGTAACCAGGCGGTGGGGACACGGCAGCCCACCCCCCTCCTCCTCCTCCTCCTCCTGCCAGTGCAAGGTCAGGGCAGCAGGAGGTTACCAGAAGGCAAGGCAAGGTTGAGTCGAGCTGGCAGGAGGCAGGGCAGGCTGCAGCAGCCAACAAAAGGCTCCATGCCCCAGGGAGTGCTTACAGAGATGTTTGGATAAGGTTTTGCTGTGTAAGGGATTCTCTGAAGGTCAGACACAGGCAGGAGCTCAACACCTTGCTGGCTCTTGCCCTGCTGGGGGGGGGGGAGATGTTTTTCCCCAGGCTCTCCAGAGCAGAGGTCTCTCAGTGCCATTAATCTTCGTGCAGCGTTGACCCAAAGCATCGGAGTTAGCCTGCAGCTGCTTCCTGCCAGGTAGCCTTGGCCACATCCTCCAGCAGCAGGATCAGCTCCAAGCACCACCTTCGAGACCAGGGCAGCCCTGGGCTGGCAGCAGAGCAAGCCCAAAGCTGGCTGATGCCACCTCACACGGCCCCCGTGCCCAGCAGCTGCCCTGGCAGAGCAGATTGAGGTTGGATGGGAGGAACAAGTTCTGCACCAGGAGGCTGCTGGAAGCCTGCAGGAGGTTGCCCAGGGAGGTGCCTGAGGCCTCATCCCTGGAGCTAGTCAAGGTGAGGTTCAGCAGGGCTCAGGGGAGGATGTCCCTGCTGAGTGCAGGATGCCCTTTGGGGGTCCCTTCCGACCCAGACCATGCTAAAAGGTGAAGGTGAGGCTGAGGGGAGGCCTCTGCCCCCCCTGCAGTTGCCTGGGACCCATCTGCTGGACACTCAGACATAAAGCAGCAGGGGACACTCCAGAGCTGCTGCTGTGGAGCAGAGGGGCAGCGTGAGGTGGGTGAGGGCACAGTTAGGGGTCTTGGGGTGGCCTCCAGCTGCACAGCTCTGCCAATGGCCCCAGCCTGCAGCTAGGGATGAAGCCCAAGGGGAGGCTGCAGGCACCTTGCCGGGCAAGGACAGAGCCCAGCTGGCAGCTGCAGGGGAGGCTACCAGAGGTTAGCAGCAGCCAAGCTGCTCTCCTCCCTCAGCTGCCAGCCTGTGCCCCTGGGGCTGACCAAACAGGGGCAGCTGCAGCTGGGCTTGCAGGAAGAGGATGGAAAGCAGCAGCACCACCACACAGCTGCCAGAGGGAGCAACCCCCCCTGCACCCACAGCCTTCAGGGCCCCTCTGGCCCAGCACAGGCTCCTTGTTCCTGGAAAACCAATCTGGGATGGCTGGGCTGCTCCAGCAGCCTTGCTTGGGAGGGCCCAAAGCTCCTAGGGAGAGTTTGTGCTGAGCCTTCCTGGTTTCCTTGCCCTGTCTCACAGGAGTTCAGTCAGTGAGTGGTCTGGGTTGAAAGGGACCTCAAAGATCACAGAACCATAGAATCAGGCAGTGCCAACCCCTGCCATGCCCAGGGACACCCTACCCTAGAGCAGGCTGCACACAGCCTCAGCCAGCCTGGCCTCAAACACCTCCAGCCATGGGGCCTCAACCCCCTCCCTGGGCAACCCATTCCAGCCTCTCACCACTCTCCTGCTCAACAACTTCCTCCTCCCCTCCAGCCTCACTCTCCCCACCTCCAGCTTTGCTCCAGCCCCCCCACTCCTGCCACTCCCTCACAGCCTCAAAAGTCCCTCCCCAGCTCTTTTGGAGCCCACTTCAGATCCTGGCAGGCCACCAGAAGGTCCCCTGGGAGCCTCCTCTGCTGCAGCCTGCACAGCCCCAACTCTTTCAGGCTGTGCTCATAGCAGAGCTGCTGCAGCCTCTCAGCATCCTCCTGGCCCTGCTCTGGACACTCTGCAGCATCTCCACAGCCCTCTTGTGCCAGGGGCTCCAGCACTGGCTGCAGGACTCCAGGTGGGCTCTCAGCAGAGCAGAGGGGCAGAATCCTCTCCCTGGCCCTGCTGCCCACACTGCTGCTGCTGCAGCCCAGGCTCTGCTTGGCTCTCTGGGCTGCAAGTGCACACTGCTGGCTCCTGCTGAGCTTCTCCTCCAGCAGCACCCCCAGGTGCCTCCCCTCTCCAGCCTGGCACTGCCCAGTCTGGATTGGTGCTTAGCATTGCCTCACCCCAGCTGCAGCACCTTGCACTTGGTCATGCTGAATGCCTGTGGGTGGCTTGTGTCCACCTCTGCAGCCTGTCTGAGCTGGGAGAGTGGAGAGGAGGTAAAAATTGATGGGAGTGAGGGTGGGGAGAGATTGGCACAGGCTGCCCAGGGCAGTGTTCAAGGCCAGGCTGGATGAGGCACTGAGTGTTGTGAGAGGTGTCCCTGGGCGTTGCAGTTGATGATTCAAGGTCACTTCCAACCTGATGCTGAGCTGAAGTGAGTTTGGACTCAGGATCCTGTCGAGCTGAGCCTCAGAACTGCAATTTATTGGAATCAAAGCCCTTTAACCAGATCAGAAACCAAAAGGGTCAGGCAGAAGAGCTGCTCTGGAGAGCAAAGTCAAGCCCAGGCAGCAGACTGCTCTGGGCAGCCAAAAAGCAGTGGAGGGGACCTGACATCCTCCATCAATTCTTGCTGGAGAGAGCTGAACACCCTCTGGGAGAGCAGGATTTGCCCAGGGCAAGGGGAGGGGGACTAAAGCCTTGGCTTTAAGTGATCTGAATTTGGCAAGCTGAAGTTGCCCACTGCTCAAGAAGAGATCCAAGAAGGGAACTGCACCACTCAGCCTTCAGGGGAGAGCTCAAAGTCTGGAAGAACAGCTCTGGCTTAAAAATAAACCACCAAACCCACCAAAGCAACCCAAAGCTCTGCTGCTGCACAGCCAGCAAAGGTTTGGCTTCTTCTGGAGGTCCTGCACTCAGTGTGAGTTTAAATAGCACTTGAAGCATTCCAACAGGAATCACATTGCACAGCAGAAGCAATTTGCTTCCCTAACTCCTTGCCACACCTCGGGGCCTGCAATGCCCAAGCCTCTGCGGGAGGGTACCCACAGCTGCTGCCCCTCCCTCCCCCACCAAGTTCCTTGGGATGAGGGCAAGCAGCTCAGGCTCCAGGGCTGTCCCAGCTCAAGGCATCTTGCAGCTTGCTTTGCTTGTCAAGGCCAGAGGAAGTGTCCACTGGAGCTGGAATCCAGAGCCCCTCGGGCTGAAGCCAACCGTGGCACCAGAGGTCAGTTGCGAGTCACTCCAGGCCCTTCTGGCAGCAGGGATGCAAAGAAAGTCTTGAAGAAGACCCATGCTGTGCCCAGCAGTGAGGGCCTGGGCTGCTGCAGCTCCTGCACAGCCTGGCCCTCCTCGGGGGGCTCTGCCCCAGCTGCATTCCCTCCCTGCAAGACAAAGGGGCTCAGTGAGTGAGGTGCTGCAGGCTGCTCTGCTCCTGCTGCATCCCCCCTGCAAGACAGAGGTGCTGCAGGCTGCTCTGCTCCTGCTGCATCCCCCCTGCAAGACAGAGGTGCTGCAGGCTGCCCTGCTCCTGCTGCATCCCCCCTGCAAGACAGAGGTGCTGCAGGCTGCTCTGCTCCTGCTGCATCCCCCCTGCAAGACAGAGGTGCTGCAGGCTGCCCTGCTCCTGCTGCATCCCCCCTGCAAGACAGAGGTGCTGCAGGCTGCCCTGCTCCTGCTGCATCCCCCCTGCAAGACAGAGGTGCTGCAGGCTGCTCTGCTCCTGCTGCATCCCCCCTGCAAGACAGAGGTGCTGCAGGCTGCCCTGCTCCTGCTGCATCCCCCCTGCAAGACAGAGGTGCTGCAGGCTGCTCTGCTCCTGCTGCATCCCCCCTGCAAGACAGAGGTGCTGCAGGCTGCCCTGCTCCTGCTGCATCCCCCCTGCAAGACAGAGGTGCTGCAGGCTGCTCTGCTCCTGCTGCATCCCCCCTGCAAGACAGAGGTGCTGCAGGCTGCCCTGCTCCTGCTGCATCCCCCCTGCAAGACAGAGGTGCTGCAGGCTGCTCTGCTCCTGCTGCATCCCCCCTGCAAGACAGAGGTGCTGCAGGCTGCCCTGCTGCTGCATCATTCCCCCTGCAAGACAGAGGTGCTGCAGGCTGCTCTGCTCCTGCTGCATCCCCCCTGCAAGACAGAGGTGCTGCAGGCTGCCCTGCTCCTGCTGCATCCCCCCTGCAAGACAGAGGTGCTGCAGGCTGCCCTGCTCCTGCTGCATCCCCCCTGCAAGACAGAGGTGCTGCAGGCTGCCCTGCTGCTGCATCATTCCCCCTGCAAGACAGAGGTGCTGCAGGCTGCTCTGCTCCTGCTGCATCCCCCCTGCAAGACAGAGGTGCTGCAGGCTGCTCTGCTCCTGCTGCATCCCCCCTGCAAGACAGAGGTGCTGCAGGCTGCTCTGCTCCTGCTGCATGCCCCCTGCAAGACAGAGGTGCTGCAGGCTGCTCTGCTCCTGCTGCATCCCCCCTGCAAGACAGAGGTGCTGCAGGCTGCTCTGCTCCTGCTGCATGCCCCCTGCAAGACAGAGGTGCTGCAGGCTGCTCTGCTCCTGCTGCATGCCCCCTGCAAGACAGAGGTGCTGCAGGCTGCCCTGCTGCTGCATCATCCCCCCTGCAAGACAGAGGTGCTGCAGGATGCCCTGCTCCTGCTGCATCATCCCTCCTGCAAGACACAGGTGCCTGGAGGATGCAGGAGGAGCAGAGCAGCCTGCAGCACCTGTCTTGCAGGAAGAGTGCCTCAGGCTGCTCAGCTCCAGCTGCAGGCTGCTTGGCAGAGGAGAGCACTGCAGCAGCAGGTGCCCAGCAGCAGGGTTTGCCACCCACCTGTCACTGCCCCCCACCAGGAAAAGCCTGCAAGTGTCCCCACAAACTCAATCCTTCCCTCCACTGCTGCACACTGGTGTGGTTGGTCAGCTCAGGCTGAGTGCCCAGCAAGGGGCTGGCACAGACAGGAGCCAACAGGCCTGGAGAGTGGTGTCTGTCTGCAGCTAAATGTCCCTGACAGCAGTGCCAGGTCTGGCCACTTAGGCCACAACCCCAAGCAGCAGTGCAGGCTGGGGCCAGAGGGGCTGAGAGCAGGCAGGCAGAGAGGGAGCTGGGGGTGCTGTGAAGAGAGCAGCTGCAGAGGAGGCAGCAGTGTGCCCAGGTGGGCAGCAGAGCCAGTGGCAGCCTGGGCTGGCTCAGGAGCAGTGTGGGCAGCAGGAGAAGGGAGGTTCTTGTGCCCCTGTGCCCAGCCCTGCTCAGGCCAGCCCTGGAGTGCTGTGTCCAGCTGTGGGCTCCTGAATTGCAGAGAGCTGCTGAGGTGCTGGAAGGTGCTGAGAGAAGGGCAGCAAGGCTGGGGAGGGGCCTGGAGCACAGCCCTGAGAGGAGAGGCTGAGGGAGCTGGGGGGGTGCAGGCTGCAGCAGAGGAGGCTCAGGGCAGAGCTGATTGCTGCCTGCAGCTGCCTGCAGGGAGGCTGTAGCCAGGTGGGGTTGGGCTCTGGTGCCAGGCAGGCAGCAGCAGCAGAAGGGGCCCCAGGCTGAAGCTGTGGCAGGGCAGGTGTGGGCTGGCTGTGAGGAGGAAGCTCCTGGCAGAGAGAGTGATTGGCACTGGCATGGGCTGCCCAGGGAGGTGGTGGAGTGGCCATGCCTAGAAGTGGTGAAGAGGAGGCTGCATGAGGCACTTGGTGCCAGGGGTTACTTGGAAGGTGCTAGGTTGGAGTCTATGATCTTGAAGGTCTTTTCCAGCCTGTTTTGATTCTGTGAGAAAAGGGAAAGTAAAGCCCAAGCAGGTGGAGGTTAAAGCAAGGGCAAGGCACTACCTGCAGGTTGTTGTTCTGGTCCTGGTTGCCAGCAGCTGGAGGAGCAGCAGCAGCATTGCCTGGGAAGGGCTGGATTGGCCTCCTCCGGAACGGGAGCCACCCAACGTGGTGCCTGGGGAAGGCAGCAGATGGTTACCAGGTCCTGCTTCAGCACTGCTCCTGCTCCCTCCTGCCACAGCACCACGGCCTGGCTGCCCAACAGCAGGCACAGCACATTCAGCTCTTCCTGCCCAGTGCTCACAAAGCCTCCTGTTAGCCTCCAGGGAGGCCTCAGAGCAGCCTTGCAGTGCCTGAAGGGGCTGCAGGAGAGCTGGGGAGGGACTTTGGACAAGGGCTGGCAGTGCCAGGAGGGAGAATGGCTCTGAGCTGGGAGAGGAGAAGAAACTGCTGGCAGTGAGGGTGGGGAGAGCCTGGCACAGGTTGGCCAGGGAGGTTATGGAGCACAGAATGGGATCAAAGATCCCATCCTGCTTCTGTGCTCCACAGCCTCCCTGGGCAACCTGTGCCAGAGTCCCACCTCCCTCACACTGCACAACTCCTTCCTCAGCTCCAGCCCAGCCCTGCTCTGTCTCAGCTCCAAACCATGCCCCCTTGGCCTGCCTCAGCCCCCCTCAGCCAAAGGCTCTCTGCAGCCTCCCTGCAGGCTCCCTTCAGGCCCCGGCAGCAGCTCTGAGGTGCCCCTGGAGCCTTCTCCTCCCCAGGCTGCACCCCCCTAGGACTCTCAGCATATAAGCCATGCAGACTAGAGCCTACTACACACCCATTCTCCATCTCTGCTAAAGCCTGAGCTACACCAGGACTAAGGAGGGGTCCAGGTGCAGGAGCCAAAGCTCAGCTGGCAGCCAGCAGAGCAGAGTGCTGCAGTGAACCCCTGAGCACAAGAGGAGGAGGTGCCCAAAGCAGGCACTTACAGGTACATCAGAACTGTGCCACCCATCACCAGCAGGAACCTGCTGACACTGGAGTAGAAGTAGACAACGTTGACAAAGACATAGAAGAGTGTTGCTGAGTAGAGCCAGTCCAGCCAGTCTCGATGGGCACCTTCCTCCTCCTCCTCCATCAGGGCACCCCCCTGGGCATTCACCCGCAGGTTCTGGTTGGGCGCCGCATCGAGCCGGGCAGCAGCATCCTGGTTTGGGGCAGGAAGGGGGTCTGCCAGAGGGGCTGGAGGGGCCACTGGGGGCACTGGTACCTCCCGAGGACGCTGGGCACGAGATGGGTCAGCAGATGTGGCGGAGGCCAAGCTGAAACACAAGACAAAGGACAGTGAGGCTGAGGCAGGTCCCTTCGCTGCCCACATCAGAAGGGGCAGAGCAGAGGCAGGTGGCAAGCAGAGAGCTGTGGGGTCAGAAGTGTTGCTCTGTTCCACGCCCTCAGACAGGCAAACCACTCAACCCTGCCACCTGATGGGCACCAGCTCTGCAAGAGACCCCTTTAGAGCAACCTGAAGGCAGCTGGCAGGTTGCCGCTGCCCCTCTGGCCCTGCCTGCCAGCAGGTCTCATCCTGCCTGGCACTGGACACCTCCAGGGAGGCTGTGGAGGCTGCATCAGGTGGAACCTGCATGGGCAGAGGCTGTTTAGCCTGGGGAGCTCCTGCTCAGGGGAGCCAGGCAGGACTTGGGAAGGGTCTCTGTGTGTGTGCCAAGGACACCCCTCTGAAAGGTCTTCCCTTCAGGAGCCTCACCCAGAGGCCATTCAGAGGTCCAGGCAGGAGATAAGGCTGAGCACTGCCTGGCATTTGTGCTGGCATTGCCCCTGCCTGGTGCCAGCACGGTGGATGCCAGCTTGGTGCTTGCCACAGCTGCTGTGGCCAGGCAGGAGGGGGAGTGGGAGAGGGCCTGGCTGTGCCAGTTTGAGCTCTGTCTGGGCAGCCCAAGGAGGGGATCAGTTTTGATTCCATGACAGAGAGATATCCACAGCCTTGGTGATGCCCCCTGGAATGTGGCACAGGAGCTGAGCCTGGCACCAGGAGCAGCTCAGCTTGAAGGCTCTGCTGTTACCCAGCCCCTCTGCCCATCCAGAAACACCACAGGCTGCTGAGGTGGGCACTGACCCAGGGTGCTCATCCAGCCTGGCATTGAACACCTCCCTGGGCAACCTGTGCCAGGCTCTGCCCACCCTCACTGCCTCATCCAGCCTGGCACTGAACAACTCCCTGGGCAACCTGTGCCAATCTCTCCCCACCCTCACTGACAACTATTTCTTCCTCCTGTCCCAGCTCCAAGCCATTCTCCCTCCTCCTGGCACTGCCAGCCCTTGCCCAAAGTCCCTCCCCAGCTCCCCTGCAGCCCCTTCAGGCACTGCAAGGCTGCTCTCAGCTCTCCCTGCAGCCTTCTCCTCCCCAGGCTGCACAGCCCCAACTCTGCCAGCCTGTGCCCACAGCAGAGCTTCTCTGCAACCTCTGAGCATTTCTGTGACCTCCTCTGGACCCTCTCCAGCAGCTCCAGGCCCCTCTCATGCTGGGGGCACTGAGAACTGGGGGCAGTGCTGCAAGGTGATGCCTGAGCAGAGGGGCAGAAAGCTGTGAGCCAGCACTTACTATTGCAGGTAATATTGCCTGGCATAGAGCTGCTGGAGCCAGGACATCTGGAGCAGGCTGTAGGTGGTGTAGGCAGAGAAGGCAGGAGGCAGAGCTGGGCAGGGATGCTGAGCTGCTTCCAACCTTGGGCAAAACAGGAAGACATTCACGAGCAAGCCCTGGACAAGCTGCAGAGTCCTCTGCTACAGGACACCCTCAATAGCTTCTGCCACTTTGGGCACCCTGGAGGGCTAAAGGCCTCTCTGCAGCCCAGTCTCCACCCCATCAGTCAAGGGGAGATGTTCAGCCAGCAGAGCCTTCCCTCAGCTCTTGATGCCCACCAGAGCTTTACAACCCTGCCCTGTGGCCTGTGGGCTGGAGCCAGGCTGTGTGGCACAAGGGGCTGGCAGCCAACATGCTCCCCCTCACAGAAGGGTAGGGTTGGAGGGTCCAGGCCCTCTACTGGAGCAGGACCACCCCGGGCAGATCACACAGGCAGACATGCAGCTGGGGCTGGAGGCTCTCCAGAGCAGGAGACTCCACAGCCTCTCTGGCAGCCTGCTCCAGGCCTGCTGCACCCTTAGCTTGAAACACTTTACCTGCTGCTGCCTTCTGCTGCAGCCTGGCCACCAGAAGGGCACCTCAGGCTCCCACCAGCTGAAGAGGACACAGATGGCCCTGGAGCAGCTCCTGCTGATGCCTTTGGCTGCTCAGCTTTGACCTAGGCACAGCAAAGTGACTTTGTGAGCTTTCCCCAGGACACTGCCCAGGACCACAAGTGCAAGAGAGGTGACCTCCCGGCGCTGCGACCCAGCTCCTGCAGGGCTCCTCGGGCACTGCACCGCCAGAGGCTCCCCCAGCAGTCCAAAGCTCCTCACAGCACTGCCCGGCAGGGCAGGCCGAGCTGAGGGCACTCTGCACTTGCACCAGCTCTGCCTTCCCCCCCTTGCAGCACGCACGCAGGTCCCAGCTGGCCAGACAGATGCAGCCGAGGCAGCAGTGGGAGCTGCACTCCAAAGGCTTTGGAGTTTGCAACCCTGCAGCACAAACTGCTGTGTGCAGAGCTCAGCTGCTCTGTGCTGAGCCACCTGGAACAGCTCTAGGTGGAAGCAAGCACAGAGCCTTAGAATGGCAGGGGCTGGGAGGCACCTCCAGAGGTCACCCAGTCCAACATCCCCTTAGGGTCACCTAGGAACACATCCGGGGGGGCTGGAAGCTCTGCAGAGCAGGAGACTCCACAGCCTCTCTGGGCAGCCTGCTCCAAGCCTCCAGCACCCTCACACCAAACAACTTTCTCCTGCTGCTCAGGAGGAACCTCCTGGGTTCCAGCTCATAGCTCTTGGTCCTTGTCCTGCCACTGGGCACCCCAAAAAATCCTGGCACCTTCATCCTGGCACCCACCCCCCAGATTTTTACAGACGCCCTTGTGGGAGTCTAAATCCTCTCTCTCGGTCATCACCAAAGATAAAGACTGCATCGTCTCTCCTTAATCACCAAAGATAAAGACTGCATCGTCTCTCCTTAATCACCAAAGATGAAGACTGCATCGTCTCTCCTTAATCACCAAAGATGAAGAGGACTGCATCGTCTCTCCTTAACCTCGTTACTCCTGGGACTCGGGGCTTGGCCCAAAGCTCAGGGATGCAAACCAACAGACAACACCTTCGAAACTCCTGGAGCTCAGCCTGGCTGGGATGCCCAGGAGGCCTACATCTTATCTCAGCTCCCCCCAAGGGAAAAGGTTTGTGTGCATTCAGGGTGTGGACAGGGGCAGCCAGGGAGGGGGCGGAGGCCCTCCCCCCGGTGGTGCCGGATGCATGAGAATGGACAGGAAGATGCCCTGGGGGGCTGCAGCTGGACACTGAGCAGAAGACTGTATAAAAAGGCAGGAGAAATGCCTGCCAAAGGGTGGCATTCCCAGCGGGCCACCAGTGGCATCTCCACCGGACCACCGAGGGCAGACCACCACCAGACCAGCAGAGCTGCAGCACCCGAGGAAACTCTGACAACCTCCACAGCAGATCATCCCTGGGCCACGCACCCGTCTCTCTCCCTCCCCTCCATCTGCGACTGAGGGCAATATGATCACAGCCTTTTCCCTTCCCTGCTCCTCCTTCTCTTCTCCATCGTTCTCTTTATCTTTCTCTCTCCCCCTTCCCCCCTCTCTCCCTCCGTTTTGCCCAAGCTTATCCTTTAATAAACAGTTTCCTGGTGATCTCTGGTCTCGTTTGCACCTTAATCTCACAACACAGAATCCATAACAACTGGTCTTGCTCCTCTGGCCAGACCTCTGCTCCTCCGGACCTTGACAGCCCTCTCAGCCTTCTGCTCCCCAGACTAATCTGCCCCCAAGCTCCCGCAGCAGAGACAGTCACACCACCCAGCCCTTCCCATTCCCAGCCACCACCCCAGGGCTCAGGGCAGTGCCAGCTACCTCTGCACTGGTTCCTGGTGCATTTGCAGGAGTCTTCAAGTTGTAGACCAGGTGCAGAGCATGCAGCTCCCCGTGCTGGAATGCAGGAGGAGACAGGTTACAAGCACAGCCCCTTCCCCTCCGGCACTGCAGACCACCACAGCAGAGCTCTTCTGGTTTCATACCTTCAGCAGCAGCTCCCCCAGGTGCTGATGGTCAAGCAGCAACTTCCCAGCATAAATCAGTTTTTGGTCTTCTTCAGGCTTAAGAAAAGAAACCAAGAACAGGATTAGAATCAGAGAAGCACAGAGCTGTGAGGTTGGAAGAGGCCTGGGAGCTCACCAAGCCCAGTCACTCAGCCAGAGCTCACACTGCTGCTCAACCACTGCACCACCTCCAGGCAGCTCTTGGACCCCTCCAGGGGTGGTGGTGGCTCCAACACCTCCCTGGGCAGCCCCTGAGAGCCCTTTTTGGCAAGACATTTTTACCAGTGCCCAAACTGAACCTGCCCTGGCACAGCCTGAGGCTGTTTCCTCTTGCCCTGGCACTTGTTGCATTAGACCAGAGCCCAGCCCCAGCTGGCTGCAGCCTCCCCTCAGGGAGCTGCAGAAAGCAGTGAGGTCTCCTTCAGCCTCTTCTCCACACTACCCCCAGATCCCTCAGCTGCCCCTTCCCAGCCCTCTTCTCCAGACCCTTCCCCACCTTTCTTGTCCTACTCCAGCCCCTCAATGTCCTTCTGAGAGCAGGGGACCCAAAGCTGACCCCAGGGTGCAAGGTGTGGCCTTGCCAGTGCCCAGCACCAGGACACAGCCACATGCCTGCCCCTGCTGACGCAAGGCAGGATGCTGCTGGCCTTCCGGGCACCTGGGCACACTGCTGGCTCACATCCAGCTGGACACAAGACTGGAAAGAGACCTTCAAAGATTAGATAATCTTCAAAGGGCCCTTCCAAGCCAAGGCAGCCTACGACAGCTCTGTCAAGCTGATGCAAGCAGCAGCTGACCCAAGCTGCAGGCGAGGCACAGCTGGAAGCAGCCCCTGCAGTCAGGTGCACAGGGAGCTGGCCACAGTTGAACTCAGGTGGTGAGAGGAGGACAGCTGAACCCTGGAGTTTAACATCAGTGATGAACAGGAGGCCACAAAGCTCCCCTTGGGCAGCAAACTTGCTTCTGTGCTGCCTTTTACAGCCCCAGCAAACATTTGTGCTCCTCAGAGAGGGGGATGGGCACAACATCTAATCCCAGCAGCACTGCAGGTGCTGTCAAACCCATCTGTGACACCCCAGCAGCTGCTCACCCAGAGCCTACCCACCACATCCCAGCTGCCAGGCACAGCGTTGCTGGGCAGTCCCCTGGCTGCAAGGCAAAGAGGAGCTTGGAGGGAGTCTCATCAATGCTGATTATAAGAGGGGGAGGTGGCAGGAGGATGGGACCAGGCTTCGCTCAGTGCTGCCAAGTGACAGGACAAGGGGAAACAGGCACAAGCTGGAACAACACAAGTTCCATCTAAACGCAGGGAGGAATTGGCCAGGATGATGCAGCCCTGGAGCAGGCTGCCCGCCTGTGAGAGGGAGGCAAAGCAGCGGCTGCCCTTGCTGAGCGCCTGCGGCTCCTCGGGAAACCAAACCTCTGCCTTCCCACCCTGCCAGCACCGCACGGCCGGCCCGGGGCTGCCCCCCGTCCCGCGGGGCGACAGCCTTCAGCGGCCACCCCCAGAGCCTCAGCCCTGCCTCTCCTCCTGCTCCTTCAGCAGCCACCCCTAGAGCCTCAGCCCTGCCTCTCCTCCGCTCCTTCAGCAGCCACCCCTAGAGCCTCAGCCCTGCCTCTCCTCCTGCTCCTTCAGCAGCCACCCCTAGAGCCTCAGCCCTGCCTCTCCTCCTGCTCCTTCAGCAGCCACCCCTAGAGCCTCAGCCCTGCCTCTCCTCCTGCTCCTTCAGCAGCCACCCCTAGAGCCTCAGCCCTGCCTCTCCTCCGCTCCTTCAGCAGCCACCCCTAGAGCCTCAGCGCTGCCTCTCCTCCGCTCCTTCAGCAGCCACCCCTAGAGCCTCAGCCCTGCCTCTCCTCCGCTCCTTCAGCAGCCACCCCTAGAGCCTCAGCCCTGCCTCTCCTCCGCTCCTTCAGCAGCCACCCCTAGAGCCTCAGCCCTGCCTCTCCTCCGCTCCTTCAGCAGCCACCCCTAGAGCCTCAGCCCTGCCTCTCCTCCTGCTCCTTCAGCAGCCACCCCTAGAGCCTCAGCCCTGCCTCTCCTCCGCTCCTTCAGCAGCCACCCCTAGAGCCTCAGCCCTGCCTCTCCTCCGCTCCTTCAGCAGCCACCCCTAGAGCCTCAGCCCTGCCTCTCCTCCGCTCCTTCAGCAGCCACCCCTAGAGCCTCAGCGCTGCCTCTCCTCCGCTCCTTCAGCAGCCACCCCTAGAGCCTCAGCCCTGCCTCTCCTCCGCTCCTTCAGCAGCCACCCCTAGAGCCTCAGCCCTGCCTCTCCTCCGCTCCTTCAGCAGCCACCCCTAGAGCCTCAGCCCTGCCTCTCCTCCTGCTCCTTCAGCAGCCACCCCTAGAGCCTCAGCCCTGCCTCTCCTCCGCTCCTTCAGCAGCCACCCCTAGAGCCTCAGCCCTGCCTCTCCTCCTGCTCCTTCAGCAGCCACCCCTAGAGCCTCAGCCCTGCCTCTCCTCCTGCTCCTTCAGCGGCCACCCCTAGAGCCTCAGCGCTGCCTCTCCCCGCAAGCAGAGGCCGTGCCCCGGGGCTGCCCCCCCGCCCGGCCGCGCAGGACCGGCGGCCCCGGCAGCGCGGTTAACGTTTAACGGGGAACCGAGCGAGGCGCCAGGCGAACCCCGGTCCCCCCCACGCCCTCCCCGGCTCGCTGATGCAATCGAGTGAGGGACAGCCCGGCGTAGGGGCGGGGGCAGATGCCAGCAGGGCTCAGCCGGGCGAAGCGACGGCAACGGAAGAAACCCCGCGGGAGCTGAGCTCAGCCCACACCTCACGACCTCCGTCCCCCAGCCGCAGCACGCCGGCAGCGGCGGGCAGAGGGTCGCGCACTCACCGGTGCCTCGGGGACCAGGCGACGCAGCTCGGCCTTGAGGCGGCGCACGGTCCAGGCGGGCCCGGCGCGGAGGCGCAGGTCGGGGTGCCGCTGTGTGGGGCTCCGGACCAGCAGCGGCAGCGACCCCTCCATGGCGATGGCGGCAGCGGCACAAACAGCTCCCCCCGGCTGCCCCCCGCCCTTTTGTGTGCGGCCGCCCCGCCCCGCCCCGCCGCAGGGACGCGGTGGCTGCGGCTGATTGGTCCCAGTGGGAGTGAGGGGCGGGGACTGCTACGTGTGCCAATGGGACGCAGCCCCGCGTGCAGCGCCACGCGAGCGCGGCGGCAGCGCTGATTGGACGCTCGGCGTCACCATGGCGACCGCTCCGGCCCGCCCCCGCCCCCGCGCCCGCGCCCGGCCGGCCCTGGGGCTCGGTTCCCGCTGCCACCGCCGCCCCCCCGCCGCCCCCCCGCCGCCCCCCCGCCGCTCTCCCGCCGCCCCTCCGCCCCGCCCCCGCCGCCCCTCCGCCGCCCCTCCGCGCCGCCCCCGCCGCCCCCCCGCCGCCCTCCCACCGCCCCTCCGCCGCCCCTCCGCCGCCCCCCCCCCGCCCCCCCGCCGCGCCCCCGCCGTCCTCCTGCCCTCCTCCCTGCGGGGGGAAGCGGCCCCGCCGCGGGCGCCGGCAGGAAGGGCTGGAGGTGTTCAGTCTGGAGGAGGAGAAGGCTGCAGGGAGAGCTGAGGGCAGCCCTGCAGTGCCTGAAGGGGCTGCAGGGGAGCTGGGGAGGGACTTTGGGCAAGGACTGGCAGTGCCAGGAGGGACAATGGCTGCAGCTTCTCCTTCACTCACCCGCCCTGTGTCCTGGCTGCCCCTCCAGCCTGCCCTGGCCCTGCTGTGGTGCCACTGAAGCGTGTGGCCCAGCCGGGGAGCTGGGCAGTGGAGCTGGGCAGTGGAACTCGTTCCCTGTGGTCTTTAAGTGCCCTGCTCAGGTGACAGCTCCAGCACACAGCTTCAGCCGCGGTGCCAGTTTTAGAGGCCACAGAACCCTGGAGGTTGGAAGAGGCCTTGGAAGTCACCAACCTCTGACCCAGAGCTCACACTGCTGCCCAGCTGCCACCACTGCACCGCCGCCCTCGGCACCATGTCCGGGCAGCTCCTGAGCCCCTCCCGGGCCGGGAACTGCACCACCTGCCTGGGCAGCCTGTGCCAGGGCCTGGGAGCCTTGCTGGGAAGGAATCCCTCTTAATGTTCCACCTGGCACAGCCTGAGGCTGTTTCCTCTCTTCTTGTTTGTTACTGGACAGCAGAGCCCAGCCCCAGCTGGCTGCAGCCTCCTCTCAGGGAGCTGCACAGAGCAATGAGCTCTGCCTCAGCCTCCTCTGCCCCACACTGCACACCCCCAGCTCCCTCAGCTGCCCCTCCCCAGCCCTCTGTTCCAGGCCCTTCCTCAACGTTATTGCCCTATTTTTGCCCTGCTCCAGCTCCTCAATGTCCTTCTTGGTGTGGGGGGTCTCAAATGTGACCCCAGGGTTGGAGGTGTGGTTCGTTGTACTCTTCCCTCCCTGCCCGCAGGAGCTGCTCAGCTCTCAGCAGGGACCTGCAGGGCCTGGATCCACAGATGGAGACCTCTGCTCATGGTACCAGAGCTGTGACACCCCAGCAAGGCTGGCACTGACACCCCCTTGCTCCTGCACATGGCTAAAGGGAGTGTGCAGGGGTGCTGGGAAAGGAAAGGGAATCCTGGGCTGGCTGAGGAGCAGTGTGGGCAGCAGGAGAAGGGAGGTTCTTGTGCCCCTGTGCCCAGCCCTGCTCAGGCCAGCCCTGGAGTGCTGTGTCCAGCTGTGGGCTCCTGAATTGCAGAGAGCTGCTGAGGTGCTGGAAGGTGCTGAGAGAAGGGCAGCAAGGCTGGGGAGGGGCCTGGAGCACAGCCCTGTGAGGAGAGGCTGAGGGAGCTGGGGGGGTGCAGGCTGCAGCAGAGGAGGCTCAGGGCAGAGCTGATTGCTGCCTGCAGCTGCCTGCAGGGAGGCTGTAGCCAGGTGGGGTTGGGCTCTGGTGCCAGGCAGGCAGCAGCAGCAGAAGGGGCCCCAGGCTGAAGCTGTGGCAGGGCAGGTGTGGGCTGGCTGTGAGGAGGAAGCTCCTGGCAGAGAGAGTGATTGGCACTGGCATGGGCTGCCCAGGGAGGGGGTGGAGTGGCCGTGGCTGGAGGGGTTGGAGCCAAGGCTGGCAGGGCACTGAGTGCCATGGTGTGGTTGTTTGGGCAGGGCCGGGTGCCAGGTTGGCACTGAGTGCCATGGTGTGGTTGGTTGGGCAGGGCTGGGTGCTAGGTTGGCACTGAGTGCCATGGTGTGGTTGTTTGGGCAGGGCTGGGTGCTAGGTTGGCACTGAGTGCCATGGTGTGGTTGTTTGGGCAGGGCTGGGTGCTAGGTTGGCACTGAATGCCATGGTCTGGTTGTTTGGGCAGGGCTGGGTGCTAGGTTGGCACTGAGTGCCATGGTGTGTTTGGTTGGGCAGGGCTGGGTGCTAGGCTGGCACTGAGTGCCATGGTGTAGTTGGTTGGGCAGGGCTGGGTGCTAGGTTGGCACTGAGTGCCATGGTCTGGTTGGCTGGGCAGGGCTGGGTGCTTGGTTGGCACTGAGTGCCATGGTGTGGTTGGTTGGGCAGGGCTGGGTGCTAGGTTGGCACTGAGTGCCATGGTGTGGTTGGCTGGGCAGGGCTGGGTGCCAGGTTGGGTGGATGAGCTTGGAGCTCTCTTCCAGCCTGCTTGGCTCTATGGTTCTGTGCTGCTCTGATTCCCCAAATCATCACTGGCAGAAAAGGAGCCACAAACAGCTCCTGTCCTCCTCCCCACACCCTTCTGCCTTTGTGGGGTGCTGCAGCAGCAGGGAGCCCGATGGGAGGGCTCCTAAGGCACCCAGGAGAGGGTTTTCCCCCTGTGCTTTCAAACAGCCTGGTGGGAGGCGAGGAGCTGGCTCTGGCTCTCAGCACCTCCGCTGGGCTCTGCTGCTCAGGACTCCCTGCCAGCCAGACCTGTTGCCCAAAGGCAGGGATGAGTCTGCAGCCAGCGCCAGGGGCTGGCAGGCAGGGGACACTGTGCCGTGGGGATGTGTCTGTCACCTCTGCCTCCCGGGGCACAGCCACGCCAGAGAGGGATGGGCTGCGCCTGTGGCTGCCATGCCAGGCGATGGAACACGCCGAGGGGGCACCCTTGTGGTGCTGGGGAGAACACTCTGGTGTGGCAGCTGTGAGGCACAGAGCCTTGGGGCTATTGAGTCTGGAGAAGGCTGAGTGGGACCTGAGCAATGCTCACAAATATCTGCAGGCTGGGGGGGCAAGAAGCAGGGGCCAGGCTCTACTCAGTGGTGTCCTGTGATAGCACAAGCGGCAGTGGGCACAAAGTGGCACCCAGGAGGTCCCTCCTCAGCAGGAGGAGAAAGATGTTTGGTGTGAGGCTGCTGGAGGCCTGGAGCAGGCTGCCCAGAGAGGCTGTGGAGCCTCTGCAGAGCTTCCACATCCCCCTGGCTGTGTTCCTGGGTGCCCTGCCCTGGGTGCCCCTGCTCTGGCAGGGACTTGTCCTGGGCGATCACCAGAGATCCTTCCCAGCCCCTTCCACTCCATCATCCCTCTCCACCATGAGCACTGCAGCAGCAGGAGTCACTTCAGAGTCCTCCCCATCCTTGGCCCTGTGTGCCCACCAGGGAGCTGCTGCCAGAGCTGCCTGCTGGCAGGGACTGTGCTCTGTGTCCCCCCAGCTGCTGACAGCCGTGGCAGGGAGACAGACAAAGGTGGTGCCCAGGGCTGCCCTTGCCAGTGTCCCCCTTTAAGGACAAGCTGCCTTTGTCTGCTGCTTTGGTTGCAGCCCTGGCTCCAGTGGCCCCAAGGAGCTGCCAGCCCAGGTGCTCAGGCTCTGCCAGGGACTCTGTGCCACTGCTGACCCGTGGTCTGAATGAGCAGCTGTAGTCACAGTGCTGCTCCTGCCTCTCCCCCCTGCCACCAAAAGGGTGGGCAGACCCCACCCGAGCTGCTCACTGCCCACCCCCTGCCCCAGCTTTTGCTGGGAGAACCACCTGCCCATGGGAAAGGACTGGGCAACCTCAGCTGAAGCCAGCTGGGGCTGGGGGAGCCACCTCCCAATGTGCCCACCAGCCTGAGTGCCAGACCTCAGCAGCCTCTTCCTAGGACCCTGAGCCCCTCTGGAGAGCCAGGCCCTGGCTAACCTCACCTGAAGCAGCCAAGAAGTGTGAAGATGGTGAACACGTTTAGACAGCACAAGAGAGGCAAAGGCCTGCTGGAGCAGGTCCAGAGGAGGCCATGAAGATGCTCAGAGGCTGGAGAAGCTCTGCTGTGGGCACAGCCTGGCAGAGTTGGGGCTGTGCAGCCTGGAGGGGAGAAGGCTCCAGGCAGAGCTCAGAGCTGCAGTGCAACACCTGCAGGGGAGCTGCAGGCAGGCTGGGGAGGGACTGCTCAGAAGGGGCTGTGGGGACAGGCTGAGGGCAATGGTTTGGAGCTGGAGCAGGGCAGAGTTAGGTTGGGCATCAGGAGGGAGTTGTGCCCAGGGAGGGTGGGGAGAGCCTGGCACAGGCTGCCCAGGGAGGTGCTCGAGGCTCTGTCTATGGAGACATCCAGGCTCAGCTGCCTGCGTGCTCTGGTTGGAGCAGCCTGCTCTGGCTGGAGCTGTCCCTGCTGCCCGCAGGGGGTTGCAGAAGATGCCCCTGGAGGGTCTCTTTCAGCCAGGTGCCCTTGGCATTTGGCAGCACCTGCCCTACTGCTGGTGCTAAGGCAGAGGAGCAAACATCTGCCCTGGCACTGCCTTGGGTCTCACCCTGTCACCACGGACCTGGGGCCAAGCCAGAAGGTGTGAGCAGCCTGTCAGTCCCACCCTGCTGCTGACCACGACGGGAGCTGAAGGGCTGCCAGCTGCTGTGCTCGCTGGTGCCGCTGCCAGTGTGCCCCCGGCGCAGGGCAGGCTTCTCTCCCTGGCCTCGCTCAGTTTCCCCACACAAAGAGACGCTGCTGGGGGCGTCCGCAGAGGAGCTCCCAGCTCTGCCTGCATCCTGCCAAGCCCTCGGCGCAGCAGGAGCAGCCGCTGGAGATCCTGCTGGTACCGGAGCAGCTGTGCCCTGCCCCCTCAGCCCGGCGTGCTCCCTGTGCCCTCCCAGGCGCGGTGAGGCAGGGGAAGAGCCTGCCAGGAGCCACAGTCCAGCTTGCATGGGCCCGGCCCGCTGGCAGTGCCCAAGTCTGACACAGGCTGGTGCCGGCCAAAGGTTGCTCCATGGGCTGGGACGGGGCAAGAGGCAGAGGGCAGAGTGATCAGACAGGCTGGGCTGGGGTCACAGGATCAGAGAGCACAGGTCACAGGATGATGCTAGAGGTTGGGAAGCACCTCCGGAGATCTTCCAGTCCAACCCCCCTGGACCATCTAATCCAGGGCAGGTCACACAGGAACACATCCAGACAGGGCTGGAAAGGCTCCAGAGCAGGAGACTCCACAGCCTCTCTGGGCAGCCTGCTCCAAGCCTCCAGCACCCTCACACCAAACAAGTTTCTCCTCCTGCTCAGGTGGAACTTCCTGTGCTGCAGTTCCCATCCCTTGCCCGTGTCCTGTGCCAGGGCACAGGTGAGCAGAGGCTGTCCCTGTGCCTCCCCTCCTGACCCCCAGCCCTCAGGCACTGACAGGCACTGCTCAGGTCCCCTCTCAGCCTTCTCCCCTGCAGACTCAGCCCCAGGGCTCTCAGCCTCTCCTCACCAGGCAGTGCTGCAGTCCCTGCAGCATCCTTGCAGCCCTCTCTTGGCCTCTCTCCAGCACATCCCTGTCCCTCCTGAACTGGGCAGCCCAGAACTCGATGCAATAGTCCAGCTGTGGCCTCAGCAGGGCAGAGCAGAGGGGCAGGAGAACCTCCCTCCATCTGCTGCCCACACTCTCAATGCCCCTCAGGGCCCTATTGGCCTTCCTGGCCCCCAGGGCACATTGCTGTGCCACGCAGAACTTGGTGCCCAGCAGGACTCTGCCAGGTCCCTCTCCTTGGGGCTGCTCTCCAGCAGGCACCTCCCAGCCTGTGCCGGTGCAGTTTGGTTTTCCTTCCCAGCCACCCTTCTCCATGTCTGCCTTCAAAGTCATGGCAGGGCTCAGCTGTCCCAGCTCCTTCAGCCGGCCTGGAGGCTTCAGCCTTTCCAAAGCACAACTGCAGCCTCGTTCGGGCTGGGCTTGGTGGTCCTGGGGCTGGCAGCAGCAGGCTGGGAGCTCGCAGGCGGAGCTGGGGAGCTGGGGGCTGCCTGCACCTCCGAGCGTTGCTGCGCCTGGACCGAGCCGGTTCCACTGGGGACAGGTCCCGAGGGCAGCACCCCGGGCACAGCTCCAGGGCAGCCCCCGAGGGAAGGCGCTCTCTGGCAGCCCGTCCTGGCAGCCTGGCAGTGGGATGGGCACAGTGAGCTCCAGCAGCTCCTCTCCTTTCACTCGGTAAAGGAATTCGTCCCGCAGCGCCGCGGCACTTGCCCGCCCCACGACGGGAACAAGCCGGCGGGAAGGTGCGACCGGGGCACAAGGCAGCGTGTCCCTAGCCGGGCTGGAACCGTTCCCTGCTGCCAGGTATGCCCTGGTGGCCTGCCAGTCCCTCTGCCCAAGGACCACCGAGCCGCTGGCAGCGCGGAGAGGCAGCGCCGCGTCGGCAGCAGGGGCAGGACGTGCCCAGCTGCGCTGACATAATCCCCCGGGGGACTCCCGGGCTCCCGCCGGTGACACGCGTGGGCACGAGGCCTCCGTCAAGGGGACCCCTCGATGGTGCTACTGGTGGCGCTCCCGACGGCGGCGGGATGCCCGAGCTTACCGCGCCCGGTGCGGACGGCAGGAGCCGAGGAGCCGTGCCCGGGCGGGCCGGGGGCTGGCGAAGCGAGGCCGTCCCCGGCGCGGGGAGCGGGAGCGGCGGGGCCGGTGCGGGGAAGGGGGCGCGGTGGGGAGGGTCCGCCCGGTGCCGCCCCTCGTTACCACGGCGACGTTGTCAGCAACCCCGCGGCCACGCCCCCCGGCCCGCCGCCGCCAATGGCGGGCGCCGCCCGGCCTGCTCGCCGCTGACGTCATGGCCGGTGAAAATCCCCCGTGGCCGCGGGAGCGGCGGTGGCGGCGGCGCGGCCCCGCGGCCCGGTGCGGCCCGGCCCGGCCCGGCCCGCAGCATGGCCAAGCACCACCGCACGCCCGCCCGCGCCGCCGAGCCTGTCATCGAAGTCAAGAGCAAGGTAGGTGCCGCCGGCACCGCGGATGGGGACGGGGACGGGGACGGTTCCGCCGGGTCGCGACCGGGTGCGTCGCCTCTGCGCCGGGCAGCGGCACACGTGGGGCGGCAGCGCGCACCGGAACGCGGGAGCCAGGCCGTGCCGCTGCACCGCTCCGCGCCCCTGAGCCGCCGCTGCGACGCTGCCGCTGCCGCTGCCTCCGGGGACCTCCCCGAGGCCGGCCCGGTGGCCGCGGCGTACGTCCCGCCACCGCGGGGCTCTGCAGGGCCTCGGGGGGCCCGCCCGGCGCCGGTCGTGGGAGCGTCACCGGGGAGCGCTCGCCAAAGGCGCGCCGGTGCGCGGCGCCGGCAGCCTCGGTGTGCGCGGTGGCTCCGCCGGTGCGGGCAGCCCGGCTGCACACCTCGCCCAGCTGTGCTGTGGCCCAGCTGTGCTGCCACCCGGTCGTGCATGGCACATCCCCGGCTGTGCCAGACACATCCCCGGCTGCGCAGCTCCAGCGCGGGATGAGCCCCTCGGTGTCGTGCGCCCAGATGTGCGCCCTCGCTCCCAGCGCCGTGTGCTCGCCCAGATGTGGCGTCCCCCAGATGTGCGCTCAGCTGGGCAACCCTCACCCGGCTGTGTGCCCTCACTCAGATGTGCACCTGCGCCCAGCTGTGCCCACCCGTCCTGGCCGGCGCGCGTTCCCTGCTGCGCCCCTCTGCAGCCCTGCGCTCACCTGGCTGTGCCCTGCCCGCCCGGACGCCTGGCAGGGTGCCCAGCGCTCTCCTTCCCGGGGCTGCCCCTGCAGCCAGGGTGTGCTTCACCCTCGAGCAGCCCCATCCCTGCAGCCTTCCTCAGCCTGTTCTTAATTGGCTTCCCCTTCGTCGTGACTGAAGCAGGCCCTAATTAATGCTCTTGCTCACCGGGTGCCACGGCAGCGCCCATGTCACGGGGAAGGGCCTCCCCGGTGGCACGGTTCCCGCTGTGCCTGGTGGTACGGCCAGAGGAGCCATCCTCCCCCTCAGCCACCTCTTTGCCCCGCTGGTGTCTGGGCAGGAGGAGGGTCCCACTTCTTCCACTGTGCTTTCGGATGAGCTCTGGCCTTTGGGCAGCACTGCTTTGGTGATGCCCAGGGGTCCGGTGCTGGCAGTGCCCCGGGGCAGCGCTGCACAGTGTCCTGCCTGCATAGGTCCGGCTGGCCAGAGCCAGCCCTGCCCAGCCTCACCCTCCTCCTCCTCCCGCTCCGCAGTTTGATGCCGAGTTCCGCCGCTTCGCCATGAGCCGCTCGGGCGCAGGCAGCTTCCAGGACTTCTACCGCCTACTGCAGACGGTGCACCAGATCCCGCGGGTGGAGCTGCTGCTGGGCTACACCGACGTGCACGGGGACCTCCTGCCCATCAACAACGACGACAACTACCACAAAGCCCTCTCCTCCGCCAGCCCCCTCCTCAGGGTCATCATCCAGAAGAAAGGTAGGCAGGAGCTGGGACAGGGCACTGGGTCCAGAGGAGGGCACTGGGTCCAGAGAGAGGGCACTGGGTCCAGAGAGAGGGCACTGGGTCCAGAGAGAGGCACTGGGTCCAGAGAGAGGCACTGGGTCCAGAGAGAGGGCACTGGGTCCAGAGAGAGGCACTGGGTCCAGAGGAGGGTGCTAGATCCAGAGAAAGGCACTGGCTCCAGAGGGCACTGGCTCCAGAGGGCACTGGCTCCCTGCTCCCCATCACTGGAGACCACACCCTGTGGTGCCACTGCTTTGGTTCCATGCTTGGGCTGTGCTGGCAGTCATTTGCCAGCCACCACTGTGAGGGACAGATGTGGAGGTGGTGGCACCAGGAGCCTGCCAGAGCCCCACTGGAACTCTGACACCCACACAGGTTGTCCCTGGCATCCCTTCCATGTGGCAAAAGCATCCATGGCAGCCCGGCCCCACGTGCCAGGGTGGGCAAAGACAAACCCTGGTGCCGCTCCCCTCGGAAGTGGCACTTCCCAGCCGGGTGTGTGTGGGCTCCCAGAACACATCACGAGTGCCATGCTGGGAGCCCTGTCACTTCCCTGCCCCGAGGCACTGGCAGCCATCGTTCTGGGGGTGCCAGGTGCTGCTGAGGTTTTGGTGGTGGGAGGAGGCTCATCTCCTTGGCACCCAGGGGCTCGCCCTGACCGCAGCAGCGTTCCTGGAGAGCAGCTTCCTTACACAGGAGTAACTGCAGCAGTGTGGTGAGGATGGGCACCCTGGGCACCCTGGGCATGTCTCCTCTCCCTTCTTCTGGGCTTGGTGGCACTGAGGCTTCTTAAGCACCAAGCAAAAGTGCACAAAGCTGGAGCCTGTTTTAAAGGCCCTGGCATCCCGAGCACGGTGCCCAGAGTGACTCCGTTTCCAGCCCGCACTGCGAGTGAGGGGTGCTGGGAGTGGGCAGCCCTGGCTGCTGGGCTGCTCGTCCTGGGCTCTTCGCAATCAGGGAGGTTGGGGAAGCCCTTTAAGACCATCGAGTCCAGCCCTAACCCAAGCACCGTGACCACTTAGCGCTGCCTGGCCGCCCTGGGCGCGTTTCCTCTGGGGCCACGCGGGGTGGTGGGCACCGGTGGTGATCCGGGCTGCTGGCAGCAGGGGGCTGGAGCCTGCGCTGTGCTCCAGCACTGAGCCATCTCCCGTTCCTGGACCGACACCTGGCACCCAGGCTGTGGCACAGGGCAGCCAGCATGGGGCTCGCTGTGCCAGGGCTGCTGCGGGAGCGCTGCTCCTGCTCCCAGAGCCGCTTCACCTGGTGGCGGGAGCAGAGCGGCTTCCAGAGCCACCTCACCTGCAGGACCCCGCGGGTGACCCCACTGAGCTGGCACAGCGCAGAGGGCAGGCGGCTGTGGCCCCAGCACCACGAGCACTGCAATCGGGAGGCTCCGAAGGCAGCGCCGGCGAGCCCCAGCGCCCGGCTGTGCCCCCGGGAGAGGGACCGCGGGGCCGGCAGCGTGGCGGGAGGTGTGTGGAGAGGCCAGGAGCCAGGCCTGGGTGAGTCAGAGCTGATTTAGAATGGATCCAGGTCACCCCGGGGCTGCGCTGCCGTCGGACCAGTCTGGGTCGCTGAGGAATGTGGCCGCGGCTGGCGGCGGCTGCGCAGGCTCCGCAGGGCTGCAGCTCCCGGGGGGGGGCTCCGCCGCAGCCATAGGGGCTCCAAAAGCATGGCAAGATCCCAGAGTGCCAGGCTGGAAGGGAGCCCAGGCACCACCTGGGCCAAGCTTGCCAGGTGATGGTGGAGCTGCAGTGAGCTGGCTCAGCACCTTGGCAAGCTGGGGCTGGCAAGTGCCCAGTGCAGGGCACTCCACTGCTGCCCCTGGCAGCTGATTCCAAGGTCTGGCTGTGCTCAGGGGGAAACATTTCCTTCTGGAGCCCACTGGGAACCTTCCCAGCAGGAAAATGTCCCCAGCACCCCATGGCACTGCTGGTACCCAGGGAGTCTCCATCCTGCTGGCAGCCACCCTGTATGCACTACCCCATGCTGGGGAGATCTGCCCTGAGCCCTCTCCTCCGCAGGCGGAGCCAGCCCGGTTCGAAAACAAAGGCGAGGCTGCAGCTTGGGTCCCTCTCCCTGCCACCACCCCACCGCGTGAAGCTGTGCCCATGGGGCAGCCCGGCCAGGGACAGCTGTGCTGGCCCTCCTTGGCTGGGCTTGGCTCCCAGGAAGGGCAAGGGAAAGCCTGGCACATCCCTGGGCTTGCCCACGGGGCGCCGGGACCTGCCTGGCTCAGCGGCTGCGTGCCCCTCGGAGAGGAGCTGAAATAGCTGCGGGAAAGCCTCCGCAGCCCTTCCCCGAGCTAAAAATACGCCCGGCTGGGGCTGCGTGCAGGGAGATATTTATAACCCAGGAGCCCTGGCGGGCCGGCGTGGCCAGCCAGAAATCCCACGTCCCCCGGGCGTGGGGACAGCCCTGGCACCCCCGCAGCTGCGGCAGGGGCCGGGTGCTGCTCGGGAGGGCACTGCGGGGAACGCAGTGACGATGCAGTGCCCGGAGCTGAGCTCCCCCGCGGTGGAAAAGGCTGGGGAGAAAGCAGCGAGGCCCAGGGGAGGCTGCCCGGCAGCGCTGAGCGCAGCCACGGAGGGCATGCGGCAGAGCTCCTCCCCACGGAGCGGCCCCCAGGCAAGGTCAGTGGGGTCGAGGCTGCGTGGTGGTGCCAGATGGTGCAGTAAGTGGCAGCGGCAGGAGTCACAGCTTGGCACGTTCAGGGGCCCCGGGGGTGCTGCAGCCCTGAGGAGGGGGGCAACACACTCTGTGCCCTCAGGAGTGCCAGGGCTCTGCAGCACGCAGCCGTGGCCATGCCCACTGCCCGCCGGCACTGGCCCTGCCGCAGCGGGGACAGGGCACTCTAGGGCTGGGGTCCCCCTCAGGGAGCTGGCTGCCCCCTCCTGCTGGGGGGGCTCCCTCCCTCCAGAGCCAAAGTGGGGCACGGCCGCGGCTGCTGGGCCAGCAGGGCTGGCAGCTCTAGTGCTAAGCTGCAGAGTTCGGCGTAAAGAGTGATTAAGGCTGAATCGCTGCCTGGATGCCGCTAATCCTGCGCCCGCGGCTGCTGGGTAATCCCGGGAGATGGCTGCAGGGAAAGCCAGGCCGGCCCCAGCAGCAGGGCACTGCTGGGCAGCCTGCAGCCCAGAGGCATCAGGAGGAGTGTGGCCAGCAGTGGGGAGGTTCTGCTGCCCCTCTGCTCTGCCCTGCTGAGGCCACACCTGCACTGCCATGTCCAGTTCCAGGGACAGGGACCTGCTGGAGAGAGCCCAGGGGAGGCTGTGAGGATGCTGAAGGGCCTGGAGCATCTCTGCTGTGGAGGAAGGCTGAGAGCCCTGGGGCTGGGTAGTGTGCAGAGGAGAGGGCTGAGAGGGGACCTGAGCAGTGCCTGCAAATACTTGAAGGGTGGGTGCCAGGGTGAAGGTGCCAGGGTGAAGGTGCCAGGGTGAAGGTGCCAGGCTCTTTGGGTAGTGCCCAGTGGCAGGATAAGGACTAAGTGGAATGAGCTCAGACCCAGGAGGTTGCAGCTGAGCGTGAGGAGAAAGTTGTTTGGTGTGAGGGTGCTGGAGGCCTGGAGCAGGCTGCCCAGAGAGGCTGTGGAGTCTTCTGCACTGCAGAGCTTCCAACGCCCCTGGATGTGTTCCTGGGTGCCCTGCCCTGGGTGCCCCTGCTGGAGCAGGGGGGCTGGACTGGATGCCCTCCAGAGCTCCCTTCCAGCCCCTACCATTCTATGGCTCTACTCTCTAGGATCTACCCAGAGAGGTTGTGGAGTCTCCTTCCCTGGAGCCTTTCCATCCCTGTCTGGATATGTTTCTGTGCTCCTGCTCTGGCAGGGGTTGCACTCAGTGATCTGTGGAGGTCCTTTCCAACCCCTAACATCCTGTGATCTGTGACCCTATGAGCCTGTGATCTGTGGTCCTGTGACCTGCGATCCTGTGATCCCCAGGCAGCAGCAGCAGAGCCTGACCCTGTGCCCTCCCTGGCCCCCTCGCAGCCGAGTCAGGTGCTGGCTCTGGCAGGGGTTGGACTCGATGCTCTGTGGAGGTCCCTTCTGACCCCTAACACCCTGAGGTCTGTGACCTGCGATCCTGTGATCCCCAGGCAACAGCAGCAGCAGAGCCTGACCCTGTGCCCTCCCTTGCCCCCTCGCAGCCGAGTCTGACGCCGGCGTCTTCGGCTCCAACTCCCTGCAGCGGCGGCGGAAGGGGCTGCTGCGGCCGGCGCACTGCCGCGCCAAGCCGGCGCTGCTGATCGGGCTGCCGCAGGACTTCCGCCAGATCTCCTCCATCATCGACGTGGACATCCTGCCCGAGAGCCACCGCCGCGTGCGGCTGCACAAGCAGGGCTCCGACAGGCCCCTGGGCTTCTACATCCGCGACGGCGTCAGCGTGCGCGTGGCGCCGCAGGGCGTCGAGAAGGTTCCGGGCATCTTCATCTCGCGCCTGGTGCGGGGCGGCCTGGCCGACAGCACCGGGCTGCTGGCCGTGGGCGACGAGATCCTGGAGGTCAACGGCATCGACGTGGCCGGCAAGTCCCTGGACCAGGTGACGGACATGATGGTGGCCAACAGCCACAACCTGATCGTCACCGTCAAGCCTGCCAACCAGCGCAACAACGTCATCCGCAGCAGCAAGGCCTCGGGCAGCTCGGGGGTGTCGTCGGACAGCACCCCCAGCCAGCAGACCCCCAGCCCGGCCTCGCAGTACCTCAGCGCCGACGGCGCCCCCGAGAGCGACGAGGAAGGCGACCTGGTGATCGAGAGCGACGCCGTGCCCCTCGCCGTGCCCCTCGCCTGCCCCAATGGCGCCGCCGCTGACGGACCCCTGCCGCCCAGCTCCTCCCCGCACAGCTCCCGGGGGTCCCTGCACTCTGGGGGCAGCCACGAGGGCAGCCCGGGCCGGGGCGGGCGGGAGGATGGCACCATCCTGACCCTATAGCCACAGTGGCAAGAGGGAGGTTGGCATCCTCCTGACCCTATAGCCACGGTGGCAGGAGGGAGATTGGCATCATCCTGACCCTATAGCCACGGTGGCAGGAGGGAGGTTGGCATCCTCCTGACCCTATAGCCACGGTGGCAGGAGGGAGATTGGCATCATCCTGACCCTATAGCCACGGTGGCAGGAGGGAGGTTGGCATCCTCCTGACCCTATAGACACGGTGGTAGGTGTGAGGTTGGCACCCTGCTGACCCTATAGCCAAGGGAGGTTGGCACCCTCCTCACCCTGCAGTGCAGCAGTGGGCAGGTGATTGGCATCCTCCTTACCCATACTGCAACAGTGGCGGGTGGGAGGTTGGCAGGCTCCTGGCCCTATGGTGCGGTGGCAGGCAGGAAGTTGGCACCCTCCTGACCCTATAGCCGCGGCGGGGGCTGGCCGTGGGCACCGGGGCGATGACGAGGATGGCAGGCAGGGCTGGAGCGGGTGCTACCCACGTTCCTGGCAGCCCTGCCGTGGCCCCCTGCTGCCAGCAGGCACTGCCCCTCCGAGCCCCCTCGCCTCCCGCCCCTCCTTCTGCTTGCCCAGGTGGGTCTTCAGCTGGGTGCCAGCTGCTGCCCAGCAGCTCAGAGACTGCCACGGACAGTAAAACCTTTTCTAGAAAGCACCCCCCAGTGTCCCTGCTTACTGGCACCGCGGGGGCTGCACCCACACAGCCCTCTCAGAGCAGAAGCTGCCCCGGTGCCCTGGCACAGGGCGGGCCTGGTCCACACTACCTCCTCTGCTCCCTTCTGGCAGCCCTCGGGAGGAGGGGCACAGCAGCTGGGCACAGCTGCATGCGTCAGGCAGTGCCTGGCAGCGGCACTCTTGAGCACACAGGCTGTGGCTCTGCGGCTCCCCTGGTGACCCGGTGAGGCCCCTGCAGGCTGGCACAGGGACTCTGCGGGCTGCTGAGGCATGTCCCTCCCCCTGCACAGCCCTGATCCCTGCCACCTGGCCAGGACGTTCTGGGCAGTGAGCCTGGCATGGTGGCCTGGCGCAACGAGCCTTGCTTGTGCCCCCTGGTTGCCACCTTGGCCCCACTGTGGTGCACTTGCTACAGCTGGTGACACCTGCAGGGAGCTGGGTGGCACCTGGGCTGGCAGCAGCACCTTGGCTGTCACCCAGCCCCGCTGAGCACCGCTGGGGTGGCACAGCTGCCTTGCTCTCCTGCAGCCCCCTACCCACCTGTCCTGCTCACCCAGGGCTCCCAGTGCCCTTGCTTCCAGCACCCAAGTGCCAGGCTGATGGCAGCTCTGGCCTGGGCTTCACTGCTGGCCTGGTGCTCTGCCCTGCCCTGGGGTGCCAGGGCCAGCAGCTGCTCAGGAACCACAGGGGTGGTGGAAGAGCAAGGCCCTGACTGTGCCAGCTCTGCCAAGACCCCTGGTTGTGCTGCTGTCAAGGGCATGTGGTGGGACTGGGCAAGGAGGAGGACGAGCTGGTGCAGCTCCTGGGGCTGAAGGGATGGCACCAACTGGGCTGTGGCTGTGCAGAGCCCCAGCCCAGCCAGAGGCAGGCAGGGAGAGCCCCCGAGAGCTGCAGGGTACCCAAGCAGGGTGGCACTCCCAGCACCCAGGCGGGACCCGGGCAGAGGAGAACTGGTTCGTCCTGCCCGTGCAGGGCAGGGAGGTGCCGGGGCTGGTGCCCGTGGCCCCCGGGCCGCCCCCATGCAGCCGGCTCAGCCTGTTGGCCCCGCGGGCAGCCCCAGGGCAGCGTGGGCTGATTTTCCAGCTGGCACCTCCCCTCCTCCAGCCCTCACTGCCCAACGCTTGCCCAGCTCCTGGCAGCAGCCTCGGCCCCCAGGGCATCGCAGAGCCCACAGGCAGGACTGGTCCCCACCCCACAGGATCTTGCCAGGGATGGAGCAACCCTGGGCAGCAGAGCAGCACCCCCGCCCCGGGCACCCAGAGGAGATGGGGCCCAGGCACAGGCTGCAAGGAGGGACTTCAGGGGAACGAGTGCCCCTCGAGAGTGGCACAGCCCCAGCTGGGTGGTGGCAGCAGCCCCATCCCTGGAGATCTTCCCGAGGCATCTGGACAAGGCCCTGAGCTCTGGGGCTGGCCCAGGCCACACAGAGCCCCCTGCCAGCTCCAACTCTGCCATGCTCCTTGCAGCAGGACCTCTGCCAAGGCCTGCAGGGGTCCCTCTGGGGCTCTGGAGGGAAGGGGGCACCGAGTTCCACCTGCACGATGGCCTCTGCTCAGCCCTGCCCGGCCAGCCTGTGGGCTGAGGGCTGGCAGGAGTCAGGGCCCTCCACGACCTCCCAGCAACCTGGCACTGTGAGACCTCCCTGGCACCTCTGGGCTTCTGCAGGAGCAGGACCTGCAGCTCTCCACCTGCCTGCACCACGCCAGTGCTGCTGGTTCCTGCTGCCCACCTGCCTGCACCATGCCAGTGCTGCTGGTTCCTGCTGCCCACCTGCCTGCACCACGCCAGTGCTGCTGGTTCCTGCTGCCCACCTGCAGCTCTCCACCTGCCTGCACCATGCCAGTGCTGCTGGTTCCTGCTGCCCACCTGCAGCTCTCCACCTGCCTGCACCACGCCAGTGCTGCTGGTTCCTGCTGCCCACCTGCCTGCACCACGCCAGTGCTGCTGGTTCCTGCTGCCCACCTGCAGCTCTCCACCTGCCTGCACCACGCCAGTGCTGCTGGTTCCTGCTGCCCACCTGCAGCTCTCCACCTGCCTGCACCATGCCAGTGCTGAGCAGGTGTCCATGCCCATCGCAGGGGGGTGAGAATTGGGTGACCCTCAAGGTGCCTCCCAACTCCAACCGTTCCTTGTCCTGCCCCAGAGGCCATGGAGCCTTCTGTCTCCATCCCCTCAGAGCCCCTGCAGCCAGCCCTGCTCTTCCCTGGGCTGAAGCTCTGCATCTCTTGGCTGTCTCCAAGCTCTGCCCGAGTTGCTGAGCCCAGCCAGCAGGTCAGAGGGTGCCAAGGCAGGGGCTGTGTGCTCAGGAGCAGGGCAGGAGGGGCAGAAGGCCAAGCAAGAGGCTTCTGTGCAGGTGGCAGAACGAGCACAGCCAGGGCCCAGCTCAGGGCAAAGAGCAGGGCAGAGGACGCCGCAGGCAGCACCACAGGAGACCTCCTGCCAGTGTCTAGAAACGTGTAACAGGGGGAGAAGGGTTGCTGGTGCCAGGGTGCAGGGCAGAGAGCTGCTCTCTGAGATGCCAGGCAGCAGAGGCAGCTCCTCCAGAGCAGAGCAGGGGACGTGAGGGCATCTCCCTCCCTCTTCTGTGCCCAGGACAGAGCCCAGGGGGTGCTGGCTGCACGCTGGGCACCGAGGCTGCACTGTGTGTGCCCAGGGGCCTGCCCTTCCCTGCCCCTTCCCTCCCAGAGCGCTGCTCGTCCCTCGCCAGCAGCAGAGCACAGCCCCAGCCCCGGCTCAGGAGTCCAGCTTGATGAAGACCTTCGGCCTCGAGAAGATCCTGATGGCCTCTTCCAGCTGGGAGAGCTTCCTCTCCAGCTCCACCCTCCTCTTCTGCAGGCTGAGGGTGTCTGCGCGCACGGGCAGCATCAGCAGCTCCTTCACCAGCTGCTCCTGGCCTGTGCCCAACACCAAGCCCCAGTCAGCCAGCAGAGGGGGGTGCCACGCCTGGCACCTCGTGCCCAGCACTGCCACCCCGCTCACAGCTCAGCTGCAGCAGGACCCAGCCACCTGCTCCACCCTGGGGGAACCCAAGGCTGAGCCGCAGCCCCCGGAGGGTCCCTTCCCCCCAGAGCCTTTCTGCCAGTCCAAAGGGCAGCAGTAACCAACTGCAGCAGCAGTAACCAACTGCAGCAGCAGTAACCAACTGCAGCAGCAGCTCCCCTGGCCAGGCTGCGGGGCGCCAGCCCTGGCACCTGCGGCTGCCACCAGCCTGAAGGTTTCCCCCAGGCACACAGCTGCCAGCCCAGCCACAGCTGTACCCCACAGCCCTCTGCTCCTCCTGCTGGCCGGGACTGCCTGCTCCCCCCAGCCGCACTCCTCCCTCTTACTCTGCTCCAGGTTGCTGAGGGTCTCCAGGCGCTGGCCCTCGGGCACCAAGGAGTGCCCAGGTGGTGTGTCGGGGTCCGGCAGGCTCCGCAGCTGCTCCTCCCGCTGCCGGCGCCACAGCTCCCTCCTCTGCAGCAGGCTGGCAGGGCAGAGCAGGGCAGGGCAGCACAGCTGGCAGCAGGGGCACCCAGGGGTCAAACCCTTCAAACCCCGCTGCTCTCTGTGGCATGGCCTGAGGCCCACTCAGCTGGCACAGGCCCTCACCATGCAGGGCTACAGCCAGGTCAGGCCACATGCATGGGGTGGCAAACCTGCCCCACTGGCACTGGAGAGAGGCACCGAGGCCCACAGCAGCTCCTCAGAGCCAGAGGCTTCTGCTCCTTGCTTCTGGGCCAGACCAGAGTCCTCTCAGACCCATCTGTGGGCCAAGGATGGATGAAGCTGGACAGAGCAGCCCAGAGCCAGGGATGCTGGCAGGCAACAGCAGGGCACAGCAGAGAGCCAAAGCACTGGCACCAGGGCCAGCCCTAGGGCAGGGTCACTCAGCAACCCACCACAGCCTCACAGCTCCACAGAGGGCATCAGGCTGGGAGGGACCCTCCAGGGGCATCCTCTGCAACCTCTTTTCTCTCTGAAAATTGTGCCAGGGGAGGCTTAGGCTGGAGAGGAGGAGAAATGTCTCTGCTGGTGCAGTGGTCAGGGCTTGGCAGAGGCTGCCCAGGGAGTGCCCCTGGCTGGAGGTGCTGCAGAGCTGTGTGGCCATGGCACCTGGGCAGAGGGTTTGGTGCCCAGGGTGGGGCTGGGTTGCTGCTGGCCTGGATGCTCTCAGAGAGCTTGCCCAGCTCGAGCCACCCTGCGGTGCCCAGGCGGCAGCAGGGCCCTGGCTCCTCGTCTCTCTGCACAGAAGCTGGGCATGGTGAAGGGCAGTGGGCACAGTCCCATGCACCAGCCTGGGCTGTACTTACTACTGGGGCACGTGGCCCTTCTGCTGCCTGTTGTAGTCCTCCTGCTCCTGCTGCTTCTGCTCCAGCAGCTCTGCCAGCGCCTGCAGGGACTGGGAGCGCCGCAGCGGTGCCCGCTTGGCGTTGCGGGCATTGTGCTTGATGAAGTCAATGCCCCTGCCCTCCACCTGCAGCTGCAAGGAGAAAAGGGCAGGCCTGGCACAGCCCTGGCACGGCCCTTGTCTCCAGCAGGGGTAAAGCAAAGAAGCACCACAGCAGACACTGCACTGCAGGTGTAGGACGGGCACAGCCCCTGCCCATCCTGCTGCGAGTGCGAAGCCGCAGGCAGGCAGAGGCTGTGGGCACCAAGCACCGTGCCTCAGACTGGCATGAGGCCCCCAGGCTGACCCTGTGCCCTCAGAGCAAAGGACAGAGAGAGCCAGGCTGGGCACAGCCCACGTGGCTCCTGGCAGTGCATCTGGAGCCCACCAGGCCAGTGGCAAGGTCAGAGGAAATCCTGCCCAGGCCCTCCCCAGGCCTGGCAGGGCAGGAGCTGAGCTGGTGCTGGGGGCACTGCCCAGGCAGGTTGGACTGGATCCTGGAGGTCTCTTCCAACCTGGGTGGTTCTGTGACACAGCCTCCTCTGATCACAGCTCCTCCAGGGCAGAAGGGCACTCGAGGTGGGGTCAAGGTTCCCCTCCTCAGGAGCTGCTGCCCTGGCTCAGTTACCCAAACCAAGTGCCAAGGCCAGGCTGGCCAAGCGCAGGAGCCTGAGGGCATGCAGCGGCCTGGGGCCCCCCAGGCTGCCCAAAAGGTCCAGCTGCCAGCAGGGGTTTGACCCCACAAAGCAGCCCCACCTCCCAGACTGGCACCCAGTGCCCAGCAGCCACAGCTCCTTGGATGCCCAAATGCCCAGGGCCTCCTGGGAGGGGCAGCTCTGCCAGCAGAGCGAGGGGGGCTGGGGTTGGCAAAGGCACCACACCAGGCTGCACCAGAGGGGTGGCAGTGGCACCCCCTGCACACCCTCCTTGCCACCCCGGGCACCTCCTGCACACCCTCCTTGCCCCCCCAGGCACCCCCTGCACACCCTCCTTGCCCCCCCAGACACCCCCTGCACACCCTCCTTGCCACCCCGGGCACCCCCTGCACACCCTCCCTGCCACCCCAGGCACCCCCAGCACACCCTCCTTGCCCCCCCAGGCACCCCCTGCACACCCTCCTTGCCACCCCGGGCACCCCCTGCACACCCTCCTTGCCACCCCGGGCACCCCCTGCACACCCTCCTTGCCCCCCCAGGCACCCCCTGCACACCCTCCTTGCCCCCCCAGCCAGCACAGAGCTCACTGCTCCGGCACAGCTCTGCCCCGGTGCTACCGGAGGCAGGCAGAGGGCATGGCAGGAGGCAGAGGGCAGTGCCAGGGTGCCCCCGGCTGGGCACAGCTGGAGTGCAGCTCACCTTGGCCCCTGCAGCCTCTGGGTCTGCTCCTGCCTCGGCTCGGGCAGGCTGCGGGGACGGCGACCTGCAGGGCTTGATGCCAGGGCCGCAGGCAGAGTGTGCCCGCAGAAAGTTGAGAGCCTGGGGGGGCGCAGGTTGGCAGCTCTCCTGGCAAAGGCAAGCACAGACCCGCGGCAGGGCCTCGGAATGGGGCACCGCTGGAGCCCCCTTCCCACCCAGCCCCCCCCGCGGCTGGAGCAGAGAGCCTGAGGCAGCCCAGCCCGGGACAGAGGCCAGGGGAGCCAGGGGGGCATCCTGCCAGCCCCTGCCTGCTGCCAGTCCCTGCCTGCTGCCAGCCCCTGCCTGCTGCCAGCCCCTGCCTGCTGCCAGTCCCTGCCTGCTGCCAGCCCCTGCCTGCTGCCAGCCCCTGCCTGCTGCCAGCCTCCTGCATCCTGCCAGCCCCTGCCTGCTGCCAGTCCCTGCCTGCTGCCAGTCCCTGCCTGCTGCCAGCCTCCTGCATCCTGCCAGCCCCTGCCTGCTGCCAGCCCCTGCCTGCTGCCAGCCTCCTGCATCCTGCCAGACCCTGCCTGCTGCCAGCCCCTCTGCATCCTGCCAGCCCCTGCCTGCTGCCAGCCTCTCTGCATCCTGCCAGCCTCCTGCCTGCTGCCAGACCCTGCCTGCTGTCAGCCTCTCTGCATCCTGCCAGCCCCTGCCTGCAGCCAGCCACTCTGCATCCTGCCAGCCCCTGCCTGCTGCCAGCCCCTGCCTGCTGCCAGCCTCCTGCATCCTGCCAGCCCCTGCCTGCTGCCAGCCTCTCTGCATCCTGCCAGCCTCCTGCCTGCTGCCAGTCCCTGTCTGCTGCCAGCCTCTCTGCATCCTGCCAGCCCCTGCCTGCTGCCAGCCACTCTGCATCCTGCCAGCCCCTGCCTGCTGCCAGCCCCTGCCTGCTGCCAGCCCTGCTGCATCCTGCCAGCCCCTGCCTGCCGCCAGCCCCTCTGCATCCTGCCAGACCCTGCCTGCTGCCAGCTTCCTACATCCTGCCAGCCCCTGCCTGCTGCCAGCCCTGCCTGCTGCCAGCCTCCTGCATCCTGCCAGCCCCTGCCTGCTGCCAGCCTCTCTGCATCCTGCCAGCCCCTGCCTGCTGCCAGCCCCTGCCTGCTGCCAGCCCTGCTGCATCCTGCCAGCCCCTGCCTGCTGCCAGCCTCTCTGCATCCTGCCAGCCCCTGCCTGCTGCCAGCCCCTGCCTGCTGCCAGCCCTGCTGCATCCTGCCAGCCCCTGCCTGCTGCCAGCCCCTCTGCATCTTGCCAGCCCCTGCCTGCTGCCAGCCCTGCATCCTGCCAGCCCCTCTGCATCCTGCCAGACCATGCCTGCTGCCACCCTCTCTGCATCCTGCCAGCCTCCTGCCTGCTGCCAGCCCTGCCTGCTGCCAGCCTCTCTGCATCCTGCCAGCCCCTGCCTGCTGCCACCTCTGCCTGCTGCCAGCCTCTCTGCATCCTGCCAGCCCCTGCCTGCTGCCACCTCTGCCTGCTGCCACCCCGTCTCCTGCCACCCTCCTGCCTCCTGCCACCCCCCTGCCTCCTGCCACCTCTCTCTGCAGGAGTCCCCAGGGCACAAGAGCTCATCAGGCAGCAGCTGCTGTGCAGAGACCTCCCCCAGAACAGAAGTGCTCTCGGAAGGGTCAGAGGTGCCACAGAGGTTGGTGGCACAGCAGGGACACAGCAGCTGGCTCAGAAATCATCCTGCCAGCCTCTGCAGCTGGCATCTGCACAGAGGTTCAGTGCCAGAAGGTGGTGACCCAGCAGGACCACAGCCTGGGTTGGGTCTGACCTTAAGAGTGGGAGGCAAAAGGATGGGGGCAGGCTCTTGCCAGTGGTGCCCAGGGACAGAACAACGGGCAAGGGGCACAAAGTGGCACCCAGGAGGAGAAAGTTTGGTGAGGCTGCTGGAGCCTGGAGCAGGCTGCCCAGAGAGGCTTCCAACCCCTGCCTGGGCACTGTGCTGCTGGGCAGGCTGCAGTGGGTGCCCTGCTGGGGCAGGGGCTTGGAGTGGCTGACCCCAGAGGTCCCTCCCAACCTCGCCCTGCTGGCACCCTGTGGATCTGGAGATGTACAGCCAGGGTGGGCCCACAGGGTGGCAGGACTGGGGTCAGGGCTTGGCACAGCCTGAAGCCTGCCCCTGAGCACCAGGAGCTGTGCCACCACAGCTTTGTAGCACAATCAGCCTTGCCCCAACCCTGGGAAGAGGCAAAGCCTGCTGGATGCTGCTCTGGGCAGGGCACACCCCAGGGGAGGCAGCTGTGCCCTCCTCACAGCCCCCACGGGGCCAGGCAGCAGCCCCCAGGCAGAGGGTGGCATCAGCTTTGCCCTGCCTTGGGCAGACAGGGGGGGCACTGCTAATGGCTCTCCAGACCCAGCTGCGCCCCTTCTGTCACCTGCTTCAGCACCAAGCTGCACCCAGGCCTCGGGCTGTGCCAGGGCAGGCTCGGGTTGGGCACTAGGAGCAGCTCCTGCCCAGCCCTGGCACAGGCTGCCCGGGCGGGTGCTGCAGTCCCCATGCCCGTAGGGGGTGCTGAGGGCTGCGGCTGGGCGGTGCCAGCACCGAGAGCCTCGTGGCTGACCCACGTGTGCCAGGCCAGGAGGGGGCAGCAGCTCAGTGGGTACCAACCTGCAGCTTGGCCTTGACCTTGGACTCCACCTGCTGGTACCTCTGGGACTTCCAGAGGGCTCTCACAGGCCGGGGCTGGCTCTGCTCCCGGGCTTGCTCCTTCTCCTTGCACTGCCTCTGGATCTCCTTTATCCTCCTCAGGTTCTCCTTCTCGTGGTCCTTGGCCTCCTTCCCTGCACAGGAGGGGACACAGCCCTTGGGCACTGCCCCATGGCACTGCCACACAGCCCACAGCTGCTCCTAACAACCTCCTCCTCTGGCCCCTCCTGCAGGGAGAGATGGAGAGAGGGGATCCTGCCCCTCCAATCTGCTCAGCCCTCACCTGCAGGGCTGGGGCCAGGTCTGCTGCCCCCCAGCACAGGAAGGGCCTGGAGCTGCTGGGCAGGGGCCAGAGGAGGCCACCAAGAGGCTGAGAGGCTGCTGGAGAAGCTCTGCTGTGGGCACAGGCTGGCAGAGTTGGGGCTGTGCAGCCTGGGGAGGAGAAGGCTGCAGGGAGAGCTGAGAGCAGCCTTGCAGTGCCTGAAGGGGCTGCAGGGGAGCTGGGGAGGGACTTTGGGCAAGGGCTGGCAGTGCCAGGAGGAGGGAGAATGGCTCTGAGCTGGGAGAGGGGAGAGGCAGAGTGGAGAGGAGGGAGGACTTGTTGGCAGTGAGGGTGGGCAGAGCCTGGCACAGGTTGCCCAGGGAGGTGTTCAATGCCAGGCTGGATGAGCACCCTGGGTCAGTGCCCAACTCAGCAGCCTGTGGTGTTTCTGGATGGGCAGAGGGGCTGGGTAACAGCAGAGCCTTCAAGCTGAGCTGCTCCTGGTGCCAGGCTCAGCTCCTGTGCCACATTCCAGGGGGCATCACCAAGGCTGTGGATATCTCTCTGTCATGGAATCAAAACTGATCCTCTCCTTGGGCTGCCCAGACAGAGCTCAAACTGGCACAGCCAGGCCCTCTCCCACTCCCCCTCCTGCCTGGCCACAGCAGCTGTGGCAGCCACCAAGCTGGCATCTACCATGCTGGCACCATGGGGCAATGCTGAAGGGAAGGCTCCTGAAGACCTCTCAGAGGGGTGTCCTTGGCACACACACAGAGACCCTTCCCAAGCCCTGCCTGGCTCCCCTGCCCGTGCAGGTTCCACCTGATGCAGCCTCAGGCACCCATGAGCTGGGAGCTGTCACCAGTGGAGTCCCCCAGGGACCAGAGCTGGGCCCAGTCCTCTTCAACAGCTTCATCAGTGCCACTGCTGAGGGCACAGACAGACAGAGGCTGCTCAGCAGGTTTGCTGCTGACACCAAGCTGGGAGGCTTGGCTGAGCCAGCTGCAGGCTGTGCTGCCACCCAGAGAGCCCTGGGCACAGAGCTGGGCACAGAGGAGCCAAAGGAGGCTCAGCAAGGCCAAGGGCAGAGTCCTGCACCTGGGGAGGAAGAGCAAACTGCAGCAGCAGAGGCTGGGAGGTGACTGCTGGAGAGCAGCCCCAAGGAGAGGGCCCTGGGGGTGCTGGGGCAGAGCATCCCTGGCACAGCAATGTGCCCTGGGGGCCAAGAGGCCAATGGGGGCCTGGGGGGCACTCAGCAGAGTGTGCCCAGCAGAGCCAGGGAGCTTCTCCTGCCCCTCTGCTCTGCCCTGCTGAGAGCTCCTCTTGAGCCCTGCCTTCAGTTTGGGGCTCCCCAGGTGCAGAGGGACAGGAACTGCTGGAGAGGGTCCAGGGGAGGCTGTGAGGATGCTGAGGGGCCTGGAGCAGTGCCTGGGGAGGAGAGGCTGAGGGCCCTGGGGCTGCTTAGGCTGGAGAAGAGAAGGCTGAGAGGGGATTGGATCAATGTCTGCAACTCTCTGAGGGCTGGGGGCAGGAGGGGGGGACAGGCTCTGCTCACTGCTCCCTGGGCTAGGCCAAGCAGCAGTGGATGGAAGCTGCAGCACAGGAGGCTCAGCTCAGCACAAGGGCAACTTCTTGGCTGGAAGGGTCCCAGAGCCTGGCACAGGCTGCCCAGAGAGGCTGTGGAGTCTCCTTCTCTGGAGCCTTCCCAGCCCTGTCTGGATGTGTTCCTGTGTGCCCTGAGCTGGATTGTGTGGCCCTGCTCTGGCAGGGGGTTGGGCTGGATGAGCTCCTTGGGTCCCTTCCCACCCCTGGCACCTGTGAGCCTGTGCTGAGGCTCCTGCCCCTGCCCTGGGGCACACACTGGGTGGCACTGACCCTTGCCAGCATCCCTCAGCAGTCTCTCACCTCCAGCCAGCCCCTGAGGTCCCAGTGCCTTTTTCCCAGCCCCTGGAATCAGAGAGGCCACAGCAGCCCTGGCTGCCACCCCAGGGCCACCACTGTTGGCCAAGCACAGCAGCTGTGGTGCCCAGCCCCGTGCCACTCAGGCAGTGCCCAGTCAGGAGGCAGAGCTGAGGCATCCTCCCCAGCCCAGCTGCCCCACCCTGGGTGCCAGGCAGTGCCTCCCTGTACTCACTCCTGGCTGGCAGGGCCCCGTCAAGGGAGATGCCTTGGAGGTGCAGCAGGAGGCCGAGGGTCCCCTTCTGCCCCCGCTCCAGGAAGCTCCTCCCGCTGGGCCGGATGCGAGGAGCTGGCAGCCCGCGGGCACTGCCCGGCGCCGGGCACAGGCTGGCAGCTGGGGCCAGGGGCCCAGAGGCACATCCCAGCTGCTGAGAATTCCCTTCCAGCCTCCCTCGAGCTGCAGGGGAGGAAAGAGAAGGACATCAGCAGGGCAGGATCTGACCACAGAACCACACAGGGCCGGGAGGGACCCCAGGGACCACCCAGCCCCAGCCCTGCCCTGAGCAGGGACAGACGCAGCAGGAGCAGACCTCTGGGGTCAGGCAGTGCAGCCTAGCACCCAACCCTGCCAGCTGCTGAGCCCTGGCACCAGCGCCTCAGGCCTGGGGACTCCACCACCTCCCCGGGCAGCCCATCCCAATGCCAACCCCTGCCATGGGCAGGCTGCCCACAGCCACCTCCAGCCTGGCCTGAGGCACCTCCAGGCATGAGGCTTCCAGCACCTCCCTGGGCAACCTGTGCCAGGCTCTCAGCACCCTCCTGCTGAGCAGCTCCTTCCTGGCATCCAATCTCCATCTCCCCACTCCTACTTCTGCTCCATCCCCCCCAGCCCTAGCACCCCCCACACCCTCACAAGTCCCTCCCCAGCTCTCCTGCAGCCCCTGCAGAAGCTCTCCCTGCAGCCTTCTCCTCCCCAGCCTGCACAGCCCCAACTCTGCCAGCCTGTGCCCACAGCAGGGCAGCTCCAGCCCTCTGAGCATCCTCCTGCCCTCCTCTGGGCACCTTCCAGCCCTCTCCTGGCACAGGTTCCAGAGCTGGGCACAGGGCTGCAGCTGTGGGCTCAGCAGAGCAGAGTAGAGGGCACAATCCCCTCCCTGGCCCTGCTGCCCACACTGCTGCTGCTGCAGCCCAGCCTCTGCTGGGCTCTCTGGGCTGCCAGTGCCCACTGCTGCCTCAGGCTGAGCTTCTCAGCCACCGGCACCCCCAGGTCCCTCTGCCCAGGGCTGCTCTCCAGCCTGGCACTGCCCAGCCTCTCTCGGTGCCTGGCATTGCCCTGACCCAGCTGCAGGACCTTGCCCTTGGTCTGGCTGAACCCCCTGAGGTTGGCCTGGGCACAGCTCTGCAGCCTGCCCAGGTGCCTCTGGCTGGCTCCTTCCCTCCAGCTGCCAGCTGCAGCACACAGCTTGGTGCTGCTGGAGCTGCTGAGGCTGCCTCAGTGCCACTGCCCAGCAGCCTTCACCCGCAGCCTACAAACACCACCCAAGGCCCCTCCCATCCCTGCCCTCTGCCTCCCAGCTCTCAGCCTGCTGTGAACAACACTTCCAGGATCACCACCCCTGAGGGGCCCCTGCAGCAGGGTGGGCACCACCGAGGATGCCACAGAGGGAGGTCCTCAGCCCAGCAAACTGCCCTGGCAAAGCAGAGCCACAGGCAGCTGGCACAGGCCCCAGGGACTCACCTGAGCAGGGACGTGTGGGACAGGCTGGAAGCAGATCAGGATCTGGAGGGATGGGGCCAGAGATCCTGGAGGGGCCCTCACACATCCTGCTGCCCTCTGGCCCCACCCAGACTCCTGTGGGGGAGAGGGGACAGGGACAGGTGAGCCCTGCACAGGCACAGAGACCACTGCTGGGGGAGAGGGGACAGGGACAGGTGAGCCAAGTCCCTCTCCTCAGGGCTGCTCTCCAGCCTGGCACTGCCCAGCCTGCATTGGTGCTTGGCATTGCCTCCACCCAGCTGCAGCACCTTGCCCTTAGCCTTGTGCTTGGCTTGTGCCCACCTCTGCAGCCTGCCCAGGTGCCTCTGGCTGCCATCCCTGCCCTGCAGCCTGCCTGCTGCAGCACACAGCTTGGTGTGGGCAGCAAACCTGCTGGGGCTGCACTCAGTGCCTGTGTCCATGGCAGCCACAATGTCACACTGCAGGGCAGAGCAGAGGGCACACACAGGACCCTGTGAACCACAGCTTCCTTTCATGGCTGATGTTTGGCACTGGAGTCAAGGCAACCACAACAGAGGGACGAGGCCTTGGCAGGTGCTTGTCACAGCCCTGAAGTGCTTCCTCTTCTTCACACACCATGGAGGTGCTGTGCCCAGGTCCCTGGCAGGGCAGCTGCTACCACACACAGAGCTGAAGCAAACTCAGCTGCCAGCCTGTCTGAGCCAAGCTCTGCAGGCAGCAGGGAAAAACAAAAGCTGAGAGCAGCAGTGCAAGGCTGCAGCAAAGCCAAGGGCTGAGCCCTGGTCCTGGCTGAGAGCAGCAGTGCAAAGCTGCACCAAAGCCAAGGGCTCAGCCCTGGTCCTGGCTGAGAGCAGCAGTGCAAAGCTGCACCAAAGCCAAGGGCTCAGCCCTGGTCCTGGCTGAGAGCAGCAGAGCAAGGCTGCAGCAAAGCCAAGGGCTCAGCCCTGGTCCTGGCTGAGAGCAGCAGAGCAAGGCTGCAGCAAAGCCAAGGGCTGAGCCCTAGTCCTGGCTGAGAGCAGCAGAGCAAGGCTGCAGCAAAGCCAAGGGCTCAGCCCTGGTCCTGGCTGTTTGCTTCCTTCCTCACTGGTTGAGGCTGGTGGAAAGCAGGACCAGATCAACCTCCGTGCCCAAGGGCTGCACAGGGATGCCAGGGCTGTGCCTCTGGCAGAAGCAGGGGTCAGGAAATGAGGTGTGTGTCCTGCAACCCTACCCAGTGACCTTACTCCATGCCTCTGCTTTCCCCTTGCAGCTGGAGCAGGGCAGATCAACCCTCTCCCTTTAATGCTACTCCTGGTGCCAGCTCTGCCCCCTCTGCCAGTTTCCAGGAGCCATCTTCTCTTTTCCCTCTGAAAATTGTGCCAGGGGAGGCTTAGGCTGGAGAGGAGGAGAAATGTCTCTGCTGGTGCAGTGGTCAGGGCTTGGCAGAGGCTGCCCAGGGAGTGCCCCTGGCTGGAGGTGCTGCAGAGCTGTGTGGCCATGGCACCTGGGCAGAGGGTTTGGTGCCCAGGGTGGGGCTGGGTCACTGCTGGCCTGGATGCTCCCAGAGAGCTTTCCCAGCCCAAACCATGCTGTGACTGTGAGCTGGGGGCAGGTTGGCTTCAGGGTCACGTTAGGGGCTGGGGCAGGGGCAGGTTGGGGTTAGGGTTGGGGATGAAGGCAGAGGTCAGTTAGGGTCAGGCAGGGTTAGAACTGGGTTCAGGGTTGGATGGTAGGGCCGAGGTCAGGTTAAGCTTAGGAGCAGTACCAAGGGTCTAGATCCATACAGGCAGGAGGGTTTGGCTGAGGGCTGGGGTCTGCCCCCCCGAGCCCAGCCTGCTTGTTCAGCCTGCCCAAGGGCTCCGACCTGCCTCCTGCGGCCGCTGCACGGGGCCAGGCTGGCGCTGCCAGGCGGGCAGGGACTGGCACGGGCAAGGCAGAGGTGCGGCCAAGCCTGCGCAGAGCCAAGGCAGGAGGACAGCCCAGGAGCGGCTTCGCCTTCGCCCGGGGATCGCCGCCCGAGGCCCCCGCGGAGCTTACAGCGCAGCTTGGGCGGCACTGGGCTGGGCTCCGGTGGGCACCGACCCGAGCGCGGCCGAGCCCCGGGGCCCGGATCCCCCGGGAAAGCCCTTCCCGGCCCCCCCGAGCGCCCGGCTGGGAGCCGAACCGCCCAGCGCTGCCCCGGGGGAGGCTGCGCTGCCCACCGAGCGGCTCTGCCCCTCGCAGCCCCTGCCCGGCACCCCCAGCCCGGCTGCCGCACCGCGCACAGCCCCGGGGAGGCCTCGGCCCGGGGATCCCTCCGGCTGCCCGGACAGCACTCACCGCGGGCGGCAGGGCAGGAGCTGGGGCTGGCAGGCGGCAGGGCAGGCAGCAGGGCAGGCAGCAGGGCAGGCGGCACCCGGGGCCGGTCCCGCCGCTCTCCCGCAGCCGCTTCCGCCGGCAGGGGCGGGGGGGCCGCGCCCGGGGCGGGCCCTGCCCGGAGCGGCGCCGGGACGCGGGGCGGGGGCACTGCCGAAGCGATGCCCTCAGGCGGGCAGGGGCGGCCCCGGTTGGGCTTCGCTACCCAGCGAAGGAGGAGTCGCTGGCCCCGCTCTGCCCTCGGCCTGCCCTGCCCGCGGGGATCGCTCCGGGGCGCTGTGGCGGGCACGGCCCGGGGCGGGAGCGAGCTGCGCCCGGGCAGCTCCCGAGTGCGGCGCGGAACGGAGCAGCGAGCTACGGAGCCTGCCCCTGCCCCTGCCTCTGCCCCTGCTCCTGCCCCTGCCCCTGCTCCTGCCTCTGCCCCTGCCCCTGCCCCTGCCTCTGCCCCTGCTCCTGCCCCTGCCCCTGCTCCTGCCTCTGCCCCTGCCCCTGCCTCTGCCTCTGCCCCTGCCCCTGCTCCTGCCCCTGCCCCTGCCTCTGCCCCTGCCCCTGCCTCTGCCCCTGCCCCTGCTCCTGCCCCTGCCTCTGCCCCTGCCCCTGCCTCTGCCCCTGCCCCTGCTCCTGCTCCCGCCCCTGCCTCTGCTCCTGCCCCTGCCCCTGCCCCTGCCCCTGCTCCTGCCCCTGCCCCTGCTCCTGCCCCTGCCCCTGCTCCTGCCCCTGCCCCTGCCCCTGCTCCTGCCCCTGCTCTGCCCCTGCCCCTGCCTCTGCTCCTGCCCCTGCCTCTGCTCCTGCCCCTGCTCTGCCCCTGCTCCCGCCCCTGCCCCTGCCCCTGCTCCTGCCCCTGCTCTGCCCCTGCCCCTGCCCCTGCTCCTGCCCCTGCTCCTGCCCCTGCTCCTGCTCCTGCTCCTGCCCCTGCTCCTGCTCCTGCCCCTGCCCCTGCTCCTGCCCCTGCCCCTGCCCCTGCCCCTGCTCCTGCCCCTGCCCCTGCCCCTGCCCCTGCTCCTGCCCCTGCCCCTGCCCCTGCTCTGCCCCTGCCCCTGCCCCTGCTCCTGCTCCTGCTCCTGCCCCTGCCCCTGCTCCTGCTCCTACTCCTGCCCCTGCTCCTGCCCCTGCTCTGCCCCTGCCCCTGCCCCTGTCCCTGTCCCTGCCCCTGCCCCTGCCCCTGCCCCTGCCCCTGCCCCCGCCCAGCTCTGCACCCCAGCACCCGGGGCCGGGCTGCGGCAGTGGGCTCCAAGCGCCCAGAGCCAGAGAACTGCTGGGGAGAGCCCAGGGCAGGCTGCGGAGCTGCTGAGGGGCCTGAGGCTGAGAGCCTGCAGCAGAGCAGCCCCAGAGGGCAGCTGAGCAGTGCCCAGCAAGGGCTGAAGGAGCTGTGGGGGGCAAGAGCCTGGGGCCAGACTCTGCTCAGTGATGCCCAGGGCCAGGCCAAGGGGCAGAGGGCACAAAGTGGCACCCAGGAGGCTCCATGTGAGCAGCAGGAGAAAGCTGTTTGGTGTGAGGCTGCTGGAGCCTGGAGCAGGCTGCCCAGAGAGGCTGTGGAGTCTCTGCAGAGCTTCCAACCGCCCCTGGGCACTGTGCTGCTGGGCAGGCTGCTGTGGGTGCCCTGCTGGAGCAGGGGCTTGGGCTGGGTGAGCTCAGGGGGTCCCTTCCAAATCTCTCCATTATGTGATGCCTGCAGGAGCATCCCCTGGGCCCTCTCCCGTTTCCCCACCTCCCTCCTCGGGCAGTTCCCAGCACCGGCGCCAGCTGCCGGTGCCTGCCCTGCAGCAGTTAACGGTCGGCAGGAGCCTGCTGCCCAACTGCCAGCGGCACAGCTGAGCCCCAGGGACGCTCCGAGGGCAGAGGTGAGCAGGGAAAGGCTCCAAGCGACGCTGTGCATCCTGCTCCCTCGGCGTCAAACACTCCTGCTTGGTCTTTGTGGCCTGCAGGGACCTGTGCCAGTCCTCCCCGCGCCGCCGTGTGGGCACGGGGCTGCCCCTCAGGAGGTTGCAGGGCGGGCAGGGCAAAGTGGTGCATGCAGGTGCCAGCAGTGGGGTGCTCAGGGCGGGCAGGGCAAAGTGGTGCATGCAGGTGCCAGCAGTGGGGTGCTCAGGGCAGGCGATGGGAGCCTGCAGCCCCCCAAGGGTTGCAGTCAGCTGGTTTGGATGCCCAAGAGGCAAACTGTCCCCAGAGTCCAAGGGCAGGCAATGCCAGGGCTCTGGCCAGCAGCTGGGTGCCAGTGGTTGGCTTGAAAGAGGTAGAAAGCAGAGGGGCCAGGGGCTCTGGGGGGGGCGGGCCAGGGGCTCTGGGGGGGGCGGGTCAGGGTCTTCCAACCGCTCAAGGTGGGCTGGGGAGCTCCAGCACAGGATGCACTGGGAGGGTTTCAGCTCCCTGCATCCCACCCCCAGCTGGATCGGGAGACCTCCTCCTAGGGCTGGCTGCTTTGGAGCATCTCCGGGGTGGAGCTTGTGCTGGGCAGAGCTCAGCCCCTTCAGGGGCCGGGAGGGGGAACCACCACCCTGGCAGCTCAGCAGAGAGAGGTGGGCAGCGGGCAGTGCCCATGTCCCTGCAGGAGGGGCTCAGCACGGCCTGAGTGCCCCACACCAACAGACAGATGTTGCTCTGCAGGCAGCCCCCACGGCATCCTCCACTGCATCTGCCACTGCAGCCCCCACGGCATCCTGCACTGCATCTGCCACTGCAGCCCCCCACGGCATCCTCCACTGCATCTGCAACGGCAGCCCCCACTGCATCCTCCACTGCATCTGCAACGGCAGCCCCCATGGCATCCTCCACTGCATCTGCAACGGCAGCCCCCATGGCATCCTCCACTGCAGCCCCCACAGCATCCTCCACTGCATCTGCCACAGCAGCCCCCACAGCATATGCCACAGCAGCCTGCACTGCAACTGCCACTGCAGCCTCCACTGCATCTGCCACGGCAGCCCTGGGGCAGCAGCCTCCTGCCCAGCTGAGGAGCCCCAAGAGGGAGCAGGAGAGTGGCTGTGAGCCTGAGCCCATCCTGGCTCAGCTGTCTACAGCCCTGCAGAACCCAAACTTGAAAGCTTTGGAGGTACAGGACTGCACTGGGCACCGAGTTGACATCAGCAGAGGCTTCACACCCCCTGCCCCAGGTGCCACAAGCAGGGCACTGGTCCCTGCATGAGCCTGCTGCCAGGACATGGGGCTCCACGTGTGCCAAACCGTGGGGAGCAGGAAGAGCTCCGTGCTGCAGGGGGTGGGTGCCCCGGGGCAGGCTTTGCTGCCCCCGCCCTAGAGGGGTGGAGATGCTCAACCCGCGGGAGATGGCAGCAGGACAATTTCCAGCCAGCTCCTTCTAGAGAAGCTCCTGTCCTGGTGCCATGCTCAAGGATGTCCCCCGCTGCTGCTTGGGGGCTTGGTGGTGCCACCGTGGGTGATGGCAGGGGCAAGGTGGCACCACCAGAGCCAGGCGCCGCGGCCACGCAGGCTGCTCCCCCGCAGCAGTTCACTGCCAAGGCCTTGGGGCCAGGTTGGGTGGCATGGGCACAGGGTCACCAACACCAAGCCCCGAGGAAAGCAGGTGTGGGGACTGGCAGAGCAGGAGTGCCACTCACCAGTGGTGTGCCCTGTGCCTGCTGCAGTGGTCCCAAGATGGGCAAAGTGTCCTGCTCGACGCTGAGCTGTACGAGGAGGAGGTGAGGAAGAACCAGGAGCTGCACCCGGAGCTGGCAGGGCTCTGCTGTGCCACCCAGCTGCAGGCCTGGCTGCTGGCCAACGGCTTCCAGCTCCAGGGACCAAAGTAAGGGCACCAGGCCCTGCTGGCAAGCCCACAGCAGGCTGGGCTGGGGGCACCGGGGTCAGTTGGGCAGAGGATTAAACAATCCCCAGGCAGGACCAGTGTGAGGCAGCAGCTGCCAGCATGACATGGGGATGGGGCGATGGGCATGGGGGGAAGGGGGGGATGGGCGTGGGGGGCAGGGGTGGGATGGAGGGGTGGGTGTGAAGGGAAGGGGTGGGCATGAGATGGAGAGATGGGCGTGAGGTGAAGGGATGGGTGAGGGACAGAGGGATGGGTGTGGGGGGAAGGGGTGGGCGTGCCAGGAGGATGTGCAGTGCCAGGAGGATGTGCAGTGCCAGGACCTGTGCCTGCAGGGGTTTTGCTTTGCTCAGGTCGCATCCCTGCGAGAGTTGCCTCCAGCAGAGGTGTGTGGGGAGGGAGATGTCCAAAGTGCTGCGAGGCTCAGGGTGGGAAGGGCAATGCCACACACAGCAAAGCAGAGCCTGGTGCCACCCCTCAGCCCCGGGCACTGACCACCTACCGTGCCCCTCTCTGGCTGGGTCGCTGAGCTGGCGTGGCCGGGGCAGAAGCAAGGAGGTGCCAGCATGCCACGGCTGTGCCATAGCACGGGCACACTCAGCTCCTGTGCCAGGGCTCCGTGCCCCCCCGCAGGCAGCCCCCGAGCTGGCTGTGCCCTGCAGGTGGTCTCTGTCCCACAGTGTCACCTCCCAGGCGCAGTGTCACCTCCTCTTCCAGCGCCCGGATTTCCTGAGGGCACCTCCTGCTGCTGCAGGGCAGGCTGCCCCCCGAGGCCAGGCTGCCCCCCGAGGCCAGGCTGCACCCCGAGGCCAGGCTGCCCCTGAGGCCAAGAAGAAGAGGCAGAAGAAGAAGAAAAGGGCAGGGCTGGGTGAGCACAGCTGCAGCTGCAGCAGATGGGCTAGGCTGGCACAGCCTGGGCCCTGGCACTGCTCTGAGGCTGGATCCAGGGCACAACAGAGCAGCCCCCAGCCCTTCTGCTTCTCCCAGACATGCCCATAGCTTGGGTGATGCCAGGGCCTGTGCACTCTTGCAGCTAGGTACTGGGATATGGCCATGTGTCAGAGATCACACAATGGGTAGGGTTGGAAGGGACCTCACAGATCAGTCAGTGCCAACCTCCCTGACATGGGCAGGGGCACCTCCCATCAGCACAGGCTGCTCAAGGGCCTTATCCAGCCTGGTCCTGAACATCTCCAGGGAGGTTGTGGAGCACAGAAGCACAGAATGGCATCTTTGATCCCATTCTGTGCTCCACAACCTCCCTGGGCAACCTGTGCCAGTGTCTCACCACCCTCACTGCCAACAATTTCTCCCTCCTCTCCTCTCCACCCTCAACCTCCCCTCAGCTTTTATCCCACTGGACAGCCTCAGCTCAAGGCTGTCAGCCTCCTCCTGCAGTCCCTGGCACCCTTCCTGGCAGGGGCAGTGCCTTTGCTCTCCTGCCAGCCCCTGGGGCACAAGCAGAGGGGCAGCAGCAGGCACCTTCTGTGGCTCCCCAGGCCCGCGCCCGCGCGTCCGCCCCTTGTACCAGTACATCAACCACGACAGGATGGACTCCTCCTCCTCCTCAGCACCAGAAGATGAAGGCCCACAGCCAACACCACCACAGCCAAGCCAGGTGCCTGCAGGCCTCGGGTGTGCAGCTGTGCCACGGCTGCAAGGTGAGCTTCAACAGAGGGCACCAAGGACGCTGAGGGGCATTGGAGCAGCTCCAGTGGGGAAAGGCTGTGAGGGGCTTGGGGCTGAAGAGCAGCCGGGGGGGGGGGGGGGGGGGGGGGGGGAGGGGGAGTCTGATCAATGCTGATCAGTATCCAAAGTAGGGGGTGGCAGGAGGGTGGCACCAGGCTTTGTTCAGCCGTGCCCAGTGACAGGACAAGGGGCAAGAGGCACAAAACTGAGAGCCAGGAGGTGCCAGCTGAGCAGGAGGAGAAAGTTGCTTGGTGGGAGGCTGCTGGAGGCCTGGAGCAGGCTGCCCAGAGGCTGTGGAGGCTCCTGCTCAGCAGAGCTTCCAACCCCCCACCTGGATGGGTGCCCTGCCCTGCCCTGGGTGCCCCTGCCCCTGCACTTGATCCCCATCCTGTCCCTTCCCAACCACTCCATCCTGTGGTTCTGTGCAGTTTATCCAGCTCCCTGGCACAGTCTTGCCAGTCACCTGCTGGTGCCCATTGCTCATCCCCCAGCAGTGGAGGCTTGCCCTTGCAGGTGCTCCATGGGCAGGGGCACCTCCCACCAGCACAGGCTGCTCAAGGCCTCATCCAGCCTGGCACTGAACACCTCCAGGGAGGCTGTGGGGCACAGAAGCACAGAATGGGATCAAAGATCACAGCAAAGATCCCATTCTGAGCTCCACAGCCTCCCTGGGCAACCTGTGCCAGGCTCTCCCCACCCTCACTTCTCCAGCCCTCTGCCCACCTCCACAGCCCTGTCTCTGAGGCTGGGCTGCTGATACCTGCCCCCTCCCACAGGTGCCCAGGCTGGCAGCAGTGCAGGGATGGCAGGGGCAGGAGATGCCCTGCTGCAGCTCAACATCGACCGGATGCTGTGGCAGGCAGCTCGGGTGGTGCCAGCGCTGTTCCCACAGCACAGCTGAAGCCGACAGGAAGCTTTCTGCCTGCTCTCCAGGGGGGTGCTGAGCACCACCTGCCCCCTACAGCAGCTGGGGGTCTTTGTTTGGGCTTTGATTGCTGGTTGCAGAGAAGCAGCTTTGGAACACACCCACCCCTCAGCTCTTCCTTACCCAATACAGCTGGCACTGCCCTGGCGTGTGTCTGCTGTCCACTCCGTGCTCCTGTGTGACAAGCAGGAGGCTGGGGAGCAGCCTGGGCACCGGCAGGACAGCAGCCAGTGCAGGGCACTCAGCAGTGCTGCCTTTAAGTCCAGCCTGGTCCCCTCTGCCAGCACCAGAAGGTCCTTCCTGGGTGTTACATGAACACCTGGGCCAGCTGGGCACCACCTCAGGGATGCAGGGCAGGCAAAGGAGTGCTCCCCTGGCCACCACCCCCCTCTGCAGGGCAGCTGGAGGCAGTCCACAAGCAGCTCATTTCACATCTCTGCACGTCTGTGGGCACAGCTGCTGCTGCCCACAGGAGCCCTGGCACATTCCTTCCACACAGCAGTCACCCAGAGATGCTTTGTGAGTCCTCCTGGAGTTGTATGGCCTGAGGCTGTGCCAGGCGAGCTGCAGGCTGCACAGCAAGGCCAGAGAGCTGCTGAGGTGCTGGAAGGTGCTGAGAGCAGGGCAGCAAGGCTGGGGAGGGGCCTGGAGCACAGCCCTGTGAGGAGAGGCTGAGGGAGCTGGGGGGGTGCAGCCTGCAGCAGAGGAGGCTCAGGGCAGAGCTGATTGCTGCCTGCAGCTGCCTGCAGGGAGGCTGTAGCCAGGTGGGGTTGGGCTCTGGTGCCAGGCAGGCAGCAGCAGCAGAAGGGGCCCCAGGCTGAAGCTGTGGCAGGGCAGGTGTGGGCTGGCTGTGAGGAGGAAGCTGCTGGCAGAGAGAGTGATTGGCACTGGCATGGGCTGCCCAGGGAGGTGGTGGAGTGGCCGTGGCTGGAGGGGTTGGAGCCAAGGCTGGCTGGGCACTGAGTGCCATGGTGTGGTTGGCTGGGCAGGGCTGGGTGCTAGGTTGGCACTGAGTGCCATGGTGTGGTTGTTTGGGCAGGGCTGGGTGCTAGGTTGGCACTGAGTGCCATGGTGTGGTTGTTTGGGCAGGGCTGGGTGCTAGGTTGGCACTGAGTGCCATGGTGTGGTTGTTTGGGCAGGGCTGGGTGCTAGGTTGGCACTGAGTGCCATGGTGTGGTTGGTTGGGCAGGGCTGGGTGCTAGGTTGGCACTGAGTGCCATGGTGTGGTTGGTTGGGCAGGGCTGGGTGCTAGGCTGGGCTGGATGAGCTTGGAGCTCTCTGCCAACCTGCCTGGTTCTGTGATCAGGACAAATGTCTTCCCAGCAAGGCTCCTCAGGCCCTGGCACAGGCTGCCCAGGCAGGTGGTGCAGTGCCCAGCCCTGGAGGGTGGTGCTGAGGGCAGTGGTGCAGTAGTGGTGGCTGAGCAGCAGTGGTGGCACTGTGGGCTCTGAGTGGGTGGCTGGGGCTTGGCGAGCTCCCAGGTCTCTTCCAACCTTAGAGCTCTGTGGTCCTGTCCAATACAAACCCTGGCAAAGGCCCAAGGGAAGGTTCTCAGTCCAAGGAGAGCTCCGAAGCAGATCCAGAGGTGGCCTCAAACACAGCAAGGATGTCCTGAGCCAGCTCCAGGTGAGCTCAGGAGACCTGCCCTCACCTGCTTTACACCCAGCCAGCAGCTGCTCACGGCTCTGCCACAGCACCACAGCTGCAGCCGGCAGTGCTGAAGGCATTTCAGCCCTTCCCTGTCCTCACCCAGCTCAGCTCAGGTGAGACTGAGCCCAGCAGAGCCAGCCCAGGGCTGTGCCCCTGCACTCAGCACTGGGGAGGGCACAAAGAAACACAGAACTGTTGAGAGGAGACCTTGGAGCTCAGCAAGGCCAACACTGCCCCAGAGCTCAGTGCCACTGCTGCTGCTCAGCCAGCACCACCGAGCCACAGCCCTCAGCACCTCCCCCCGGCAGCCTCCAAAGCCCTCCAGGCACGGGCACTGCACCCCCTCCCCGGGCAGCCTGTGCCAGGGCCCCAGAACCCTTGCTGGGAGGGAACTGTTCCTCGGGTCCAACCTGAACCTGCCCTGGCACAGCCTGAGCCTCTGTCCTCTTGTCCTGGCACTTGTTGCATGTGAGCAGAGCCCAGCCCCAGCTGGCTGCAGCCTCCTCTAACCCTCCTCCACACTAACCACCCTCAGCTCCCTCAGCTGCTCCTCCCAGCCCAGTGCTGAGGGGCTGTGGGTGCTCCCCTGGCACAGGCCAAGGGGTGGGCTTCAGAGGTCCCTGCTTGGGGATGGCAGGGGGACAGGGACATGCTGCCATGCCCATTCCTCTGGGCTGCCAGGGGCAGGAGGGACAGGGAGTACCCAACCCATCAGCAGAAATCCAGCTCTGAGAGCCTTCAGCCTCCTCCCCCTGAGCCCAAGCCCAGCCCAGGCCTGGACCTCAGCCCTCAGCCAGACCCTCCTGTCTGTAGGGTCCTAAACCCTTGGTGCTGCTCCTGACATTAACCTTAGTCCTACCTCCAACCCTAAACCAAGTTCTAACCCTAATGCTAACCCCAAGCCTAACCCTAACTTTGACCTCTGCCTTTATCCCCAACCCTAACCCCAACCTGCTCCTTCTGTGACCACGAAGCCAACCTGCCCCCAGCTCACAGCCACAGAATGGTTTGGGCTGGGGAAGCTCTCTGACAGCATCCAGGCCAGCAGCAACCCAACCCCACCCTGGGCACCAAACCCTCTGCCCAGGTGCCATGGCCACACAGCTCTGCAGCACCTCCAGCCAGGGGCACTCCCTGGGCAGCCTCTGCCAAGCCCTGACCACTGCACCAGCAGAGACATTTCTCCTCCTCTCCAGCCTAAGCCTCCCCTGGCACAGTTCCAGCCCAGGTCCTCTCCTCCTATGCCCTGAGCCCAGGGGGCAGAGCCCAGCCCTAGCTGGCTGCAGCCTCCTCTCAGGGAGCTGCACAGAGCAATGAGCTCTGCCTCAGCCTCCTCTGCCCCACACTGCACACCCCCAGCTCCCTCAGCTGCCCCTCCCCAGCCCTCTGCTCCAGACCCTTCTCCACCTTTCCTGCCCTTCTCTGGACCTGCTCCAGCCCCTCAATGTCCTCCTGGGCGTGAAGGCCCCAGCAGAGCTGCTCCTGTCAGAGTTGCCAAGTGTCAGAAGCAAACCCCCACAGGTAAGCTGCTGCCTTCCACTGACCAAAGGCACAGCCCCAGCACTGCCCCGGGGCCATCGCCTCTTAGCTGAGGGCTTCAGCAGCCTGCACACCGAGTCAGGCAGAGGAACCAAAGCCTGCTCAGCACCAAAGCTGACATGGGCAGTGCAAGGCAGGCAGGAGAACCTCCAAACCCAGCTGCAGGCTGAGGGAAACAGCAGAGAGATGAGAAATAGATCTGCTGGGTCCTCCTCTCCCACGGCGATAATGATCCATGTGCTAAGCCAGCAGAGAGCTCTCTCCTGCAGTGCCAGGGTGAGAGACAATGGCTTGGAGCTGGGAGAGGGGAGAGGGAGAGTGGAGAGGAGGGAGGAATTGTTGGCAGTTAGAGTGGGGAGAGACTGGCACAGGTTGCTCAGGGAGGTTGTGGAGCACAGAAGCACAGAATGCTCCCCTGCAGGTACTGCACTGCAGAGGATCCTGCCCCTCCAATCTGCTCTGCTCAGCCCTCCCCTGCAGCACTGCCTCCAGCTCTGGGAACCCAGCACAGGAAGGGCCTGGAGCTGCTGGGCAGGGGCCAGAGGAGGCCATAGAGAGGCTGAGAGGCTGCTGGAGAAGCTCTGCTGTGGGCACAGGCTGGCAGAGCTGGGGCTGTGCAGCCTGCAGAAGAGAAGTCTGCAGGCAGACTCTGGAGCCTCAGAAAGGTATTGAAATGCAGCTCTGAGCTCTCCCTGGAGCCTTCACTTCTGCAGGCTGCACAGCCCCAGCTCTGCCAGCCTGTGCCCACAGCAGAGGTGCCCCTCAACCTGGGGTCCCTGGGGATTAGTTGTAACAAAGGGGCCTGGAACACAAGGAGAGACCAAGAGTGGGGGCAGCAATGGGGCTGCCATGTCCTGTGGCTCCTGCTGCTGGCAGTGACCCCTGGGTTAGGGACACTGAGTGCTGACTGAGGAGAAAAGGCCCTTCCCTGTGGGCACAGCCTGGCAGAGTTGGGGCTGTGCAGCCTGGAGAAGTCTTCAGGGAGACCTCAGAGCAGCCTTGCAGTGCCTGAAGGGCTGCAGAAGAGCTGAGGAGGGACTTTGGACAAGGGCTGGCAGTGCCAGGAGGAGGGAGAATGGCTTGGAGCTGGGAGAGAGGAGAGTGAGAGTGGAGAGGAGGGAGGAATTGTTGGCAGTGAGGGTGGGCAGAGCCTGGCACAGGCTGCCCAGGGAGGTTGTGGGGGATCTTTGATCACAGTGGGCGATTCTGTGCTCCACAACCTCCCTGGAGGTGTTCAAGGCCAGGCTGGATGAGGCTTTGAGCAGCCTCTGGAGATGTGTGGGGGGAGGTTCAGCTTGCCCAGCCCCCAGAGCTGTTCCTGAACAGCCTCGGGCAAACAGCACTTTTTATTCCCGTAGAGGCAGGTCCTGGCCCAGCCGTTTGCATGTTAATGCACATAAATAGGCTTGAAAAAGCTTTCAAGTACAACCAAAACTGTCCCTGCCTCAGAACTTCCAGCCAGCAGCAGCCAAGAGACCTCTGCAGTGGCCACAGGCTGCAGGAGGGTGTGAGGGCAGCCAGGGGCTTGGAGCTGAGGGCAGCTCAGTGGCTGTTCCCTGGGCTCAGCAGGGGCAGCACCCAGGCAGCAGCACGGCTGGGACACTCCTCCTGCCCTCCAGCTCGCAGGCAGGTTAGTGCTGTCCAAGGGGAGGCTCCTGCGACCCTGCAGACGCTTCTCGACAGCAAGAGAAAGGAGATGGCGGCCCCAGGGCGAGAGCAGCACCAGGCAGCGAGCACAGAGCCCGTGGGAAGGAGCTGCTGGCTGCAGGCAGCCTCTCGGGCAGGAGGAGCAACATCTACAACGGGCAAGGACAGCAGAAACCATCCCAGGCTGCCTCGGGATCCTCCTGCCCACAGACAACGACCCTCGCCTCCAGAAACTGCCAGCTCCAACGACAGGGAGAGACCTCTGTCGCCTGCAGGAAACCCACGGCTCAGCCTCCAGCCTTGAACCCTCTGCTGCTGGTCCTACAGGAGCTTAGAGCCCTCGCCCGGCTCCTCCTCAGCCCTGTCCCCCCTCGCTGAGCTCCTCCGCAGCCCTATCCCACCTCGCTGAGCTCTTCCTCAGCCCTATCCCACCTCGCTGAGCTCTTCCTCAGCCCTGTCCCCTCCCCCAGCTCCTCCTCAGCCCTGTCCCCTCTCCCTGCTCCTCCTCAGCCCTGTCCTCTCCCACAGCTCCTCCTCAGACCTGTCCTCTCCCCCAGCTCCTCCTCAGCCCTGTCCCCTCTCCCTGCTCCTCCTCAGCCCTGTCCCCTCCCCCAGCTCCTCCTCAGCCCTGTCCTCCCCCAGCTCCTCCTCAGCCCTGTCCCCTCCCCCAGCTCCTCCTCAGCCCTGTCCTCCCCCTCAGCTCCTCCTCAGCCCTGTCCCCTCTCCCTGCTCCTCCTCAGCCCTGTCCCCTCTCCCTACTCCTCCTCAGCCCTGTCCCCTCTCCCTGCTCCTCCTCAGCCCTGTCCTCCCCCTCAGCTCCTCCTCAGCCCTGTCCCCTCCCCCAGCTCCTCCTCAGCCCTGTCCCCTCTCCCTGCTCCTCCTCAGCCCTGTCCCCTCCCCCAGCTCCTCCTCAGCCCTGTCCCCTCTCCCAGGTCCTCCTCAGCCCTGTCCTCCCCCTCAGGTCCTCCTCAGCCCTGTCCCCTCTCCCTGCTCCTCCTCAGCCCTGTCCTCTCCCCCAGCTCCTCCTCAGCCCTGTCCTCTCCCTGCTCCTCCTCAGCCCTGTCCCCTCCCTCAGCTCCTCCTCAGGCCTGTCCCCCCTCGCTGAGCTCTCCCAGAAAACTTTCCATGCCGAGCAGCAGGTCTGAAGCAGGTCTCCAAGAGAGGCCCTCCGAGGAGGCCATTCCCTGCCGCTGCCCTGCCTGCTCTGCTGCCTGCCTGCTCGGAGCAGTGCCCTGTGCAGCAGGGCTGGGCTCCCACTCCCCGCGGCAAGCACAAGGGGCAGGTTTCCCTAGCAGTCCCTAGCAGTCCCAAGACGCAGAACTCAGCGCTGCAGACCCTCTCCAGCAGTTCCTTCCAGAGCAAGAGAGGCTCTGCCCCGCACGCCGCAGCGCAGGCGGCTCGGGGCGGGCAGGCTCAGAGGCTGTTCCTCTGCAGCGCCTCGCACAGGCTCTGGCTGGCGTCCGGCTCCTCGCTCATCACCTGCACGGCCTCCCACTCCCCCGACCTGCTGGACTTCTTGATGGCCTCCACCACGCTCTGCATGTAGAGGCCGTCCTCGAAGGAGGCGGCCATGGCCAGCGGGGCGCGGTCCCAGGCGCGGCGGTCGCCCTGCCGCTGGAACGCCTGCCGCAGGGCGCGCACCATGTAGGCCATGCCCTTCAGGTAGGGCAGGGGGATGTCCTGGAAGGCCTTCTCCAGCAGCCCCTGGCCCAGGCTCAGGGGGTCGGCGAAGAGCAGCTCCTCCTGCGGCGCGGAGTTCTTCTGCCCATAGAGGTCGGCGCCGCGGGCCACCAGGCGCCCGTCGGAGCCCACCACCATCACGTCGTGCACGAAGGAGCCGGGCATGTTGAAGTTGAGGGTGACGGTGCAGCACACCCCCCCGCCCATCAGCATCTGGAAGAAGCAGAAGTCGTCGCCGGTGACGTGGCGGATGCCGCCGATGGCCGCGTTCTGCTTGACGAAGGTCTTGAGCAGGCCGTGGACCTTCTGCGCCCTGCCGCCCACCAGGTGGCTGAGCAGGTCGATGATGTAGGTGCCGACGGTGTGCAGCCCCCCGCCGCCCATCAGCTCGTCGCAGCTCCAGCTGTAGGCGCTGCCGAGCAGGCTGGCGCCGCAGACGCGGGCGTCGCACACCAGCACCGCGCCCACGTAGCCGGCGGCGATCAGCTGGCGCATGCGGGCGAAGGCGGGCAGGAACCGCAGCGCATTGCCCACCACGCTCAGCAGCTGCGGGTAGTACCTGGCGGCCGTCACCATGCGGAAGGCGTCCAGCGAGCTGGCGGCTTTCTCGCAGATCACGTTCTTGCCGATGCCTGCGGCACAGGGAGGGAGAGCAATGCGGCGCCCCGGGACCGCCCGCACCCGCCCGGCGCCTCCAGCACCGCAGCAAGAGCTGCTTTGAGCGGAAGGCACCCAGAGCCCCGGCACAGGCTGCCCAGGGAGGTGCTGGAGTCTCCTTCCCCGGAGGGCTTTCAAACCCACCTGGGTGTGTCCCTGCCCTGAGTGCCCTGCTGGAGCAGGGGCTTTGGACTGGATGCCCTCCAGAGGTCCCCCCCAGCCTCTACCCTTCCACGGTTCTACTCTCTATGATTTCCCCAGAGAGGTTATGGAGTCTCCTGCTCTGGAGAGCTTTCAAGCACACCTGGAGGTGTCCCTGCTCTGGGTGCCCTGGTGCAACAGGGAGGCTGGACTGGATGCCCCCTGGCTGCAGAGGACGCCCTTGGAGGGTGCCCTCCAGCCCGGTGCCAGCTGTGAGGCTGTGATTTCACCTCCTGCTTGCCCAGGGTTTGCAGTGCCCTGCACCTCTCTACAGCCCCAGTGGGAAGCACCACGTTCCAAAGCAGCTCCAGCAAGGTTGTTCCTCCTGCTTCAAGAGCAGGAAAATCGCCTTTGGCACATCACAAAGCAGCACCAGACCCTTTCTGCTGCCTTCCACCAGCAACACGCTGTGGTCTGCAGGCAAGCAGGGGCTCAGCCAATCTGTGTGGCAAAGAGCTCTTAAATGCCATGGCCAACCAGTGTAAAGCAAGTGCCAGAGTCCTCCGTGGGCACCCCACAAAGCACCCCTGTGATGGCAGGACTCAGCACCACTACCTTCAGCATCCTCAGCAAATCTTCCTCCCAGGCCCTCTCCTGTTCTGCTCCCCTGAGCCTTACTCACAAACACCTCATGCTTTGCATTCCACTCCAGCTCCTAACTCTGCTCTCTGCTCACCCTAATGCATTTTAACTGCTCTCAGCCTAGGCAAGAGAAGGGCCAGGGAGACCTTAGAGCAGCCTTGCAGGAGAGCTAGAAAGGGACTCTGACCAAGGCATGTAGTGACAGGATGAGAGGAAATGGCTTCCAGCTGGCATAGGTTGGATTTAGATCAGACACTGAGAGGAAATTAAGCTGGTGAGGAACTGGCACAGGTTGCCCAGGGAGGTTGTGGAGTCTCCTCCTGTGGAGGCAGAGAAACCAAAGCCTGCGCAGCACCAAAGCTGACATGGGCAGTGCAAGGCAGGCAGGAGAACCTCCAAACCCAGCTGCATGCTGAGGGAAACAGGTCTGCTGGGACCTCCTCTCCCACAGTGATCAATGTGCTAAGCCAGCACAGAGCTCTCTCTTGAAGTGCCAGGATGACAGACAATGGCTTGGAGCTGGGAGAGGGGAGAGGAGAGTGGAGAGGAGGGAGGAATTGTTGGCAGTGAGGGTGACTGGCACAGGCTGCCCAGGGAGGTTGTGGAGCACAGAAGCACAGAATGGGATCTTTGATCTTCTGTGCTCCACAGCCTCCCTGGAGGGGTTCAAGGCCAGGTTGGATGAGGCCTTGAGCACCCTGGGCTGGTGGGAGGGTGACCTCATGAGCTTTGAGGTCCCTTCCAACCTAACCCAGTCTGGGATCCTGTGACCTGTGGGACAGGAACTATGACACAGCTCTGTGAAATGAATGCTGTCCTTCTGAGATGAAAAGCAGCACAAATGTTAGGCCAGGTCCTTGCTTTGCCTGCTGTGGAGATAAACCAGATGATGACAGTGATCTTAATTCCAATTATCTTCTGGCCTTCCATCTGCTCTGTCTGCTTCATGACCTCCATTCAGGCAAGACCCATGCCAGAGTTGTGCCTGTGCTCACCTGTCAGGAGGTTTTACTGCCTGGGAAAAGTGAGCCTTGGCTCCTCTGCCAGGGCTGCAAAGGTGGGCACAGGCTTAGCTAGAAAAAAGGAAGAGCTACAGAAGTGCAGCCCAACCAACCCCACCAAAGCAACCACCTCAGACCCACTGAGTCACAGAACAGGCTGGAAGGGATCTCAAGGTTCATCCAGCTCCAATCCCCTGCCACAGGCAGGAACACCTCTCACTAGAACAGGTTGCTCAAGGCCTCATCCAAGCTGGCACTGAACACCTCCAGGGAGGTCGTGGAGCACAGAAGCACAGAATGGGATCAAAGATCACATCAAAGATCCCATTCTGTGCTCCACAACCTCCCTGGGCAGCCTGTGCCAGCATCTCACCAGAGAAGAACTACTGAGAGGAACTAAGAACTAAAGAACTACTGGAGAGGACTACAAAGGCCATTAGGAGGCAGACAGAAGCATGTCTGAGGACAGGCTGAGCCTTAGGGCTGAGAGTCTGCAGAAGAGCAGCCCCAGAGGGTAGATGAGCAGTGCTCAACAGGGGCTAAAGCACCTGTGAGGGGCAAGAGGATGGGGACAGACTCTGCTCAGCAGTGCCTGGTGACAACACAAGGGGCAATGGGCACAAACTGGCACTCAGGAGGTTCAATCTGAGCAGGAGGAGAAAGCTGTTTGGTGTGAGGCTGCTGGAGGCCTGCAGCAGGCTGCCCAGAGGGGCTGTGGAGTCTACTGTGAAGAGCTTCCAACCCTAGTCCAGGCTGCTGGAGGCCTCAAGACCTTCACTGGGCCCTGAGAGAGGCTCAGAGGCAGTGCAGGGCCCTACAGGCAGCTGAGCTTGGTTTGCTCTCCAGAGGCTCCACAGCAGCAGCCCTGCACAGGCAGCTGAGCAGAGAGCAGCTGAGAGCCTCCTGTCAGCCTCCAACTCCTTGCTGCCACCCAGCAACTGCCTCGGGCCAGCAGCTGTCTGCTCTGCAGTGCCAAGCTGCTGAGACTGCACACAAGAGCTGCTTGGGCTTCAGGGAGTCTTCTCCAACAGCTGCAGCAGAGGCAGAGCACAAAACCCAGGGCAGAGCCCATCCACTGCTACCCATTCTCATTCAACCCTGGCTGAGCTGAGCTTCTGCTTCTGAGAGAGTGGCTCAGGCTGGCAAAGCACCTCAGAGATCTACTGCAGCCCCCTGCCTTGGGCAGGGGCACTTCCCACCAGCACAGGCTGCTCAAGGCCTCATCCAAGCTGGCACTGAACACCTCCAGGAAGGTTGTGGAGCACAGAAGGGGATCAAAGATCACATCAAAGATCCCATTCTGTGCTTCTGTGCTCCACACCTCCCTGGGCAATCAGTGCCAGTCTCTGCCCACCCTCACTGCCTTCCTTCCTCCTCTCCACTCTCACTCTTCACTCTCCCCTCTCCCAGCTCAAAGCCAATGTCCCTCCTCCTGGCACTGCCAGCCCTTGTCCAAAGTCCCTCCCCAGCTCTCCTTCAGCCCCTTCAGCTATTAGAAGGCTGCACTGAGGTCTCCCTGGAGCCCTCTCCTCTCCAGGCTCAACAGCCCCAACTCTGTCAGCCTGTGCCCACAGTAGAGCCTCTCCAGCCTCTGAGCATCTTCTTTTTGATCCCCCAGAGCCATGAGCAGCAGTGAAACACTCACTGCCTAGCAAGGCTTTTAAAGACCTCTCAGCATGTTTCAGGAGGTGAATTCTAACCAGAGTGAGGACATTCAAACATCAGAAGACCCAAAACTGTTGGCAGAAGAAGGCCAATTCCCAAAGGAATTCCTCTCTGCAGCTCTCAGAAGCACTGCAAATGTTTGTGCAGGGAGTTGCTTACTGCCAGAAGAAATGAGAGAGCAGAGAGGCTCAGAACAACAAAGCAGCCTGGCTGCCGTGCTTGGAGACCCTACCAGGCCCAAAATGAACTCCTGTGGATCTCACAGCATGCTGGGGGCTGGAGGGGCTTCTGCAGGTCAGCAAGTCCAACCCCCCTGCCAAGGCAGGGCCACCTAGGGGGGGGTCAGGCAGGAAGACGTCCAGGCAGGGCTGGAAGCTCTCCTGAGGTGCAGGCTCCAGCACCTCTCTGGGCAGCCTGCTCCAGGGCTCCAGCACCCTTCGATTCCAGAAGTTTCTCCTCCTGCTCAAATGAACTCCTGACAGTTCAGTTTGTGCCTGCCACTGGGCACCACTGAACGAAGCCTGGTCCTGCCCTCCTGATACCCACCCTGAAGCACTGATGAGATGCCCCCCTCAGCTCTCCACACTGAAGCCCCAAGTCCCTCAGCCTCTCCTCACCACAGAGCTGCTGCAGTGCCCTCAGCAGCTCTGTGGACACAGCAAAAATACCTCACTTGCTATTTAGAGAGCTACAAACTCAAGCCCAGCCCTGGGAGAGAGGACACTGACACTGGACAGTCAAGAAGTGCCAGGCTGCCCGGGCACTTGGCTCCAACTTCCCTGCCCAACCAGCCCATGCTTGTCCTCCCTTCTCTCCCAGACACCTTCACCCAGCTCATCCTGCTGGATTCCTTCTGCTGTGCCCAACAGCTCCTCCCCCCCTAGCATCTGCTCTCCTGGGTCAGGTGGAAGGATCCCTGCAGCCAGCCTGCACCCAGCACTGCAGCAGCCTACTGCAGACATGGATGGTCCCAGAAAGCTTCAAGCCCTGGGTCACTGCTTGTGACCCTCAGCATCTGCAGAGAACGTAGGTCCTAACTCACAAGATTCAGCTCAGCAAGGATACTTCTGTCCAAGGCCTTGAATTTCTACCCCTTCAGCCCCCCTGAAACAGCTCATTTGTTTAGTGAGGCCACAGCTGGAGCATTCTGTCCACTTCTGGGCTCCTCAGTTCGAGAGAGACAAAGAATCAGAGAATGGTTTAGGCAGGAAAGGACCTCAAGGATCATCCAGTTCCAACCCCCTGCCACAGGTTGCTCAAGGACTCATCCAGCCTGGCCTTGAACACCTCCAGGGAGGTTGTAGAGCACAGAAGCTCCACAGCCTCCCTGGGCAGCCTGTGCCAGTGTCTCACCAGAGAGAACTACTGAGAGGAACTAAGAACTACTGGAGAGGACTACAAAGGCCATAAGGAGGCAGACAGAAGCATGTCTGAGGAAAGGCTGAGCCCTGGGGCTGAGAGCCTGCAGAAGAGCAGCCCCAGAGGGCAGATGAGCAGTGCTCAGCAAGAGCTGAAGGAGCTGTGGGGGGCAAGAGGTTGAGGAGAGGCTGCTCAGGAGTGCCTGGTGACAACACAACGGGCAGTGGGCACAAACTGGCATTCAGGGTGTTTCATCTGAGCAGGAGGAGAAAGCTGTTTGGTGTGAGGCTGCTGGAGGCCTGCAGCAGGTTGTGGAGTCTTCCTCTCTGCAGAGCTCCCAACCCTCCCTGGGCACTGTGCTGCTGGGCAAGCTGCTGTGGGTGCCCAGCTGCAGCAAGGGGTTGGAGTGGCTGATCTGCAGAGGTCTCCTCCAACCCCACCATGCTGGGGCTGGGATCTCCTGCCCATCAGCTCAGTCTGGGACGCCAGGAGGTGTCTCCCCCAGCTGGTTCCAGACTCCACAGCACGCCGCAGGTTCACCTTTCTCACCCCAACCCCCCCTCTTGCCTCCGGCTGCCACGGGGCCGAGGCGAGGCAGGTACCTAGAGCCTTGGTGGCGATCTGGCGCGTCAGGGGCGGAGGGATGCTGATGCAGACCAGATCCACGTCCTGGTGCAGCAGGAGGTCGTCGCTGCGGCTGGTGTAGAAGGAGATGTCCATTTCCTCCGCCAGCTGCTTGGCTTCCTCCTCCGTCTTCCCCCAGAGTGCCTCAACCGAGAAGCCTTCTGCCCTGAGCAGGGGCACCAGTACCCGGGCGGTGCTGCCAGTCCCAAAGACCCCCACCCCGGGGAGCATCTTCCTGCTGCATCCGCTCCAGCGTCAGGCTCTGCGGGCGGGGCTGGCACGCAGCGCCTGGCTCCTCAGCCGGCCGTGCCGCGGGCAGCTCCTAGGGCACGGGAAGCCAGAGGTCAGTGCCCGCCACAGCCACACCTGCCAGCACAGCCCAGCCCAGCCAGCCCGGGCACCACCCTGCTCTGCCAGGACCTCACCTGCAGTGCTGCGCCCAGCGCTGGAGCCCTCGGGAAGGGAAGGACACGGAGCCGATGGAGCCGGTCCTGAGGAGGGCACGAAAGCGATCAGAGCCTTGGAGCAGCTCTGCTATGGGGACAGGCTGAGGGAGCTGGGGGGAAGGGTCAGCCTGGGGAGGAGGAGGCTCCGCGGGGACCTAACAGCAGCCTGCCAGTGCCTGAAGGGGGCTGCAGGAAGGCCACAGAGCTGTTTACAAAGGCCCAGGGGCAATGGCTTCAGGCCCGAGAAGGGCAGAGGTTGGATGTTAGGAACAAGTTCTTTACTCTGAGGTGGGTGGAGCACTGGCACAGGTTGCCCAGGGAGGTGGTTGAGGCCCCTTCCCTGCAGACATTTGAGGTGAGGCCTGACAGGGCCCTGGGTGACCTGGGCTGGTGAGGATGTCCCTGCTGCCTGCAGGGGGGCTGGACTAGATGACTTCTAGAGGTCCCTTCTGGCCCGGACCATTCTATGACTCCATCAGACAGCTGGCTGAGGGTACCAAGCTGGCAGCAGTGGCTGATGGCCCCTCAGGCTGTGCTGCCACCCAGTCAGACCTGGCCAGGCTGGAGAGCTCAGCAGAGGGAGCCTCAGGAAGTTCAACCAGGGCAGGTGCAGGGCCCCACCCCTGAGGAGGAACAACCTCCTGCAGCAGGGCAGGTACAGGGGAAGCTGCTGCAGGGCAGCTCCACAGAGGAGGAGCTGGGAGTGCTGGTTAGGAATGAGCTCTCCATGGGACAGCAACGTGCCCAGCTATGTGCTCTGGTGGCCAAGAAGGCCAAGGGTACACTTGGGTGCACTGAGTGGGTCCAGCAAGTGCAGGGAGGTTCTCCTCCCACTCTACCCTGCCCTAATTAGACCACAGCTGGAGTACTGTGTCCAGTTCCAGAGGAACTGCTGGAGAGAGCTGAGCAGAGGCTGTGAGGATGCTGAAGGGCCTGGAGCACCTCTGCTGTGGAGAACGGCTGAGAGCCCTGGGGCTGGGCAGTGTGGAGAGGAGAAGGCTGAGAGGGGACCTGAGCAGTGTCTGTGCACACCTGCAGGGTGGCTGTCAGGAGGATGCAGCCAGGCCCTCTGCAGTCACACCAGTAACAGGATGAGGGGCAAGGGGCACAAACTCGATCACAGCAAAGCCCATCTCAGCACGAGACAAAACTTGTTTGGTGTGAGGGTGCTGAAGGCCTGGAGCAGGCTGCCCAGACAGGCTGTGGAGTCTCCTGCTCTAGAGACATTCAGAACCCACCTGGATGTGGCCTGTGTGGCCTGCCCTAGGTGACCCTGCTCTGGCAAGCAGATGGACTCGATGATCTTTCGAGGTCCCTTCCAAGCTCTGTGACTGCATGAAGCACCCTGGAGCACCCTGAGCAGCTGGAGGTCACCTCAGAGGTGCAGTCAGCCTTCTGCTGCCACCCAGCCTCCTGGCACAGCTCCACCTGGAGGGGTAAGGGTTCACAGGGTTCACCCGTCAGGCCCAAGGGACTGATAACCTCCTCTGCTAGAGGTGCTCTCACCGCGGTGCCAGCAGGCTGTGCGATAAGCCAAGAGCCCCAAGCCTCCAGCAGCAAGCACCACACCTCCAGAGGCGGCAGGCACAGGGCTCTGCCCTCCCTGGTCCGGATCTGCAGCAGCCAAGGCCCCGCTCCTGGCACGCTGCTGCCCGTGGATACTGCCAGCGGGCAAAGGCAGCTCCAGAGCCGTGCCAGGGGCAAGAGCTGCTGCGGAAGCAGGGAAACCAACCTGGCCCCAGGCCACCGCCGCCCTGCGGGGCTCGGCAGGGCTGTGCCGCACCGGGGACTGCTCTGGCACAGCCACGGGCCGGGGCTGCGGGGCTCGGCAGGGCTGTGCCGCACCGGGGACTGCTCTGGCACAGCCACGGGCCGGGGCTGCGGGGCTCGGCAGGGCTGTGCCGCACCGGGGACTGCTCTGGCACAGCCACGGGCCGGGGCTGCGGGGCTCGGCAGGGCTGTGCCGCACCGGGGACTGCTCTGGCACAGCCACGGGCCGGGGCTGCGGGGCTCGGCAGGGCTGTGCCGCACCGGGGACTGCTCTGGCACAGCCACGGGCCGGGGCTGCGGGGCTCGGGCGTGACGGACACCCAGCGGCCCGGCCCGGGCCCACCCGCACCACACTGCACCTCCCGGGGCCGGACTGGGCAGGCCCTCGCCCCACTTCCACCCTCCGGGGCTGCACCGGGCAGCACCCCCGCCACGCTACCTCGCCTCGGCGGCGCGGGCAGACCTCCCCCCCCATCTGAGCAGCAAGGACCCCTATGGCCCCAGTGCCGCTGAGACCCCCCCGCGGCCCGCCCGGCCCAGCGCCCCCGGACAGGCCATCGCCGCCAAGCGGCCCCAAGCCGGGTTCCGGAGACCACCCCAAGCCGCCCGTACCTGCCGCCGAAGGGCGGAGGGGGCTGCCGCCGCCGCCCCGCCTGGCCTGGCTCCCCGCGCATCCTGCCCCCGGGCGCGCCCCGCGCAGGCGCCGCAGCCGCGCCGCGAGGCCCCGCCCACCCGCAGAACGGCCAATCCCGCGGCCAGACGGCGCCAGGAGGCGGGGCTGCAGCCGACGGACAGCGCCGGCAGCCAATTGGAGGGTGGGGCGGGGCGGCGCTTCCGCGCCTCCTTCCTCGCTCCGCCAGGGCGGTTCCCGGCGGGGCTGCTGTGGTGTCCCCTCCGGTCCTGCACCGGGCTGCCCGCCGCGTCCGCCTCTGCCCCGCACCGGTCCTGCACCGGGCTGCCCGCCGCGTCCGCCTCTGCCCCGCACCGGTCCTGCACCGGGCTGCCCGCCGCGTCCGCCTCTGCCCCGCACCGCCGAGCCCCGCACCCGTCCTGCACCGGGCTGCCCGCCGCGTCTGCCTCTGCCCCGCACTGGTCCTGCACCGGGCTGCCCGCCGCGTCCGCCTCTGCCCCGCACCGCCGAGCCCCCACCCCGCACTCCCGCCGCGGCCACACCAGTGGCAGGCCTCCCCAGGCGGCCCAGGGCTTCCCTGCGGCTCCGGTCCAGCGTGGAGTCCGCCAGCGCCCAAGAGCCGTTCCCGCTCCTGCCGGTGACAGGCTGGTACCGGCCCGGCCCGGCTCAGCGAGGGCTCTGGTGGGATGTCCTCAACTGGGGGCTCAGATCAATGTGGTTCGAGCTCCACCAGCCCCTCCTCCGTCCCGGGAAGAGGCCAGTGACACCCCCCGGGGCACCTCCCTGTGTCCCGCTGCGCAGGGAGCATCCTCGGTACAGGCAGGCTGAGGCCAGGATTCTGCTTGGCAACCAAAGGTGAACTCCTGGGGAGGGCTGAGGAGCAGAGCAGCCGCCAAGAGCCAGCCCTTCCCGCACTGCTCCTGGCCCGGCGCAGCACGGGCAGCTCCCGGCTCGCTCCGCCGGCTGCGCAGGGCTGCGCAAGGCGAGAGGGGAGCGCTCGGTGGCCTCGGGGTCCCTTTCGGCGCTGAGAGCTCACCCCCACGGCCGGGACCCGCCTCTGACAGGCACTCGCAGGCTGCTTTGGGTGGGAAGAGACCTGCCGGGGTCTGCAAAGGGCCCTCCTGAGGGCAGGGCTTCGCTAGGGAGTGGGTTGGGTGGGGAGGGTCCTGCCAGGGTCACCCAGCCCAAAGGGCCCTCCTGAGGGCAGGGCTCCGCTGGGGCTGCTGCCAGCGTCCCTGGCAGGCTGCGCTCAGAGGCTGCTGCTGGGCACTGAGGGCAGGGAATCATTGTCACATCATGGCATGGGTTGGGTGGGGAGGGTCCTGCTAGGGACCCTGCACTCAGCCAGGGCAGGCTGCTCGCAGCCACAACCAACCTCATGGTGCCAGCCAGGGGGCAGCTCCCACCTCTCTGGGCAGCCTGGGCCAGGCTCTCTCCACCCTCGGTGCCAAACATTTCTCCCTCCTCTCTCAAGCTCTCTCATTTCAAACCACCCCCCCTTGGCCTGGCACCACAGGACCTGCTCCAGAGGCTGCCCCCAGCTCTCCTGGAGTCCCTCCCAGCACTGCAAGGCCACCAGAAGGTGTCCCTGGAGCCTTCTGCTCTGCAGGCTGCACCTCCCCAACTCTGCCAGCCTGGCTCACAGCAGAGCCCTGCCAGCCCTGCCGTGTGCAGGGGCAGTGCAGGCAGCATGCAGGGCAGCACTGCAGGTGCTGCAGGCCAACAGGCGGTGTGCAGGGGCAGAACAGGCAGTGTGCAGGGGCAGCACTGCAGGTGCTGCAGGCGAAGAGGGAGTGTGCAGGGGCAGCACTGCAGGTGCTGCAGGCCAACAGACAGCGTGCAGGGGCAGTGCAGGCAGTGTGCAGGGGCAGCACTGTAGGTGCTGCAGGCCAACAGGTAGCATGCAGGGGCAGTGCAGGCAGCGTGCAGGGGCAGCACTGCAGGTGCTGCAGGCCAACAGGCAGCGTGCAGGGGCAGTGCAGGCAGTGTGCAGGGGCAGCACTGCAGGTGCTGCAGGCCAACAGGTAGCATGCAGGGGCAGTGCAGGCAGTGTGCAGGGGCAGCACTGCAGGTGCTGCAGGCCAACAGGCAGTGTGCAGAGGCAGAACAGGCAGTGTGCAGGGGCAGCACTGCAGCAGCTGCAGGCCAACAGGCAGCGTGCAGGGGCAGAACAGGCAGTGTGCAGGGGCAGCACTGCAGGTGCTGCAGGCCAACAGGCAGCGTGTAGGGGCAGTGCAGGCAGTGTGCAGGGGCAGCACTGCAGGTGCTGCAGGCCAATAGGCAGCGTGCAGGGGCAGTGCAGGCAGTGTGCAGGGGCAGCACTGCAGGTGCTGCAGGCCAACAGGCAGCGTGCAGGGGCAGTGCAGGCAGCGTGCAGGGGCAGCACTGCAGGTGCTGCAGGGAAGTGTTCGGCTCCACAGCTAAAATCTGCTCCCGGTGAGGTGTCAGAAGGAGCAGGGAAGGACACTCCCGCAGTACCCTTTGTGCTGACACTCCTTTGTTGAGCCCAGCTCAGCTCCTGCCGACCTGCCCCCCACTGCCTTCCTCTGCCGTGGGTTTTCCTGCTTCTTTGGGCTCTTTTCTCCTTTTCCCTCTTTTCTTTCAGGAATGCTTTGGAAATGCCTTTTAATTGTTCTCCAGAAGTGTGCCTCAAAGCAGCACTTCAGAGCAGTGGCACAAAGTGTCCCCACTGTATGGACTCATTGTCACCTCCAGCTCCTGCTGAGGGCTCAGCTAGCAGCGTGGGGTAGGCTGCCAGGGGCTGGCCAGGCACTGGCAGATTCCTTTCTGCTGGCATCTGTGGCCAGTGGGGCTCTGGGGCTTCTTTTCTTCCCTCTCATCTCCTCACCAATGCATTCTCGGAGGGAAGGGCTGGAGGAGAGGCAGCTGCCAGCTTCCAGGTGGCAGAGAGGGACCTGGGGGGGAACAGGTTGGCAGCTGAATGTGAGCCAGCAGTGTGCCCAGAGAAGTTCTGGAGTCTGGATGTGTTCCTGGCCAGTGCCAGGACTTTTAACCAGTCCCAGTGCCAGGTTCTGCACTTTGGCCACAGCAGCCCCAAGCAGCAGTGCAGGCTGGGGCCAGAGGGGCTGACAGCAGGCAGGCAGAGAGGGCCCTGGGGATGCTGTGAGAGAGCAGCTGCAGAGGAGGCAGCAGTGTGCCCAGGTGGGCAGCAGAGCCAGTGGCATCCTGGGCTGGCTGAGGAGCAGTGTGGGCAGCAGGAGAAGGGAGGTTCTTGTGCCCCTGTGCCCAGCCCTGCTCAGGCCAGCCCTGGAGTGCTGTGTCCAGCTGTGGGCTCCTGAATTGCAGAGAGCTGCTGAGGTGCTGGAAGGTGCTGAGAGAAGGGCAGCAAGGCTGGGGAGGGGCCTGGAGCACAGCCCTGTGAGGAGAGGCTGAGGGAGCTGGGGGGGTGCAGGCTGCAGCAGAGGAGCCTCAGGGCAGAGCTGATTGCTGCCTGCAGCTGCCTGCAGGGAGGCTGTAGCCAGGTGGGGTTGGGCTCTGGTGCCAGGCAGGCAGCAGCAGCAGAAGGGGCCCCAGGCTGAAGCTGTGGCAGGGCAGGTGTGGGCTGGCTGTGAGGAGGAAGCTCCTGGCAGAGAGAGTGATTGGCACTGGCATGGGCTGCCCAGGGAGGTGGTGGAGTGGCCGTGCCTGGGGCTAAGAGGAGGCTGCATGAGGCACTTGGTGCCAGGGCTTGGTTAGTTAGGAGGTGCTGAGTGCTAGGTTGGACTGGATGAGCTCAAGGCTCTTCCCCAGCCTGGCCCATGCTGTGCTTCTGTGATTCAGTGAGATGGAGCAGGCTGCTCCAGGGACTGCAGCTGAAGAAAGCACACAGGGCAGAGCAGGGGGGTCCTGCAGAGCCAGCTGGGCAGCATCTCAGTGGTGGCTGGGGAGCTTGAGAAGGCTCACAGGGAGTGCTGCAGTGCAGCTGCACACCTCGTGCCAGCAGCAGCTCTGCCACTTCTGCCTGTGCTGGGTGCCTTGGTTCACTGCTCAGCAAGATCAAGGATGCTGTGAGGTGGTAAGGAATCATCATGGGATTCACAGCTGATCTGGAAGGGACTCTCCAAGGTCACCTTGTCCAACCCCCTGCAGGCAGCAGGGACAGCTCCAGCCAGAGCAGGCTGCACAGGGACACAGCCAGGCTGAGCCTGGAGGTCTCCATCGACAGAGCCTCGAGCACCTCCCTGGGCAGCCTGTGCCAGGCTCTCCCCACCCTCCCGGGGCACAACTCCCTCCTGATGCCCAACCTAACTCTGCCCTGCTCCACTGCCAAACCGTTGCCCTCAGCCTGTCCCCACAGCCCCTTCTGAGCAGGATGGGCTCCAGGGCTGCAGGAGGACCAAAGGAAACTCCTAAAAAACTTAGGCTGGACAGGGCATGGAGGGCACCCTGAGTCAGTCTGCAAACATCAGGCTGAGTGGCAGTGTGGGTCTGCTGCAGGGCAGAGAGGCTGTGCAGAGGGCTCTGCCCAGGCTGCACCCATGGCTGAGGCCAATGGGATGAGGTTCAACAAGGCCCAGGGCTGGGTCCTGCACCTGGGGCACAGCAACCCCAGGAAGGCTCCAGGCTGGGGCAGAGAGGCTGGCAAGTGCCCAGCAGAAAAGGCAGCCCTGGGGGTGCTGGGTGGCAGCAGCTGAAGAGGAGCCAGGGGGTGCCCAGGTGGGCATTCAGGGCAGCAGCAGCCTGGGCTGGATCAGCAGTGGTGTGGGCAGCAGGAGCAGGGCAGGGATTGTGCCCCTGGGCTGGCACTGCTGAGGGCACAGCTTGAACCCTGGGTGCAGTTTTGGGACTCTCACTCCCAGAGGGGCATTGAGCAGCTGAGCAGGTCCAGAGAAGGACAAAGATGGGGAAGGGTCTGGAGCAGAGGGCTGGGGAGGGGCAGCTGAGGGAGCTGGGGGTGTGCAGTGTGGGGCAGAGGAGGCTGAGGCAGAGCTCATTGCTCTGTGCAGCTCCCTGAGAGGAGGCTGCAGCCAGCTGGGGCTGGGCTCTGCCCCCTGGGAACAAGTGCCAGGATGAGAGGAAATGTCCTCAGGTTGCCCCAGGGAAGCTTTGGGTTGGCCATCAGTAGAAACTTCTTCCCTGAAAGGGTTCTCCAAGCCTGGCAGAGGCTGCCCAGGGAGGTGGCTGAGTGCCCAGCCCTGGAGGTGTTCTGTGAGGCAGAGCTGTGGTGCTGAGGCTTGGCACCAGGCTCGTGGAGTTAGGTAAAGTTGGGCTCGATGCTCCTGAAGGTCTCTCCCAGCCAGCCCAAGCCTGTGCCCCAGGACCCTCAGTGCTCTGTCCAAGCTCCAGCAGTGTTGTCTGGGGGGGGGGCTCTGACCCTTTGCTGCCTCTGCTGCACGAAGGAGGTGTGGACACCCCAGGGCGAGGCTCCTGCCCGCGGGGCTGCCACCCACAGCCCCCCCTGGGCAGGTGTGGAGGCCTGGGGAAGGAAGATCATTTTGGGAGGAGGTGGGGGGGGGCAGGGCCTCTGGGGCTCATCCCCTGCTGCCCATGGCTCTGCTCAGGAGCTGCTGGTGGGGCAAAGGCAGCTCCAGAGGGCAGCTGTGGGTGCTGGTGCCCTCGTACTGGGAAACCAAGGCTGGGCAGGGCCTTCTGCCCGCTTTTGAGCTTGCCTGTGGTAAGAGCAGCAGCTGTGGCACCCTGTGCCCAGTGGCACAGCCGTGGGGTTCCTGAGCTGCAGTGGATCCTCCTCCAGCTTCTCACCCCAGCCCTGCCTCTGAGGCTGGGGGCTCAGCAGCTTGGCTGCTGAACACTGCTGGCTTGTGAGCCTGCCAGGAGGGTGGAGGGGTCCTCAGCTGGGGTCACCTCTCTCAGCCCCTCCAGAAGCCAGGGGAGCTGAGCTGCTGCTGCTCAGCTGCTGGAGCAGTCAGGGCAGGGACTGGAGAACCTCCTCTGCACACCCAGCTCAGCCATCAGCTGGCCACGTCCTGCTCTGAGTCCCGAGCAGAAGCAGCTTCTCAGCAGCCTGTGGAGCCATGGCAGAGGTCACACAGTGGCAAACCACCCATCCTGAACGTGCTCCTTGCCCACTCCAGCCCCTTCAGGTCCTCTGCTGCTTGCTCCACCACAGGACTTCCTTCTCCACTCTTCTCCTTGTTCCCAAGGGTGCAGCTGCAGCTGTGCCTGCGTGGGGGCACGGCTGGCTGCTGAGGCTCTCGATGGCCAGGCAGCTGGCATCGTCTGGGCTGCTATCTTGGCGCTGGCAAGGGGCAGCTGAGGGAGCTGGGGGTGTGCAGTGTGGAGCAGAGGAGGCTGAGGCAGAGCTCATTGCTCTGTGCAGCTCCCTGAGAGGAGGCTGCAGCCAGCTGGGGCTGGGCTCTGCTGCCTGGGCTCAGAGGGCAGGAGGAGGAGCTGTGCAGCTCGGCTAATTGAATTCCCTCTCCAATGGCTCTGAGTCACTGTTCCAGCAGGGTGCTGCCAGCCTGCGGCTGCCAATGGAGCCTCCCTGCTCCCTTCGTGGTCAGACCAGGATCTCAGGGCATGGACAGCACCTCTGAGCCCTGGGTTCAGATCTGTAGCGCTGAGAAGGTGCCTGAGCCCCGGGGACAGGAGCTGAATCTCGGCTGCAGGTGACTGGCAGCCCAGGCTGTGTGCTTTGGAAGAGTTTGGCCGCCAGGCCAGCAGTGAGATGGAAAAGTACTGAGGGAGGCAGCGCAGGTAGAGCTCTGTGCAGGAGCTGTTCAGCCTGGCCCGGGGCCGAGGAGCTGCTCTGGACCAGCCTAGCACCCTCCATGGAGAGATGCTCCCTGAGGGAGCAGGGGCTGGGAGCAGAAGCAGCTCTGAGCTCTTCCTGCTGGACCTACACAGAGGCAGAAAGGGCTGATTGGTATCCACAGAGCTTGCTGGGCTGCTTGGAATCCACTGCCTCACTCTTCTGGGGATGAAGCCAGGTCCTTGAGGAACAGTGATCACCCTCACCAGTACCTCTGGTCCTCTCAGAGGAGCCAAAGCACAGAATCTCAGCACCCAGCAGGGTGGGCTTGGAAGGGACCACCTGAGCTCACCCACTCCAAGCCCCTGCTCCAGCAGGGCACCCACAGCAGCCTGCCCAGCAGCACAGTGCCCAGGGGGGTTGGAAGCTCTGCAAAGCAGGAGCCCCCACAGCCTCTCTGGGCATCCTGCTCCAGGCCTCCAGCAGCCTCGCACCAAACAGCTTTCTCCTGCTCAGAGGGAACCTCCTGGGTGCCAGTTTGTGCCCACTGCCCCTTGCCCTGGCCCTAGGCACCACTGACAAGAGTCTGGCCCCAGCCTCCTGTCCTGCACAGGTGCTTTAGCTCTTGCTGAGCACTGCTCAGCTGCCCTCTGGGGCTGCTCTGCTGCAGGCTCTCAGCCCCAGGGCTCTCAGCCTTTGCTCCTCAGAGCTGCTCCAGGCCCCTCAGCAGCTCTGCAGCCTGCCCTGGACTCACTCCAGCACTTCTCTGCCTCTCTGCAACTGGGGAACCAGAACTGGACCCAGGACTCCAGCTGTGATCTCACCATGGCACTATGGAAGGATAGCAGAACCTCCCTGACCTGCTGAATGCACCCCAGCACCCCGTTTGCCTTCTTGGCCACAGGGGCACACTGCTGGCTCGAGGGCAATTCATTGCCCCCCCAACACTCCCAGGTCCCTCTCTGTGGAGCTGGCTCCCAGCAGGACCCCCTCCCCAGGGGCAGGACCCTGCACTTGGCCTGGCTGCACTTCACAAGCTCCCTAAATCTCTTGTCCCAGGCACACAGCTTCCTCTGGAGTGAAGCAGGCAGCAAAGCAGTGCCCGGGGCAGGTCCTGCCCGCCGGCTCCTGCGCTGCCAGGGAGCTACAGGCTGGCTGCTGAGCGTCTGTCTGCAGCTGTCGTGGAGCCAGCCTGGGAGCAGAGGCTCGGCCAGAGCAGACCCCTCAGTGCAGGGGAAGTGGCTGGGAGCCCTCCTGTTTGGGTCAGGTCGCTCGGCCCCGCAGGCAGCAGTTCTGCAGCTCACATCTCCAGGGCTCTTCTCCGCGTCCCTGCCCGATGTGGCCAGCTGATGGTAGGGCTCGGCCGAGCTGAGTGCAGAGGAGGTTCTCCAGGCCCTTCCCCGACTGCTCCAGCAGCTGAGCAGCAGCAGCAACTCAGCTCCCCTGGCTTCTGGAGGGACCCCTCAATGTCCTTCCGGGAGCGAGGGCCCCAAAACTGCACACAGCACTCAAGCTGTGGCCTCCCCAGTACCCAGTCCAGGGGCACAATCCCTGCCCTGCTCCTGCTGCCCACAGCATTGCTGATCCAGCCTGGGCTGCTGGTGCCCTTCCTGCCCACCTGGGCACCCCCTGACTCATATTCAAACAGCTGTTTAGGACAGAGCCAGCCACAGACTGCCTCTGACCTTCTCCAGGGAGGACAAACACCCCTCTCTCCCCCCAGCTCTCACCCCCAGCCTGCCATTGGTGCACACTGGCAGAGCCTCACTTGGCTTGAGGGGAAGGCAGCCCAGAAGAACACAACCCCCTCCTTAGCCCAGGCTTTAAAAAGCAGGTGGCTGGGGCACAGGAGGTGCCGCTCTGTGCGTGGGCAGGGAGTGAGCCTGCCGAAGCCATTTGTGTGCCCCAGCACATCCCTCGTGGCACAGGCAGTGCCAGTGCTGCTGCTGAGGCAGCTGGAAAGAAGCCATGCGGGTGGCCGAGGGAGCCCAGCTCCGGCGCAGGACGCGGAGGATGTGACTGTTGAGGCGCGGGCCCGGGGCGCAGGAGGCTGGGTGCAGGCTGAGGGCAGCCACCCCAGCCCCGAGCCGCTGTCCAGCCCTGGAGACCAGCCTGTTCCCAGGGCTGGTTACCAGGAGCTGGAGTGTTTGGTTGCAAACAGAGCGGGAGCGGGAGCCAGGCGCCCGTGTTTGTGTGGCTGCGGTTGCTCAGGCAACTCGGGGCCAGCCAGGAGCTGCCAAAAGCGCCCGCGGCCGGGGCCGAGCCCACGGCCTGGCTGTCCCGCGGTGGCACGGCCGGACCAGCCTCCCACCGCCCCCTAAAAAGCGGGGGTCTCGCTGCTGCGCCCCGCGGAAGACAACCAGAGCGGGGGGCGGGGGGGGTTCAGTGCGGACAGGGCTTTATTGCGGAGCCGGGGGACAGCGCAGGGCTGCGGCATCCTGGGGCTGGGGCTTAGCTCGGAGTCTTCTGCCCGTGGCCAGGCAGCAGCGAGCTCCACCGGGGCGCAGCCCAGGGTCGGGAGCATCCCAGCAGCACTGAGCTCTGCCGGGACGCAGCCCAGCAGCTGCGGCACTAACAGCACCCCAGGATCGGAGTCCCCTTGAGTGCTGAGCAAGCGGCAAAGCCAGGCAGCCCTGATGCGAGGGCAGGAGGGGCGGAGGTGGCTGTGATGTGACCGGTGCGAGGTCAAGGCAGGTCCCAGGGAGGCGTGCAGGGAAGCCAGGCTGCAGTCTCCAGTGGGACTGGCAGGGAGGGTGCCCCAAAAGCTGGAGCTGAGGTAGGGCAGTTCCGGGTGCCAGCGGGGCAGGGGTGCCCTGAGGAGCAGTGCTGTTAGTGTGGTGGGGAGCCGGGGGGTGACAGCACAGAGGGGCGAGGAAGGGGTGACAGCACGAGAGGAGGGACACACAGACGTAACGCTGGGGCAGGGCACGGTGCCCGGCGCCTTCCCCGGGGCACATTGGCGCTGGGCAGCAGACATCCCGCCAGCTCCGGGCTGGCCCCAGCGCAGCCTCCCGGGCCCCAGGGCACGTCCCGAGGCTGCCGTGTGCGCCGGCCCCACGGGCAGCACGCAGGGGCCGGGGCGGTGGGCGCCGCGGGCACCCGGCCCTACTTCTTCACTTTGGCGTCGTAGGTGCCCGCGTTCTTGTAGGCACTGACGTAGCCGCTGGTGTCCACGATGTTCTCCCGGCCGCTCTTGCCCTTGCCCTTGCCGCTCTCATCGAAGCGCTCCTTGTGTGACCCTGTGTACTTGGAGGTGTCCGTCAGCCTCTCCACCGCCCCCACCGTCTTGGCTTTCTGCCGCGGGCAGAGGGCACACCGGCGTCAAGAACCTGCCCACCCCTCCGTGCCCTGCTCCACCTCCCCGCACCCCCAGAACACCTCGCTCTGCTTCCTGTGCCCACCACAGCTCTGCAGCCCCCAGACCCTCCGACCCATGCGGGGCCATGGGTCCTCCCCAAGGCCTTTGCACCGCGGGTAGAGCTCCACCTCCCCACCCCTCCCCGTCCCGACCCTCCGCCCTGTTCCCGATGGCTGAGCAGCTTCGCTCCTCTCCACTCACCGTGACGCCCACGTTAATGGGCTCCTTCCCTGCCACCAGCTGGCAGATGGCTTCGTAGGCTTCCTCTTTGCTCTTGTCCTTAAACCTCTTGGGAGCCAGCTCCTCCAGAGCCTTCTTGAACTCCTCGTAGTTGATGACCCGAGCTGTCTTCCCTCTGCAGGGACCAAGGGCAGCTGCCATCCGCATGCCTGCAGGCTGCGCCCTCAGGCGAGGCTGCAGCAGGGCGAGCTGCAGCAGGGCGAGCTGCAGCAGGGAGACCCTGGCTCGGTCCTGTACCAGCCTCGGGCCTCTCACCCAGCCCCAAAGCGCAGCTATGGTCAGAGCAAACCTGGCTGAAGGGGCCGGGCTGGGCACAGCTACTGCCGAGCTCCGGGAGCTGCTTTTCAGCCACGTTGTTGATGAAGGCTAAGTGCCAAAAGTGTCACCTCCGCGTGGAAGTGCCTCGGGGCTCGGGCACTGGTGGGAAGAGGGGCACACATCCACTCCCATCTCTCCCTGCCTGCCTGAGATGCCCTCTCTCCCCGGGTGGGCATCAGCCTTTCTCTGCTCACATTGGGAAGGACGTGGACAGAGCAGCTCCCTCTCAAGTACCCAGTCCTCATCTCCAGGTCAATCCACCTTCCTCGAGGGGAAAGCCTCCTGGTGCTCAGCCCCTCCTGGACTCAGCAGCAAGAGAGGGAACAGATGGACAGGGAGCAGGGTCTCAGGGACCCAGATTGGGGTTGATTTCATTTCCACAGGGGCCGCCCCTGTGACCTCCAAGGACCAGAGTCCTCCTCACGTTCAGTTGTGAGCTGGCCAGGCCCGGGGGTGGGCTGTGCCACACCCCTCAGCACCCTCCTCTGCTCCCTGCAGCACCTTCCTGCTCGGTGCCCACCTGGCAGAAGCAGCCAGGCCCACCCCGACGCCAGGGTGCGGGAGCAGGGGCACAACCTCTGCACCAATCCCTGGGCCTCCCACCCCCAGGCCTGGGTTTGTTTATCACTGTCGGCTCCGGCAGATCAGTGACACAGCCCCCGAGGGCACAACGCCGCAGGGCAGCAGCTGCCCCCCGCAGCCTTCCAGATGGGAACTGCCACCCGTCCGCAGGGACCGCTGCTGCCGCGCCACCGGGGCACGCCCGCCCCCGCAGCGCCCGGACACTTACTTCACCTTGGAGAAGACAATGTCCACGTCGGTGCTGGTGACGCTCTTGCCGTCGGTGACTTTGCAGTCCTTGCAGAGCTTGGCCCAGTTCTTGCCGTTCATCTCCTGTCCTGTGGCCTTGGTGTCGCCGTAGATGGCGAACTTGCGGAAGCTCTCCTCCAGGGAAGCCATCTCAGCGCTCCCGGCCATGGGGCTGCGGGCACGGGGGGCACACGGTGCTGCCACTGCCCAGCACGGGGCAGAGCTTGGGCTCAGCTCTGCTCGCAGGACCTCGAGGTGGGGAGGAGGAAGGGGGATGGTGAAGGCAAGAGGGATAGCAAGAGTGGGGCGTTGGCAGAGCTGGCGAGCACGGGGTGAGGGCCAAGCCCCGAGGCGAAGAGCCAGGAGGTGCTGGGGGGGACGGGTGGAGGCTGCCGGTGCAGAGCCGCAGCAGCGAGGCTGCCAGCTGCAGGGCCGGAGGGGTGAGCGCATCAGCCTGGTCCCTCGGGAGCGCCGTGGGAATGACGCAGCGCCCCTGCACCCCCGCCCGCCGCCAGCCTCGCCTCGCCCCTGCCCACCGCCTCTGCCAGCCGCCTCCTTCCCCCTCTCCGTGGTGCTGGCAGCGCCCCGGCTCCGCCACCTGCTGCCCCCCGAGGCTGCGCCGAATATCCGGCACCCCCCGCCCTGCCGTCGCTGCGCCAGCCTCGCCCTGCCGGCTCCCCATCCTCTGCCATGTGCTGAGCACCCGCCGCGTCCTGCCCAGCACCGGGCACGGCGGCGCTCGCCGGTGGCTCAGCACCCCCAGCGCCACCCTCACCCAGAGCCCGCCCGGGGGGCACCGAAATGGCCTCTCCTGAGGCTGGTGGCAGCCCGAGAGCGGGCACGGAGGAGCAGCGCAGCTGCTGCCTGGCGACCTGCCCCAGGGAGCAGCGGCGGAGAGGGGGAGCCGCCGGTCCCCGCCCGTCCCCGCAGCGCAAAGCAGGCATCCGCCCGGGAGTCACCGCAGTGGCCGCCAGGGTAGAGGCGACCCCCGCCCGCCCCAACACAGCCGCGCTAGTGCCCCGCAGGGGTGCGGTGCCGGTGCCGGTGCCGGTGCTGGTGCCGGTGCCGGTGCCGGTGCCAGTGCCGCCGCGCTCGGTCAGTCACTCACCTCCCGGTGCCGATCTCTGGGGCGGGGGGCGCGGCCGCCGCCGCCTGTTTAAGGAGCCGCCATGGAGACGGGAGGGGCCGCAGGGCCGCACCCGCAGCAGGGCTCCGGGCCGCCCCCTCCCGCCTCCCCCGGGCCGGGCAGCGCCCGCTGGGCGGGGAGATGGGGCCCGGGCAGCCGGCCCGGACCTCCCGCGGGATGCCCTCCGACCCCCGCACCGCCCCTCCGCCTCCCCACCGGCGCCCTCCATCACACTCCAAACCCCTGCACCGCCCCGCAAGGGCTTTGCTGCAGCCCACAGGGCCTCTCCATCTGCCCACTAGGTTCCTCCCCCACCCCGTGAAGCTCATCCACCACCTTGCAAGGTCCATCCGCCCCCCCATGAGCCCCCCCCGTCAGTCCATAAGGTGCCTCCATCACCCCACGAGGAGTTTCCTGCACCCCACGAGGCCCCTCCACCACCCTGCCACGGCAAGCTCTCCCCTGTGCTCGGCAGCCCTGTCCCACACAAGCCATCACGCCAGGAACCAGCTCCTCTGTGGGCGACATAGGGGACCAAAGGGCACTGCTGAGGCTGGAGGATGACTGCCAACCACCCTGGCATGCCAAGCACTGCAGCAAGCCCTCTGCGAGGCCCAGTGTCACCCTGGGGCCAACCAGCTGCATGCCACCACTGCCCACTGTGGCGGGTGGCTGCCTTTGCCTGGAGCCCAACCACACGTGGGGCTCTGGGTGGGTACCCTGTGCTGAAGCAGCACCCAAATATTGTGGTTGCCATGGAGCCCTGACACAACCCACATCACTTACTCACGGCCCCACCTCAGCTCTTTGCCCAGGGCTCACTCCCACCTCAGCACATCCCTGGCACTCCCTGCTGCACAGCCAGCCCCAGGACCACCAGGATCCTGCTCGTCCTTGGGCCTCTCCTAAGATCCAACCCTGAGAATCACAGAATCATAGCACCAAGTAGGCTGGAAGAGAGCTCCAAGCTCACCAGCCCAACCTAGCACCCAGCCCTGCCCAACCAACCACACCATGGCACTCAGTGCCCAGCCAGCCTTGGCTTCAACACCTCCAGCCACGGCCACTCCACCACCTCCCTGGGCAGCCCATTCCAATGCCAATCACTCTCTGTACCAGGAGCTTCCTCCTAACAGCCAGCCCAGACCTGCCCTGCCACAGCTTCAGCCTGTGCCCCTTCTGCTGCTGCTGCCTGCCTGGCACCAGAGCCCAACCCCACCTGGCTACAGCCTCCCTGCAGGCAGCTGCAGGCAGCAATCAGCTCTGCCCTGAGGCTCCTCTGCTGCAGCCTGCACCCCCCCAGCTCCCTCAGCCTCTCCTCACAGGGCTGTGCCCCAGGCCCCTCACCAGCTTTGTCACCCTAACAAGTTTTAGTCTGAGGTTTGGGATCCCTGCCTGCAGCTCCTGACTTGGACGTGAGTGCCAGGGCTGGTGGCAGGGGACGCAGGCATGCCAGGGTGCTTGGCTGCTTTGGGGAGCCCCAGGTGCTCACAGCCACGTGAAGGACCCCACATTGTCACCTCCACCAGCCAGTCTTGTGACAGCTCACTCAGCACAGCTCATTGTGCTGCTCCACAGCCCCGCCAAGGGCAGGGTGGCAACCCAGGTGGCAAGGACATGCTGCAGGAGGCAATCAAGGATGGGCAGGACAGACATGAAGGCTCCCCTAGCAGAGATGGACCATCCTGATGCCAGTGCCAACAGTGAGCATCTCTCCCTCCAGCTTGACCTGGCAGACCCCAGACACAGCCAGGAACCTGGGTGCTGCACGGAGGAGGTGGCACCAGGAGGACCCTGTCCCGACCATGCATCCTTCCCTCTCCATAAAACACGAAAGCAGGTCCCAGAGCGAGGAGGCTCAGAGGTTCCTGTGGCTGGCTGTGAGGTCAGCCAGCCCCCAGGCAGCCCAGAACGGCCCCACAGCTGTGTCCCCCCCGCACCAAAAGCAGGCAGGAGCTGCTCACCTGCTCCCTGCTTCAAGCAGAGGGCAGTGGCTGGGGCTGCAGGATGAGCAACTCGTGCTGAAGGCACAATCCTGTCCTTAGCTTGCCCTGCGACTCCCCACCGAGGCAGGTGTCTGATCTGCTTCCAGCTGCCAGAAGCTCTGGAGAGGAGCTCAGGTAACTGCAGCCAGAGCACGGCAGCTGGTTCTGGCAGGGCAAGAGCCCAGATTCGCTGAGCTGGCAGCAGGCAGGCTCTGGGCAGGAGCTGGGGCACATCGGCAGCTCTTCTGCTGGTGCTCCAAGCCAGTCCTGGGGGCTGCAGAGCCCGAAGAGGGGAGAGGTGGCACACGGGGAGAGCTGGGTGAGCCGCGGGCACCAAGCCAGGGCTGGCGACTTGCCCCTCAGGGTCGGGTTGAGCAGGTGAGGAGTTGGTTCCTAGGGCTGGGGTTTATTGTGCGTTCGCTGTCACCAGGACAGCCCTGCGGGGCCGGGACGTGGCCCTCGGCCGGCTCCTGCCGCAGCCCGGGAAGGGAAGCCCCGGAGGAGGCTGTGACTGCAGCACGGGCGGGACCTGCGCAGGAACCACGGACTCAGAACCAAGCAGCCTGGAAGAGAGCTCCAGGCTCATCCACCCAACCTAGCACCCAGCCCCAGCCAACCAGCCAGACCATGGCACTCAGTGCCAACCTAGCACCCAGCCCCAGCCAACCAGCCAGACCATGGCACTCAGTGCCAACCTAGCACCCAGCCCCAGCCAACCAGCCAGACCATGGCACTCAGTGCCAACCTAGCACCCAGCCCTGCCCAAACAACCACACCATGGCACTCAGTGCCAACCTAGCACCCAGCCCTGCCCAAACAACCACACCATGGCACTCAGTGCCCAGCCAGCCTTGGCTCCAACCCCTCCAGCCACGGCCACTCCACCACCTCTCTGGGCAGCCCATGCCAGTGCCAATCACTCTCTCTGCCAGCAGCTTCCTCCTCACAGCCAGCCCACACCTGCCCTGCCACAGCTTCAGCCTGGGGCCCCTTCTGCTGCCTGCCTGGCACCAGAGCCCAACCCCACCTGGCTACAGCCTCCCTGCAGGCAGCTGCAGGCAGCAATCAGCTCTGCCCTGAGCCTCCTCTGCTGCAGCCTGCACCCCCCCAGCTCCCTCAGCCTCTCCTCACAGGGCTGTGCTCCAGGCCCCTCCCCAGCCTTGCTGCCCTTCTCTCAGCACCTTCCAGCACCTCAGCAGCTCTCTGCAATTCAGGAGCCCACAGCTGGACACAGCACTCCAGGGCTGGCCTGAGCAGGGCTGGGCACAGGGGCACAAGAACCTCCCTTCTCCTGCTGCCCACACTGCTCCTCAGCCAGCCCAGGATGCCACTGGCTCTGCTGCCCACCTGGGCACACTGCTGCCTCCTCTGCAGCTGCTCTCTCACAGCACCCCCAGGGCCCTCTCTGCCTGCCTGCTCTCAGCCCCTCTGGCCCCAGCCTGCAGCGCTGCTCGGAGGAGGTTGCAGAGGTCCCCTGGTGTGGTGGAGCAGTTCGGACACGGCTCAGTGCTCAGCTCCCCGAGGGACCTCTCCCTCCGTGAGACTCCCGGTGAAGGTCAGGATGTTCCCAGGCTGTTACCCGCCTCTGGGAGCTTCGTGAGCCGTACACTGCCGCCCGGCCGCGACACGCCGAGGCTCACGGCTCGGTGTCACCGAGACGCGACCTCGGATGCTAGCACCGTGTCCGCCCTTCGCGCACAGCTCCGCACTCGCCGGTGGCTCAGCACCGAGATGGTCTCTCCTGAGGCTGGTGGCAGCCCGAGAGCGGGCACGGAGGAGCAGCGCAGCTGCTGCCTGGCGACCTGCCCCAGGGAGCAGCGGCGGAGAGGGGGAGCCGCCGGTCCCCGCCCGTCCCTGCAGCGCAAAGCAGGCGCCGGCCCCGGAGCCACCTCGGAGCACTGTCCGCGGCCTCCCTCCACCCCTTTCGCCCCCGGCCTGCCCGGGGGTGGGCGCCGCAGGCGGCGCAGCCTCCTCTGGCTGCAGGAAGGAGCGGGCGGCGGTGCCGCGCCCGGCGGAGGGGGATGAGGTTAGTTGGTAGCAACCGGAGCCAAAGCGTTTCGGTTGTGCAATATGTACGCGGTCACCTCAGCAACGGCGCGTCCGCAGCGCACCCGCGGGCTCGGCTGCGGCGGGCGGGCGGCACGCAGGCGGCGGGCGCGGTGCCAGGGGTGCCAGCGCCGTGCGCGGCCGAGGAGAGGGCTCCCGCTCCCGCCGGCGTCCTGGTTGTGGTGCGCAGGGAGGGGGAAGCTGCTCCATCCTCTGGCAGGAGAGTCGCTTCCCCCCCGCCCCGCACACCTCCCCCCGCTGCAAGTCCAAGCGGCCCCTGGAGATGCTCTCAGGTCGTGGCCAAAGCCAACCCAGGAAGAGGCTCACCAGAAGTCATCGCCCGAAAGAAGATCAAAGGGAAACCGGAGCCAGGCGGGCAGATGAAAGCCAGCAGGGCACACGGCTCACGCCAAGGCTTACAGCTGGCCCTGCCGGGCCTGGCACAGCTGCTGGGCAGTGGCCAAGGGCTGTGATTTATGATCTTTGAGGGCTCCAGAAAGATGCCACCATGCTGAAAATGCAGTGCTTGTTCCCCAGGAAAAGCTGCAGCCTCTGTCCAGGTCTGGTGCCTCCAGCACAAGAAGGACCTGGAGCTGGTGGGGAGGGTTCAGAGGAGGCCACCAAGACGGTCAGAGGGCTGCAGAAGCTCTGCTGTGTGCCCGGCTGGCAGAGCTGGGGCTGTGCAGCCTGCAGCCTGCGGTGCAAAGCAGCACCTGGCAAAGGTTGTCCCAGCACAGAGCAGCTCAGCTGCGAGGCTGTGCTCGTGGAGCTCCAGCCCTGCTGGGAACCCACAGGAGCAGGGAGCCCTTCTCAGGAGCTGAACCCATCCCAGTCTCACCAGTGTCACTCCTGGGTGCCCAGTATGACAGAGTGCCAGCATGGCTGGGCTTGGAAGGGACCTCTCTGGGCATTACCCACTCCAAGCCCCGTGGCTCCAGCAGGGCACCCACAGCAGCTTGCCCAGCAGCACAGTGCCCAGCGGGGTTGGAAGCTCTCCACAGCCTCTCTGGGCAGCCTGCTCCAGGCCTCCAGCACCCTCACACCAAACTTTCTCCTGCTCAGATGGAGCCTCCTGGGTACTAGTTTGTGCCCATTGCCCTTTGTCCTGTCCCTGGGCACCACTGAGCAGAGTCTGGCCCCAGCCTCTTGCCCCCCACAGCTCCTTTAGCTGTTGCTGAGCACTGCTCAGCTGCCCTCTGGGGCTGCTCTGCCGCAGGCTCTCAGCCCCAGGGCTCAGCCTCTCCTTGCAAGAGAGAAGTCTGCAACTTCTGAACTCCTCCTGCCATGTGGGCAGCACCTGGCACACAGGGGCCTGGCTGCTGCCCAGGAGGTTCAACCAGCACCTGGCACACAGGGGCCTGGCTGCTGCCCAGGAGGTTCAACCAGCACCTGGCACACAGGGGCCTGGCTGCTGCCCAGGAGGTTCAACCAGCACCTGGCACACAGGGGCCTGGCTGCTGCCCAGGAGGTTCAACCAGCGCCTGGCACACAGGGGCCTGGCTGCTGCCCAGGAGGTTCAACCAGCGCCTGGCACACAGGGGCCTGGCTGCTGCCCAGGAGGTTCAGCAGCTCAGAGTCCAGCATCCTGCCTGGGCCTGGCTCTTCACTCAGCACCAGGCTGCCCAGCATGGATGAAGCCCTGTACGGTTTGCAGCCTTCCCTTGCTCTGCCTCCTGCAGCACCTGGTGGAGCTCCACAGCTCAGCTGCAGGCAGCAGGAAGGTTCTCCCCCCCCAGGGAAACTCCCCAGGCAGGGTCCTCAAGGTCTCCAACAGCAGGGCAGGGCAGGGCAGGACCATTCCAGCGGCTCCACACTGGCTGTTGAGGACCCTGGGGACTGAGACCCTCCCGAGGGGGGTGTCCTGGTGTGGCAGGGGCATGTGAGGCTCCCAGGCTGCTCTCAGTAGGACCAACAGGCAAGGAGCAGAGCCTGGGGAAGGGAGGACAGCTCAGTGCTGAAGCCGAGGGTGAGCCCCTGGAGACAGTCATGCCCCAGCTTGTGCCCAGGACTTGCCACCTCAGGACATGTCTGAGGACACTCAGATCCACCCTGCTGCGGGGCAGGACCTGGGCTGCAGTCAGCTCCTGGAGAAGGGAGGTCCCAGCTGGCACCCCCGGGGCCCTGCATCAGGCACTGCTGGCATCCCACTCCCAGGGCCCAAGGTGCGAGGAGCAGTGGGACAGCAGGGGGCAGGGGCTGGGGGAGCACCAAGCAGGATGCTGAGTGCTGCTGCAAAGCAGAGGAGACAAAGCAGCCACGGGCATAGAAAAGTTTACCAGGGCCAGAGCTGCTGAACAGCTCCAGACACCACTCTGCGACTGGCCAGCCAAGAGCTGAGGTCTGCATCCCCTCTGGCTGCCGTGCGGAGGCACTGCCAAGCCTCGGGAACCCCCGGCCCAGCGTTCCTGCAGGCTGGAGTTCCCTCGGGTGGCAGCAGGTGTGAGGAGACACAACTGGAAGGAGCCACCTGGGCTCTGCAGTCTGCTGCTGCTCGGGCTGGGTGCCACGCAGAGGGCACCGCTGGGCACAGCAGCCAGGGCAGCGCTGAGGAGCAGGACCCCAGGCCAGCCCCTCCTGCCACCTGCCCCCGGCAGCCACAGAAGCCTTCCCTTTGTCTCACACAGGTCCATGAAGGCTGCCCAGGCAGGAGGCAAAGCTCAGCCAGCAGAGCACCGGGAGAGGCTCCCACAACAGCCTTGGGTCGATGCTGTCTTGCCAGCCCCTCCCCAGGACTGTCCCAGGGGGTGCTGGGCCTGGATGGTGCTGGCCATGAGCCACACTTGCCCCCAAAGCCCCTCAGCCAAGGGAGGCCTTCCCAGCTCCAGCTTCAGCTCTGAGCTCCTGTTCCTGCCAGGGGCCCTGTGCCCGCTCCACGGAGAGCAGCACTCCTTGGCATGCCCACTGCGTGCTGTGGGCCAGCTGCCAGCACTGGCTGCTGCCCGAGGAGCTGCCCAGGGGCTGGGAGGCTTCCAGCACAGAACCATGGAATGGTTTGGGTGGGAAGCAACCTCCAAAGCTCACCCAGTCCAACCCCCTGCAGCCAGCAGGGACATCCCAACCAGAGCAGGCTGCTCAGGGCCACCTCAAGCCTCGCCTTGAATGTCTCCAGGGCTGAGGCCAGCACCACCTCCCTGGGCAGCCTGTGCCAGTGTTCCAGCAGCCTCACTGTGGGGAGCTTCCTCCTGATGGCCAACCCAGCTCCAGACACCCTCCTGCCCCTCTGCTGAAGGCAGCTCTCTGGGAGAAAATTCAGCCTCAAGCTCTGGGTGGACTCTGGGTGGAGCTGAGAGCGGCACAGAAGGCAGCATGAGGGGCACCAGCTGGGCTGGGCATCGTAGCTGGGAGCCCTGCCTGCCCGGCCTGGCTTGGCACTACCCAAGGAACAGCTCACTCCAGACCTCCTGTCCTGCTCTCAGCCATTTCTGGGCAACACTCTGAGCTGCTGGGGCCTGCCCTGAGCTGTCAGGGGCTGCCCTGAGCTGTCGGGGGCTGCTCTGAGCTGCTGGGGGCTGCCCTGAGCTGTCAGGGGCTGCCTTAAGCTGCTGAGGACTGCTCTGAGCTGCTGGGGGCTGCCCTGAGCTGCTGAGGACTGCCCTGAGCTGCTAGGGGCTGCCCTGAGATGCTGGGGGCTGCCCTGAGATGCTGGGGGCTGCCCTGAGCTGCTGGGGGCTGCCCTGAGCTGTCAGGGGCTACCCTGAGCTGCTGGGGGCTGCCCTGAGCTGCTGAGGACTGCCCTGAGCTGCTGGGGGCTGCCCTGAGCTGTCAGGGGCTACCCTGAGCTGCTGGGGGCTGCCCTGAGCTGCTGGGGGCTGCCCTAAGCTGCTGGGGGCTGCCCTGAGCTGCTGTGCCAGGATGAGGGACAATGGCTTTGAGCTGGCAGCGAGGAGACTGATAGTGGAGGACAAAATTGTTGTCAGTGAGGGTGGGCAGAGGCTGGCACAGGTTGCCCAGGGAGGTTATGGAGCACACAACCTCCCTGGAGGTGTTCCAGGCCAGGCTGGGCTGGTGGGAGATGCCCCTGCCCATGGCAGGGAGTTGGCACTGGATGGTCAAACCATGCTGCTGGTGCTGGGCTTGGCTTGAGGGTGCACAGTGGAAAGTGGTCTTAGGGAGAGGGCAGACCTGAGGTTACTCCTGACCTGAAGCCCCTGTGCATGGCCCAAAGGCTGCCGGGGGGGCAGGAAGGGGGGGGGGGTGGGGGGAGTTGGTTTCCAGGGAACAGCAGAGCTGCAGCATTGCTCTTCCCGTGGCAGCAGGGGACAGCCCTTTCCTTCTGGAAAGCTCTTCCAGCTCTCCCTTCCTCCTGCCCTCAAGGTTGCCCCCAGCCTGCAGCGAGGCAAAGCCTGTGGTCAGTGCAGAAAAGCCTCAGCTGCAGGCTGGTGGCAACCACACGGTGCAGGGAGGAGCTCCTCAGCCCTCTCCGGAGGGCTGGCACCGCAGCGAGGGCAGGCTTGTCCCGGCAGACCGTTCCCTCCTGGTGAGGAGCGTGGGACTGGGCTGCCAGGTCCTGCTGGCTGCGGGAGGGGCAGCAGCGGCAGCGCTGCAGGGAGCCGTCCGCCGCCGCCGGGCTGGGCAGCACCAGCCGCAGGGAGGCTGCTGCTGGAGCCCTGCCAGGAGGAGAAGCTGCACTCCTGTCCCTCATGCAGGGAGCCTCTCTGCCCCCGTGCCGCTCGCTGCTGCGGTCCCTGCCTGCGCCTGAGGGCCCCCAGGCTCCCCACTGCTCCTGCTCACAAACACGGCAGGGAGCTTGGGCAGGAGGTGCAGATCTGCCACCTGCTTGTCCTGCTGGCAGCTCTTCCTCTTGGCCTTGTGGCCAGCTGACAGCTTCCTCTTCCTGCCGCCTCTGGGCTTCTCCGTGTGCCCGGCAGAGTGCTGGGGGGCGCTGGAGCTGTCTGTAGGAGGCTCAGGAAGGGTCACGCTCCCAAGGCCAGTCTGAGGCACAGGAAGCTCATCCATGGATTCAGTGGGCACCCAGGGATGCTCAGCTGCAGGCTCTGCTGCCTGCAGCAGGCTGATGCTGCTGGGAGGCCCAGCAGGTCTCAGAGCAAAAGCTGGCACACGGAGATGAAGGTTGTTGGCAGCTGAGGTGGCAGCAGCCGTGGCTGGGAAGGCTGTGGGTGGGAAGAGAGGAAAGCTTAAGGAGTGGGAGATCCCTCAGCCCACCCAGACCCTGCCCAGCCCAGGACTGCCATGGCAACCAGGCACCCCAGCACGGGCTTGGAAGGGACCTCTGGCACCTCCCACTCCAAGCCCCTGCCCCAGCAGGGCACCCACAGCAGCCTGCCCAGCAGCACAGTGCCCAGCTGGGATGGAAGCTCTGCAGAGACTCCACAGCCTCTCTGGGCAGCCTGCTCCAGCTCTCCAGCACCCTCACACCAAGCAACTTTCTCCTCCTGCTCAGAGGGAACCTCCTGGGTGCCACTTTGTGCCCACTGCCCCTTGCTCTGTCCCTGGGCACCACTGAGCAGAGTCTGGCCCCAGTCTCTTGCCCCCACAGCTCCTTCAGCTCTTGCTGAGCACTGCTCAGCTGCCCTCTGGGGCTGCTCTTCTCCAGCAGCCCCAGGTCTGAAACTGTGCAGAGTTCTCCAGCCAGCAGTGCACCAAAGCCTGCCCCCTGCAGAGCATCCCCAAGCCCTCAGGAGCCTTCATTGTCCTTCCTTAGGCAAGAGACCTTCTGCCATTGCTGCCTCCCCAAGACACATTTCACCTCCGTGTCCCAGCGACCAGAACTCCACTCCAGAAGCAGAGAAGCTGCCTGGGGCACTCTCACCTGGCTGAGGGTCTGGGGGTGAGGCCCAAGGCCTGGGCGGGGTCCCAGCTCTGCTGCCCACTGCTGAGGAAGGAGCCTTCTGTGTCCTCTTTCTTCCTTTCTTCTGTGGCTGTGAAGTGACCTAAGCGGCCCAGGAGAAGGAGTCAGGGCAGGGCAGAGCCTCAGGCAGGGCTTAATTCCTGTCCCTTCTGAACTCCTCCTCCAGGGCTTAGTGAGGAGGAGGGACAGAACCAGAGTCACATCCTTCGTGGGTGGAAAGGACTTCCCAGATCCTTCAGCCCAACCCTTACCCAGCACTGCCAGGGCACCACCAACCCATGGCCCCCAGCACCACAGCTCCATAGCTCTGGAACCCCTCCAGGGATGGGGACTCCAGCACTGCCCTGGGCTTGACAACCCTTTGGGGAAGGAATTGTTCCTCATGGCCAACCTAAGCCTCCCCTGGCACAATTCCAGCCCAGGTCCTCTCCTCCTATCCCCTGAGCCCAGGGGGCAGAGCCCAGCCCCAGCTGGCTGCAGCCTCCTCTCAGGGAGCTGCACAGAGCAATGAGCTCTGCCTCAGCCTCCTCTGCCCCACACTGCACACCCCCAGCTCCCTCAGCTGCCCCTCCCCAGCCCTCTGCTCCAGACCCTTCCCCACCTTTGTCCTTCTCTGGACCTGCTCCAGCCCTCAGTGTTCTTCCTAGACACCCAGCACTCAAGCTGTGCCCTCAGCAGTGCCCATCCCAGGCACCTGCATCCTGGCACCCACCCCTCAGGTACTTGCAGGCACTGCTCAGGTCCCCTCTCAGCCTTCTCCTCTCCACACTACCCAGCCCCAGGGCTCTCAGCCTTCCTCCACAGCAGAGATGCTCCAGGCCCTTCAGCATCCTCACACCTCCCCTGCACTCTCCCCAGCTGGTCCCTGTCTCCCTTATCCCTGGCTCTGGACTGGACAGCACCTTCTGTGTGACAAGGACATCTGAGTGGCTTCTGGAAGTGATCTCACAGCTCAGGACTGAGCTTGGCCACCAGAACCCAGCCTGGATTTGTGCCTGGGGTTGGCCCAACCCAGGTGCAGGACCTGGCACTTTGACTTGAGGAACTTCACACAGTTGGTACCAACTTTGTTGCCCTTCTCTGGACCTGCTCCAGCCCTCAATGTCCTTCCTGGAGTGAGAGGCTCAAAACTAAACTCAAGCTGTGCCCTCAGCAGTGCCAGCCCAGGGGCACAATCCCTGCCCTGCTCCTGCTGCCCACACCACTGCTGGTCCAGCCCAGGCTGCTGCTGCCCTGAATGCCCACCTGGGCACCCCCTGGCTCCTCTTCAGCTGCTGCCACCCAGCACCCCCAGGGCTGCCTTTTCTGCTGGGCACTTGCCAGCCTCTCTGCCCCAGCCTGGAGCCCTCCTGGGGTTGCTGTGCCCCAGGTGCAGGACCCAGCCCTGGGCCTTGTTGAACCTCATCCCATTGGCCTCAGCCATGGGGGCAGCCTGGGCAGAGCCCTCTGCAGACCCTCCCTGCCCTGCGGCAGACCCACACTGCCACCCACTCTGGTGCCAGCTGCAGACATATTTGATCCCCTCCTGTATTCTCAAAGCAGAAGGGTGGAGCAGAAAACAGCCTCAGAGCTCCTGCAAACCCCAGCTGAAAAGCAATTTTTCCTACCAGCTACACCACATTGATTAATTAGCCTGGAGAAAAGGAGGCCATCAGCACCAGCTGCCATTTGGGCATCTGGGCACAGCTGAACACCAAGAGGGCAGAAAAGCTGACCTGAAGAGATGTTTCCTAGGCTCAGGTTTCCCCTCCAGACACCACCCAGGGCAGCTCCAGATTTGGCTGCACACACTGCTGGGCTTTGCTCTACAGGATGCTGCAGAGCCTCTCATGGTAGCAGAGTGCTCACTGGGCTGGCAATGCAACAGCAAGCCCCTGAGCTCCAGCTGGGCTGAGGGCACTGCAGGCCCTGAGCACAGCTCTGGGCTGAGACAGGAGAGGCCACTTGGACACAGTGCCCTGCAGGTACAGGCCAGGAAGGAGGAGACCTCAGGTCCCAGTGCCCAGGGGTTGTGCTGTGCTGGGACTGAGCTTCTGACCTGAGCAGGGACTGTGCTGGGACTGTGCTGCTTACCTGAGCAGGCAGTGTGCTGTGCTGGCAGTGTGCTGCTTACCTGAGCAGGGACTGTGCTGGGACTGTGCTGCTTACCTGAGCAGGCAGTGTGCTGTGCTGGCAGTGTGCTGCTTACCTGGGCAGGGAGCAGGGAGTGTGGAGAAGGGAGGTCAGGAGAGCTCTTGCCGGGGTCAGCCTGGTGGCGGCAGGCGCAGGGCTCTGAAGAGCTGAAGCACAGCCCAGATGTAGAAGCTGCCTCCCCTGGGGCACACCTGAGCCCTGCTCTGCTTGCACGGAGCCCAAGCACTTCCTTCCCAGCCCAGCATTCCCAGCAGCCACTTTTTCCTGTGTGGAATGGGAAGGTTTTCCTCTCCCCTTTCCCCCGGGGACAGCAGTTAACAGGAGGAGGAACAATTCCAGGTCAGGTCGGTTGGGGCTCTGAGCAACCTGCTGACCAAACCAGTCTGGGAGGGACTTTTGGCAAGGGCTGGCAGTGCCAGGCTGAGGGACAATGGCTGTGAGCGTGGAAAGAAGTAGAAATTGTTGGCAGTGAGGGTGGGCAGAGCCTGGCACAGGCTGCCCAGGGAGGTTGTGGAGCACAGAAGCACAGAATGGGATCTTTGATGTGATCTTTGATCCTATTCTGTGCTTCTGTGCTCCACAAACTCCCTAGAGGTGCTCAAGGCCAGGCTGGATCAGGCCTTGAGCACCTTGGGCTGGTGGGAGCTGTCCCTGCCCATGGCCTTTAAGGTCCCTTCCTGCAGGAATTTACCCTCCTGAACCACAGATGCCACCAGGCCTGGCTCCAAAAACCGCTGCCCCCTCTCTTCCTGAGGCCCTTTTGTCTTAGGGGCTGAACTCCCCTCCACCACCTGCTGCTGAGAGCCTCCCAGCCATGACTTTATTCACCCTTGTCTTGCTGCTGAGAACTCCTCTGCTGGGCTGCCAGGGTCAGCACTGCCAGGCTGGGCCAGCACCAAGCCTGCTTCCTGCAAAGGAACCAACAAGAGAGCAAGGAGGGGGTCAGCATTTTGGGGAGCAGCATGGACACAGAGGGAGTTTCACTCCAGAGATGTCTTCTTCTTCCCCCTTCCCCAGCCACACTTCACCCACTTTAGAATTAGTTTAGCTTGGGAAATCTCTCCCCCAGATCATGGAGTCCAAGCAGCAACCTGGCACTACCAGGGCACCACTAAACCATGCAGTCCAAGCAGCAACCTGGCACTGCCAGGGCACCACTAAACCATGCAGTCCAAGCAGCAACCTGGCTGGCACTGCCAGGGCACCACTAATCCACAGCCCTCAGCAGCACATCTGCATGGCTTCGGAAGCTCTCCAGGGATGGAGACTCCATCGCAGCCTGCTCCAGAGCTTCACAGCCCTTCTGGGGATGAAATCATTCCTTATGTTCAAGCTAAGCCTCCTCTGGTGTAACTTAAGGCCACTTCCTCTCAGCCTACCCCTTGCTCCTTGGCAGAACAAAGTGACCTGCACTTACAAGCAGGACTCTGCCACTTAAGGAGATGAAAACCTCAGTGTGAGGGAAGGAGAAGTCCCTGACTCACTCCTGTAGCTCAGGCAGTGTCTCCTGGTGCCCTTCCAGCCCTGCCAGCACTGCTGTGGCCTCCTCCATCCTGTTCTGCAATGAACTGAGAGGGTCAGTGCCAGGTGTTTTGTTACCTCTGGAGTATTTGTGCCAGCTTGGTGGCTTCTGGGCCATCTGAACCACCCAAGCGTGCCAGAGCAGGGCTTGGGGAGGTGCTGAGGAGGATTTAAACAGCACATAAGAAGCCTACAACTGAACAAGAATCCTTTAACCCAAAGAGAGCAGAGTCTGAAGCACAGACAAAAGTGGCACAAGGGAGCCAAGAGCAGCACCCAAGCTGGAGGAAGGCTCAGAAGCCAGCAGCTCCTTTTCCCCCCTGCACTGAATGCACAGGCAAAGGCAGAGTGGCAGAGGAGGATTCCCAGGTCCTGCCTGCAGCCCTTAGCTGAGTGACAAAGGCTTTCTGTGCTCAGGCTGCAGAAGGCTGCAGGCTGTGAGGGGCAAGGCACTTGCTGTCCTCCAGGCTGTTTGTTTGTGTTTAGCTCTGGTTGCTATGTCAGGCACAAGGCAGAGCTGCTGCCTTCACTTTTTTTTCCCCTTCCCCTTCACAATATCACTGAGCATCATCCAGCCCTCTCCTGCTCCCTGGGGCCCTCCCTGAAACACAGAGCTCCTTCTCCCCACGTGTCTGTGATAAGGAGCAGCACAGAGAGCAGATGAGTGAATGACTCCATCCCAGCCACACAGGCACACAGAGCCCAGCCCCATCCAGCTCTATTTTCAGGCTCAATCAAAGTTCAGCCAGTAGGAAGTGATTAAAGGGTTGTGATTGTTTTCATCTTCATGGTAAGCAAAGCTCAGTGAGACCAAGGCCCAAATATTTTGGTTGCCATGGAAACTTCAACTCCAAGTTCTGCTGCTCAAAGGCAGGACACAAAATGCACATGAAAAGCTGAAGGCTTCCATGTTCTCAGTGCCCTCCGAGGTCTTTAGCAGTGCTCTGGGCAAGGGGGCTGAGGGCACCCCCAAGGCAGTCTGCAGCTGGCATCAGAGTGGGTGGCAGTGTAGGTCTGCTGCAGGGCAGAGAGGCTGTGCAGAGGACTCTGCCCAGGCTGCACCCATGGCTGAGGCCAATGGGATGAGGTTCAACAAGGCCCAGGGCTGGGTCCTGCACCTGGGGCACAGCAACCCCAGGAAGGCTCCAGGCTGGGGCAGAGAGGCTGGCAAGTGCCCAGCAGAAAAGGCAGCCCTGGGGGTGCTGGGTGGCAGCAGATGAAGAGGAGCCAGGGGGTGCCCAGGTGGGCATTCAGGGCAGCAGCAGCCTGGGCTGGATCAGCAGTGGTGTGGGCAGCAGGAGCAGGGCAGGGATTGTGCCCCTGGGCTGGCACTGCTGAGGGCACAGCTTGAGTTTAGTTTTGAGCCTCTCACTCCAGGAAGGACATTGAGGGCTGGAGCAGGTCCAGAGAAGGGCAACAAAGTTGGTACCAACTATGTGAAGTTCCTCAAGTCAAAGTGCCAGGTCCTGCACCTGGGTTGGGCCAACCCCAGGCACAAATCCAGGCTGGGTTCTGGTGGCCAAGCTCAGTCCTGAGCTGTGAGATCACTTCCAGAAGCCACTCAGATGTCCTTGTCACACAGAAGGTGCTGTCCAGTCCAGAGCCAGGGATAAGGGAGACAGGGACCAGCTGGGGAGAGTGCAGGGGAGGTGTGAGGATGCTGAAGGGCCTGGAGCATCTCTGCTGTGGAGGAAGGCTGAGAGCCCTGGGGCTGGGTAGTGTGGAGAGGAGAAGGCTGAGAGGGGACCTGAGCAGTGCCTGCAAGTACCTGAGGGGTGGGTGCCAGGATGCAGGTGCTAGGGTGAAGGTGCCAGGCTCTTTGGGTGGTGCTCAGTGGCAGGACCAACAGGTCTGAGCAGGTTCCAGCTGAGCATGAGGAGAAAGTTGTTTGGTGTGAGGCTGCTGGAGGCCTGGAGCAGGCTGCCCAGGGAGCCTGTGGAGTCTCCTGCTCTGCAGAGCTTCTAAACTCCCCTGGATGTGCTCCTGTGTGCCCTGCCCTGGGTGCCCCTGCTCTGGCAAGGGGTTGGACAGGATGATCCCCAGAGGTCCCTTCCTACCTCACCATCCTGTGATCCTCTAAGTCCCACTGATCCTCCAGTGCCACTCTTCAGCCACCTTCCTTCATGCTGAGCCGTGTGGCTGCTTGGGGACCCAGAGGTGAGGGAGCTGGACCAGCCCAACAGGAGCTCAGCTCTGAGGTCTACCAAAGCTGCTTCCCACCCAGAGCAGCTCCCCATGACTGCAGGGAACAGCTGTGCTGGCACCAGAGAAGCCAGCCCTAGTGGTGCAGGGAGAGGGTGGGTGGCATGGATTCCTCTGAGAGCAGTGCTTGCCATGCCCAGAGTGCTCTCTGAGTGCCAGGCCTCAGTCCTGCTCACACCCCAAGTCAGCCTTCAGCAGCTGCCTCTGCAGTGTGGAGGTGGCCCAAGGGAAGCCAGGCTGGCAGCGTGGCCAGGCCGTGCTGGCGCTGAGAGGGGCTGGGAGCAGCAGTACCTGAGTGGGGGGCAGCTGGGAGGGCTCCAGCTGCAGCTCGGACTCCTTCACCTGCTGCAGGCGCTGCTGCAGGACGTACTCGTAGGTGCTCAGCTTGTTCCACACTGGCAGGGGAGAGAGAAGCAAGGTCAGGGCAGGCAAGGCTGGCAGCAGCAGCCCGGGAACGCAGACCCTGCAGGGGCACTGCGAGCGCGGACGGGCAGCTGGGGGCGTCAGCCTGCAGACACTGGGGGGACCTCAGCGCTGCCTTCCCGGACCTGAAGGGATCCCGCAGGAAGGCTGCAGAGAGACTTCTGCTGCGGGCGACCAGAGCCAGGACAGGGGGGAACGGTCTGGAGCTGAGGGAGAGCAGGGGCAGAGTGGAGCTGAAGCAGCAGCTCCTCACTGCCAGAGTCTCGCAGCCCGAGGCAGCTGCCGGCGGCGGCGCAGGAGCAGGGGCAGCTCCTCCCGGCACGGAGCGCCCCCCGGTGCCAGCTGCACGCAAAGACAGGACCAGCCCCGCTCTGCCCAACGGAGCCGCAGCGCCACAGCAAGATGCCAGCTGGCAAAGCCCCCCGGGAGCACCCAGCCCGGCCCACAGCCCTGCTCTGCAAGGCTCACCCTAAGCCATGGCCCCAGACCACCTTCAAACACAGCCAGTCTTGGTGACTCCAGCACCTCCCTGGGCAGCTCATGCCAGTGCCTGATCACTCTTTCCCTTGTGTCCAGTCTAACCCTGCCCTGCTGCAGCTTGAGGCCATTCCCCCTTGTTCTGTCACTGTTTACTTGTGATCAGAGCCCAGCAGCAGCCTCTCCACAGCCTCCTTGCAGGTGGTTGCAGACAGCCATGAGGTCTGCCCTCAACCTCCTCTGTTCCACACTACCCATGCCCAGCTCCTTCAGTTTCTCCTCATCAGATTTGTTCTCCAGGCCCTTCCTTGCCCTCCTCTGCACTGGCTCCAGCACCTCTGCATGCCTCTTGTGCTGAGTGACCAAAACTGAACACAGCTCTCTAGGTGTGGCCTCACCAGAGCAGAGTCCAAGGGCACAATCCCCTCCCTGCTCCTGCTGGGCACAGCGTTTCTGATGCCAGCCAGGATGCCTTTGGCTTTCTGTGCCACCTGGGCACATTGCTGGCTCACATTCAGCTGCTTGTCCATTGCCACCCTCAGGTCCCTTTCTGCAGGCAGTTTCCAGCCACACTGCCCCAAGCCTGTAGTGCTGCTTGGGATTGTTGTGGCCCAAGTGCAGGACCTGGCACTTGGCCTTGCTGAAGCTCCTCCCATTACCACTGGCCATGGATCCAACTTGTCCAAGTCCTCTGCAGAGCTTCCCTGCCCTCTTGGTGATCAACACTGCCACCCAACTTGGTGCCACCTGTGAGCTCACTGCCAGCACACTCTGTGTCTGCATCAAGGGCACCAATAAGGATGCCAGGCAGAAGTGGTTCCAACTCTGAGCCCTGGCTGCCAGCTGCACCCAGCTCCTCTCTTGGGGTCATTTGGGCCCTTCTGCCCATCAGTGCTTTAAACCCAGTGATCCTTCTCCGTGCAGGAGGGACCCTCTGGGAGCAGCCCCAGCTTGGCCATGCTCTTAGTGCTTCTGCAGTGCTGCATGAAGCTGTGGCAGCTCCAGGCACAGCCACCAGAGGAACGGTAATGGCTGTGGGCCTGGACAAGGGCATGGAGGTGCCATGGAAACCTCTGCTTCAGCTCCCACTTCAGCTCTGTAAGGCAGGACTGAAATGGCTCTGGAAAGCAGAAGGCTCCACCTCATCAGAGCTGGGGCTGCTGCTCCTTAAGAGCTTTAGCAATGCTCTGGGCAAGGGGGCTGAGGCACCCACACGAAGTTTGCAGATGGCACCAAATAGGGTGGCTCCTCGGGCACCCCCTGCCACCCCCAGAGCCCTCAGCATGTGGAGAGAGAGGATCCTGCCCCTCTGCTCTGCTGAGACCTCACCTGCACTGCTGTGTCTAGCTAAGGGGCCCCAGCACAAGGACCTGGACCTGCTGGAGAGGGTCCAGAGGAGGCCACAGAGATGCTCAGAGGCTGGAGAAGCTCTGCTGTGGGCACAGCCTGGCAGAGTTGGGGCTGTGCAGCCTGGAGAGGAGAAGGCTCCAGGCAGAGCTCAGAGCTGCACTTCAATACCTGCAGGGGAGCTGCAGGCAGGCTGGGGGAAGGACTGCTCAGAAGGGGCTGTGGGGACAGGCTGAGGGCAATGGTTTGGAGCTGGAGCAGGGCAGACTTAGGTTGGGCATCAGGAGGGAGTTGTGCCCAGGGAGGGTGGGGAGAGCCTGGCACAGGCTGCCCAGGGAGGTGCTCGAGGCTCTGTCCATGGAGACATCCAGGCTCAGCCTGGCTGTGTCCCTGTGCAGCCTGCTCTGGCTGGAGCTGTCCCTGCTGCCTGCAGGGGGTTGCAGAGGATGCCCCCGGAGGGTCCCTTCAGCCATGTGCAGTCTGTGGAGCTGTGCCAGCCCCCAGCCCCCTGCACCCACCCTGGGCTCACCTCCCTGCAGCAGTGCAGCTGCAAGCCCCTTGGCAGCACAAACTCTTTTTGTCAGAGCTGCTGCTCCCACACCCCCCAGCTGGGCACCGGGGGGCCCTGTGCCAGGCAGGGCCCTGCTGCTGGGGCACATCAGGGGACTGCCACACTCTGCCCTGGCAGGTGAGGAACCAGATGCCAGACCCTGAGGGGAGCCAGCAGGAGGGCTGGGGTGCCATGGCCTCCCTGTGTGCCCAGCCCATCCAGCCCGATGCCAGCTCTGAAGCTGTGACACTGCTATTGGGGTGCAGCTCAGCACCATCCAAGCTCCTCTGGGCTCAGGCAGAACTAGGCCCTCCCAGCAGCACTGGGGGGCAGAGGGAAGAACACTGAGAGGAGCTCCACATTGCAGGGGGCTGGGGCAAGCCAGCAGGACCATGCTGAAGTCACCTCTTGGCCCTTAGCAGGGCAGCCTTGCTCAGGGGCATCTGCTGGGGGACACAGAGCGCAGAGGCAGCTGAGGGAGCCAGGGGAGAAGGAAGTGAGGCTGCAGGGGAGAGGCAAACACCTACTGAGATAGATGTGGAAGGCCAGGAGATGGCCCAGCAGGATGACTGTCAGCAGGCTGAGCAGGATGAAGATGCCAGCAGTGAGCAGAAGGGCCCAGGCCCGGGTCTGCAGGGGAGCTGCAGGCAGGAACAGGAACCAGCAGTCCGTGCGGTTCCTCAGCGCTGCAACACAAGAGAGGCAGCTCAGGAGCCTGCCCAGGGCTGGCTTGGGTGGGAAGGGGCCTCCAGAGGACACCCAGCCCAGCCCCCTGCAGGCAGCAGGACGTCCTCCCCCGGAGCAGGCTGCTCCCAGCCCTGTCCAGCCTGACCTCTGTCAGTTCAAACCATCCCCCCCTTGGCCTGCCACAACAGACCCTGCTCAGAAGCCTGTCCCCAGCTTTCTTAGAGGCTCCTTGGAGCACTGCAAGGCCACCAGAAGGTCTCCCTGGAGCCTCTCCTCTCCAGGCTGAACACCCCCAACCCTGCCAGCCTGGCTCACAGCAGGGACATCCTCCCCTGCAGCAGGTGGGAAGGGACCTCCAGAGCCCATCCAGTCCTACCCCTGCACCCAGCAGGGACATCCTCCCCTGCAGCAGGTGGGAAGGGACCTCCAGAGCCCCTCCAGTCCTACCCCTGCCCCCAGCAGGGACATCCTCCCCTGCAGCAGGCTGCTCCCAGCCCTCTCCAGCCTCACCTTCAATGTCTCCAGGGATGAGGCCCCAAGCACCTCCCTGGGCAGCCTGCTGCAGTGTTCCAGCAGCCTGCTGGGGCAGAGCTTGTTCCTCACATCCAATCTCCATCTGCTCTGCTCTCCTCCCAGACCACTGCCCCTGCTCCTGCCCCTGCAGGCCTTTGGGCACAGTTCCTCTGCAGCCTCCTTGCAGCCCCTTCAGGCTCTGGCAGCAGCTCAGAGGTCCCCCTGGAGCCTTCTCCCCAGGCTGCACCCCCCCAGCTCCCTCGGCCTGTGCCCACAGCAGAGCTGCTGCAGCCTCAGCATCACCTTGGTGACTGCCACTAAACTTCCCAGCTGCAGAGCTGAGAGCTGGAACTGAGCCACCCTGAGCCTGCAAAGCCTGCAGGGAGGGGCAGGAGCTCCGTGGGGATGGATTCCCCACTCAGCTGAGCAGAGATGCTCCTCTGGAGCCTGAGCCACAGCATGGGTGGGGCTGGAAGGGACCTCAAAGCTCAGCCGTGGGCAGGGAGCACCTCCCAGCAGCACAGGCCTGATCCAGCCTGGTCCTGAGCACCTCCAGGGAGGTTGTGGAGCACAGAAGCACCAAATGGGTCTTTGATCTTTGATCCCATTCTGTGCTTCTGTGCTCCACAACCTCCCTGGGCAAACCTGTGCCAGCCTCTGCCCACCCTCACTGCCACCTGCAGCCTTACCTCAACCACCCTGACAGCTGCTGGAGACACCCCCCCCATTCCTGCTGGATGTATCTGGGGGGGTAAGGACCCTTGGCAGCAGCTGGGACAGATGAGAAGTCAGGTCCCCACCAGGGTGAGGGCCAGGGGTGGGCACAATTAGCTTGTGCCAAGCTGGCAGCAGGTGCCAACCAGCTGAGCCAGTGATTCTGAGAGAGTGGCTCAGGCTAGCAAAGGACCTCAGAGATCTACTGCAGCCCCCTGCCTTGGGCAGGGACACTTCCCACCAGCACAGGCTGCTCAAGGCCTTACCCAGCCTGGCACTGAACACCTCCAGGGAGGTTGTGGAGCACAGAAGCACAGAATGGGATCAAAGATCACATCAAAGATCCCATTCTGTGCTGCTGTGCTCCACAACCTCCCTGGGCAGCCTGTGCCAGGCTCTGCCCACCCTCACTGCCAACATTTTCTTCCTCCTCTCCACTCTCCCTCTCCCCTCTCCCAGCTCAGAGCCATCCTCCCTCCTGGCACTGCCAGCCCTTGCCCAAAGCCCTCTCCTGGCTTTCCCGTGGGAGTGAGGATGGGAGCCCTCAGACCCCCCGCCCGCGGAGCCTGTCGGCAGGTTCCCAGCACAGCCAGCAGGAGTCCTGCAAGTACCATCAAAGTGCTGGTCGGAGCGAAGCAGCCCAGGGTCCAGGAAGAACTCCACGAAGATGTAGCAAGCAACCAGCAGCAGGAGCCCAAGGCCCAGGAGAGCTGAGAGCACAGAGTTCAGGAAGTGCCTGCAGAGAGGGTGAGGAGGGAGAGCCTTCAACATCACCCCCCACAACTGAACCCCACCTCTGGCAGAAGCTCACAGGCTGCTTTGGGTGGGAAAGGACCTTTCAGGGACCCTGCACTCAGCCAGGGCAGGCTGCTCACAGCACAACCAACCTCATGGTGCCAGCCAGGGGGCAGCTCCCACCTCTCTGGGCAGCCTGGGCCAGGCTCTGCCTACCCTCAGTGCCAAACATTTCTCCCTTCACTCCCAAGCTCCCTCTCTCAGTTCCAACCACCCCCCTTGGCCTGGCACCACAGGACCTGCTCCAGAGGCTGCCCCCAGCTCTCCTGGAGTCCCTCCCAGCACTGCAAGGCCACCAGAAGGTGTCCCTGGAGCCTTCTGCTCTGCAGGCTGCACCCCCCCAACTCTGCCAGCCTGGCTCACAGCAGAGCCCTGCCAGCCCTGCCAGCCCTGCTGTGGCCTCCTCTGGCCCTGCTGCAGCAGGTCCCTGTCTGTGCTGTGCTGAGCACTCCAGAGCTGCCCCAGCCCTGCAGGGGAGGTCTCAGCAGGCTCAGCAGAGCAGCAGAATCCCCTCCCTGCCCCTGCTGCCCACACAGGGCAGGGCAGGGCTGGCAGCACTCAGTGCCAGCTCATCTCCAGCTCTGCACCCCAGCACCCCCAAGCCCTTCTGCTCAGGGCTGCTCCCCAGCCTGCCCTGACCCTGGGGGAACCCAGGCCTTAACAACTTAACACCCAGGCCCTCCACGTGGTTTCAGTGCAGGGAGGTAATTAGCAAAGCAACCATCAGAGGTCACCTCCTCATTAGCTTAAAGCTGGCCCGGAGCGGAGGTGCCTCCGTGCTGCTGCCACCTGGCAGGCTCCTGGGGAGAGCACAGAGCCGGATGCTGACTGTGCCAGAGATGGGAACTGCCTGCCCATGGCTCTATTCCCCCTGCAGCTCTCAGGAGCATCAAGGACACCCAGGGACCATCCCATAAGCTCCTCCTAACACCCAGCACCAGGGGTACCTGCTCTGCCTGGGAGATGTTCAGCTCCCAAACCCTGAGTGTGGTTCTCATAGATCCACAGCATGGGTCGGGTTGGAAGGGACCTCAAAGCTCAGCCAGGACCAACTCCCATGCCATGGGCAGGGGCATCTGGCACCAGCACAGGCTGCTCAGGGCCTCATCCTGCCTGGCTCTGAACACCTCCAGGGAGGTTGTGAAGCACAGAATGGGATCAAAGATCACAGCAAAGATCCCATTCTGTGCTGCTGTGCTCCACAACCTCCCTGGGCAACCTGTGTCAGACTCTGCCCACCCTCACTACCAACATTTTCTCCCTCCTCTTCCCTCTCCACTCAGAGCCATTGTCCCTTGTCCTGTCACAGCCTGGTTTCCTGTGGGGCCCTCTTTGACCCCTGCTTGTTAGAGCATCACAATTCCCACTGGCACTGCTCCACCTCATTTTTTCTCCTGACGGACTTTACCCAGTCAAAGTGGCTGGGCACAGAGGGCAGGGAGCTGCAAGGGGCTGACAGTGGTGTGCTGCAGTGGTGTGCTGCAGTGGTGTGCTGCAGTGCCACACTGCCAGGCTCTCACCAGTAGTTCCTCTCTCCCACGCAGTTGTTGAGCCACTTGCAGTGGTGATCGAAGCCACAGACGCATTTGTTGCAGGTTCCACAGTGCTTGGACTTGGCACTCCTGGCAGGGACAGGCTGCAGTCAGCCAGTGTGCTGCCACCATCCCCTGCCACCCCACTCCCACCCAGAGGTCAAACCAGCCAGTGTGCTGCCACCATCCCCTGCCACCCCACTCCCACCAGAGGTCAAACCAGCCAGTGTGCTGCCACCATCCCCTGCCACCCCACTCCCACCAGAGGTCAGGCAAACCAAAGAGTGCTTTAGGTTGGAAAGGATTTCAAAGCTCAGTCAGTTCCAACCCCCCCTCGCCATGGGCAGGGACATCTCCCACCAGCACAGGGGGCTCCGAGGCCTCATCCAGCCTGGCCTGGAACACTTCCAGGGAGGTCGTGGAGCAGGGAAGATCAAAGATCCCATTCTGTGTTCCACAGCCTCCCTGAGCAACCTCTGCCAGTGTCTCCCCACCCTCAACCTCTGCCAATCTCTCCCCACCCTCACTTCTTCCTAACATCCAGTTTCAATCTCCCCTCTGCCACTTCAAACCCATTCCTCCTCCTCCTCTCATTCCCAGACCTTGTCCATAGTCCCTCCCCAGCCCTCCTGTAGCCTCCTTCAGCTCCTAGAAGGCCACTCCAAAGTCTCCTCCAAGCCTTCTCCTCTCCAGGCTGCACAGCCCCAACTCTCTCAGCCTGTGCTCACAGCAGAGCTGCTGCAGCCCTCTCAGCATCTTGGTGGCCTCCTCTGGGCTCACTCCAACACTTCCATGTCCTGCTCCTGCTGGGGGCTCCAGAACTGCCCCCAGGACTGCAGGTGGGGTCTGAGGAGAGCAGAGCCAAGGGGCAGAATCCCCTCCCTTGCCCTGCTGCCCACACTGCTCTGGCTGCAGCCCAGCACGGGGCTGTGTCTGGGCTGCACTCACACTGCAGGCTCCTGTTGAGCTTCTCATCAGCCCAGACCCCCAGGAGCAGTGAGAAACCCTTCCCTGCCCAATGAGATTGGCCACACTCACCCTCACACAAGGGTTTAGGGGCCTCCCAAAGGGCATCCAGTCCAACCCCCTGCACCCAGCAGGGATTTGGATGAGGCCTCGAGCAGCTGAGTGGAGCCAGGAGGTGTCCCTGCCCATGGTGGGGAGCTGGGAGTAGATGAGCTCTGAGGTCCCTGCCAACCTAAGCCATTCTGTGAGCTGTGGCAGGTTGCCCAGAGCTTTGTCCAGCCTCACCTCAACCATCCCCACCTGCCTGGGCAACCTGCTGCAGTGTTCCAGCAGCCTCATGGTCCTGGAGTCCAGCACCACTCAGTGCCCAGCAGAGAACTTCAGGTCACTGTTGTGATCTCCTCTGGACATGCCCCAACAGGGTCATTTCTGGGGTGGCAATGCCAAACACCACCAAATGTGCCTTGCAGGGGGCTGGGGGGAATTTGGGGCTCCCCAGCCTCTGCCCTTTGCCAGTTCCACAAGATGTGATGCTACTGTCAGCAATGCCAGCACCTCCTGCCAGTGTGCCAGCAGCTGGCCAGGCACAAGCACACAGCTGCTCCTTCTCAGCCCAAACTCTCCTTATGTGGAGCAGAGCAGAGGCACAGCAGCACAGAAGCCCTTGGGTTGGCAAAGCCCTGTCAGGTCGCTGGCTCCAAGCACTCTGGAGCTGTGCCAAGGCTGGTGCTAAAGCAAGGCCCTCAGCACCACACCTCTGCAGCTGCCAAACACCTCCAGGGATGAGGACTCAGCCACAGCCCCACAGCTGGCACTGGGCTGGAAGGGACCCTCCAAGGTCACCTTGTCCACCCCCTGCTGTTGGGATGGGCTGGGCACACAGGGAGGCCATGGCACCCCAGCCCTCCTGTCGGCTCCCCTCAGGGTCTGGCATCTGGTTCCTCACCTGCCAGGGCAGAGTGTGGCAGTCCCCTGATGTGCCCCAGCAGCAGGGCCCTGCCTGGCACAGGGCCCCCCGGTGCCCAGCTGGGGGGTGTGGGAGCAGCAGCTCTGACAAAAGGAGTTTGTGCTGCCAAGGGGCTTGCAGCTGCACTGCTGCAGGGAAGTGAGCCCAGGGTGGGTGCAGGGGGCTGGGGGCTGGCACAGCTCCACAGACTGCACCTGGCTGAAGGGACCCTCCGGGGGCATCCTCTGCAACCCCCTGCAGGCAGCAGGGACAGCTCCAGCCAGAGCAGGCTGCACAGGGACACAGCCAGGCTGAGCCTGGATGTCTCCATCGACAGAACCTCAAGCACCTCCCTAGGCAGCCTGTGCCAGTCTCTTCCCACCCTCCCTGGGCACAACTCCCTCCTGATGCCCAACCTAACTCTGCCCTGCTCCACTTCCAAACCATTGCCCTCAGCCTGTGCCCACAGCCCCTTCTGAGCAGTCCCTCCCCAGCCTGCCTGCAGCCCCCCTGGTCACTGCTGCAGTGCCTGAGAACCTCTTCAGTGCAGAGAGGGCAGCAGGAGAGCACAGCCCCAGACACTGCAGGGGAGCAGGCCCATGCAGACACCTGCCAGCAGGCAGGACCCACCCAGCTGAACCCTGAACTGGTGCTGCAGTGCTCCAGAGGCTCCCATCCCATCCCAGCCTGAGCACTGGGAGAGGTGTGGTGTGGAAGGGGCCAGCAGGCACTTACACATCCACGTCACAGACGTGGCAGTGATGGTTCTCGATGATGTGTGCATGCTGGCCACGAGTGAAGGTGGCCACAGGCCCCAGGTAGTTCTTGTCTCTCACGTTTGCATCTGCAGGGTCAATGGAGACTGCACTGAGATGGACAATTAAATGGTAGAGAAAGCAAACCCCTGGGCACTGGGGAACAGAGTTAAGGACTGTAGAAGGTGTTTAAGGCAGGCTCAGAGCTCCAGAGAATGGGCTGGGTTGGAAGGGACCTCAAGGACCACCCAGCCCCAACCCCCTGCCAGGGGCAGGGACACCTCCCCTTGAGGTGCTCAAGGCCTCATGCAGCCTGGCCCTGAACACCTCCAGCCAGGGGCACTCCACCACCTCCCTGGGCAGCCTCTGCCAAGCCCTGACCACTGCACCAGCAGAGACATTTCTCCTCCTCTCCAGCCTAAGCCTCCCCTGCCACAATTCCAGCCCAGGTCCTCTCCTCCTATGCCCTGAGCCCAGGGGGCAGAGCTCAGCCCCAGCTGGCTGCAGCCTCCTCTCAGGGAGCTGCACAGAGCAATGAGCTCTCCCTCAGCCTCCTCTGCCCCACACTGCACACCCCCAACTCCCTCAGCTGCCCCTCCCCAGCCCTCTGCTCCAGACCCTTCTCCACCTTTGGTGCCCTTCTCTGGACCTGCTCCAGCTCCTCAATGTCCTTCTGGGAGTGAGAGGCCTAAAGCTGAGCCCAGGATTCAAGCTGTGGTCTCAGCAGTGCCCAGCCCAGGGGCACAATCCCTGCCCTGCTCCTGCTGCCCACACCACTGCTGATCCAGCCCAGGCTGCTGGTGCCCTTCTTGCTCACCTGGGCACCCCCTGGCTCCCCTTCAGCCTCTGCCACCCAGGTCCTTCTGAGAAGGTGTGAGCTATGGCTGCCCATCACACCCCACAGGGGCTTTTGGAGCATGACTGCTTCCAGCCCGGCAGCACGGCTGGAGAATGCAGAAAGAAGACAGAGCAGCAGAAGCAGGCAGCAGAAGAGCCTCAAAGCCAAACCCAGCAGAGAGTGAGGAAGGAGACAAGCAGGAGGTGAGGACCTGCCCAAAGCTGAAGGGCAGAGGTAGGATCTCAAAGGAAGTGGTTTCACAGGCAAGAGAAGATCCAGGCTAGGTCCTGGCTCAGCTTTCTCCTCTGATCACCTTCCCTGAAGCCCTCCCTGACATTTTATCCCAGCCCAAATTCTCCTCTTGACCAAAGGATACAACATAGCCAGCCAGCAGCCAGTGGTGGGGCAGGAGGGGCACCAGGATGCCAAAGCCCACCAGGGCATAGAAGAGGTAGAGCAGCCAGGCAGTGACCTGGAAGAGGTGCAGGGGCCAGCTCCAGCCATTCCTCCGGGCGCGCTGGCCCTGCCGCTCCGCCGCAGCCCGGCCCAGAGTCTCTGCAGCTATCTTGTTGGGAGGCTTCTTGCAGATGTTCATCTACAGGAGGGGGAGACAGGGCAAGAGGAAACCTTGTGAGACAGCAACCGTGGCACTGAGCCCTGGCCTGGCTGCTGCCAGCTGCACAGGACGCTGGGGAGGCTGAGATGGTGACACAACCAAGGGCAGACTGCACACAGGGTGTGAGGGGTAGGGACAGAGGACAAAAGAGCTGGAGGTGAGGAGAGTGAGGCTGGAGGGGAGGAGGAAGTTGCTGAGCAGGAGAGTGGGGAGAGGCTGGAATGGGTTGCCCAGGGAGGGGGTTGAGGCCCCATGGCTGGAGGTGTTTGAGGCCAGGCTGGCTGAGGCTGTGTGCAGCCTGCTCTAGGGTAGGGTGTCCCTGGGCATGGCAGGGGTTGGCACTGCCTGCTCCTTGTGCTCCCTTCCAGCCCTGCCTGATTCTATGATTCTATGAAAAGCCAAAGCCACACTCTGCAGGAGGTGCTGATGTCTGTCTGGAGCAACAGCCCAGGCCTGAAGGCAGGGTGTGCCAGTCTGCAGGGAGCTAGGCCTTCCCTGAGGGGGCAGAGCAAAGGGCTTGTGGAGCTGTGCCCTGGGGATGTGCTCATGGCAGAAGGCTCTTGAGGATGAGGGCAGAACAAATGCTCTGTGGGTTTGGGGAATGGGTTGGAAGGGATCTCAAAGCTCAGCCAGTGCCAACCCCCTGCTATGGGTGGGGACACCTCCCACCAGCACAGGCTGCTCGAGGCCTCATCCAGCCTGGCAATGAACAACTCCAGGGAGGTTGTGGAGCACAGAAGCACAGAATGGGATCTGTGCACATTCTGTGCTTCTGTGCTCCACAACCTCCCTGGGCAGCCTATGCCAGAGCCTCCCCACCCTCACTGTCAACTATTTCTTCCTCCTCTCCACTCTCCCTCTCCCCTCTCCCAGCTCAGAGCCATTCTCCCTCCTCCTGGCACTGCCAGCCCTTTCCCAAAGTCCCTCCCCAGCTCCCCTCCAGCCCCTTCAGGCACTGCAAGGCTGCTCTCAGCTCTCCCTGCAGCCTTCTCCTCCCCAGGCTGCACAGCCCCAACTCTGCCAGCCTGTGCCCACAGCAGAGCTTCTCCAGCAGCCTCTGAGCATCTTTTTTTCCCAGGCCAAGCTCTCCTTCCAACTCGGGCACAGAAGCATGGTGAGAGGCAGTGGCCCCACTGGAGCACCTGGCCTGGAGCTGCACTTTCACACCACAGTACCACCACAACAGGAACTGCTTTGGCAGGCCCAACAGAGGGAGAAGGACTAGAAACTGAGAAAGTGAACTTCCAGGACAATAGTGGGGAAAGAAGGAATTGCTCCACAGGTTCCTAGAGGAACAGAGCACTAAGTGCCACGTGCAGGACCTCCACGGAGGAAGCAGCTTGATTATTTAGCTGTCCTAAAATCTGAGCTCTCCTGGCAGGAAAGGACAAGATCTAACTGCAGAGCTGAGTCAAAACAGTGCCTGGGGAGCTGCTGCTGTTTCTCCTTCCTGCTTGTACAGCAGCTCCCCACTCAGAAGCCATTGCTCCTCCTGCTGCATTATCAGTTGCTGCTTTCTGCTTCCCACAGTGCCAGGAGGAGCTGTGAACAGGGGCTGGGCTGCTCTGCTTCACAGAGAACTTGGGGGATGCAGATACCAAGCAGGACAGCAGAGCAGCAGGTCAGGGGCAGCATCACAGACGGGCACCAGGAAGCTGCCCTGGACCTGAGCTGACTCAAGCGACCTCTGCACCACCTTTGCTGCTCCTTAGCAACTACAGGGAGTTAAGCTAACACCCAGCAGGGCTAAGCAGTTTGAATTCAGTTGCACAGCAGTGTGCTGAAAGGAAAGGAAGGGCACTCTGGCTTACCTGTGGTGTTGGTGATGATGGCACCCCAACAGTCCTGCCTCAGCCCCAGGCAAGGCGCTGGAAATGCCTTTTGGGGTCAGCTGGCAGAGAAGCAGTGGGTAAGGGAATGTGACTGCTGCTGAGCAGCTCTTGGTGCTGAGCAGCTCTTGGTGCTTACAGTTGACTCGAGAAGCAGGCTGGAAGCAAGGAAGTCCTAACTGCGAAGCCAGCAGCATCTGCCTGCACCCCTCACTGACACTGCCCCGTGGCAGGCAGAGCTCGTCAGGGGTGAGCAGGAGTTACTCCTCAGGTGATGCTTCCCCCAGAGAAGTTGGTGAGCACTTGCTCGGGCATCCCCCTGAGCTACCTGCCACAGAGAACAAGAAGATGAGTGAAGGAAATGTCCAAATGTCTCCTTTCTACTAAGCAGAGCCCGGGTGGGGGAGCCAGGCCCAGGCAGCCCCTGGCACCAGCTGGGCTAAGGGTTTTGTTACTCAGTACAACTAAACCACCTTGTTAAAAAGCTTTGGTACACTTGGGCTGTAAACTGCCACTAAAGCTGAGTTAAGGCAGCTCCTGCCTGAACTGTCCCTGAGGCTTAGAATGGTTTGGGTGGGAAGGGACCTTTCAGGGTCCTCAGCAGGGACAGCTGCAGCCAGGGCAGGCTGCTCACAGACACAACCAACCTCATGGTGCCAGCCAGGAGGCAGCTCCCACCTCTCTGGGCAGCCTGGGCCAGGCTCTCCCCACCCTCAGTGCCAAACATTTCCCCCTCCTCTCCACTCCCAAGCTCTCTCATTTCAAACCACCCCCCCTTGGCCTGCCACCACAGGACCTGCTCCAAAGGCTGTCCCCGACTCTCCTGGAGTCCCTCCCAGCATTGCAAGGCCACCAGAAGGTGTCCCTGGAGCCTTCTGCTCTGCAGGCTTCACCCCCCCAACTCTGCCAGCCTGGCTCACAGCAGAGCCCTGCCAGCCCTGCCGTGGCCTCCATCCCACAGCCTGCCACAGCAGTGCCTGTCTGCCAGCAGACCCTCAGGGAGGCAGGAAGCCACCTGCAAGGCTCCACTTGTCACATTCCAGACACAGAGCTCCTCTTGCCATGCCCTTACAGCTCTGCAGCTTCTCTTGCAGCTGATTCCCCTCACTCCCCTGATCATGGTGGAAAACAGAGCCAGGTGTGAAGGTGCTGGAGGGTACAGCACCTCCTGCTCCTGGCTGGGTGCTGTGCACCCCAGATGTGCCCAGCACTCCCTCCTGTGTAGCGGCAAAGAGCACAGAGACCTCCACAGCACTTCAGGCTGGAAGAACCACGGAGGAGTTTCACACAATCATAGAAGCAGCTCCAAGCTCACCCATCCCAACCTGGCACCCAGCCCTAGCCAAGCAACCAGACCATGGCACTCAGTGCCAGCCTAGCACCCAGCCCTGCCCAAACAACCACACCATGGCACTCAGTGCCAACCTAGCACCCAGCCCTGCCCAAACAACCACACCATGGCACTCAGTGCCAACCTAGCACCCAGCCCTGCCCAAACAACCACACCATGGCACACAGTGCCAACCTAGCACCCAGCCCTGCCCAACCAACCACACCATGGCACTCAGTGCCAACCTAGCACCCAGCCCTGCCCAACCAACCACACCATGGCACTCAGTGCCAACCTAGCACCCAGCCCTGCCCAACCAACCACACCATGGCACTCAGTGCCAAGCTAGCACCCAGCCCTGCCCAAACAACCACACCATGGCACTCAGTGCCCAGCCAGCCTTGGCTCCAACCCACCCCACAACCTCTCTGGGAAGCCCATGCCAGTGCCAATCACTCTCTCTGCCAGCAGCTTCCTCCTCACAGCCAGCCCACACCTGCCCTGACACAGCTTCAGCCTGGGGCCCCTTCTGCTGCTGCTGCCTGCCTGGCACCAGAGCCCAACCCCACCTGGCTACAGCCTCCCTGCAGGCAGCTGCAGGCAGCAATCAGCTCTGCCCTGAGGCTCCTCTGCTGCAGCCTGCACCCCCCCAGCTCCCTCAGCCTCTCCTCACAGGGCTGTGCTCCAGGCCCCTCCCCAGCCTTGCTGCCCTTCTCTCAGCACCTTCCAGCACCTCAGCAGCTCTCTGCAATTCAGGAGCCCACAGCTGGACACAGCACTCCAGGGCTGGCCTGAGCAGGGCTGGGCACAGGGGCACAAGATCCTCCCTTCTCCTGCTGCCCACACTGCTCCTCAGCCAGCCCAGGATGCCACTGGCTCTGCTGCCCACCTGGGCACACTGCTGCCTCCTCTGCAGCTGCTCTCTCACAGCACCCCCAGGGCCCTCTCTGCCTGCCTGCTCTCAGCCCCTCTGGCCCCAGCCTGCACTGCTGCTTGGGGCTGCTGTGGCCAAAGTGCACAACCTGCCCTTGGCCTTGCTCAGTCTGCCCTTGCTGGCAGCAGTTGTTGGGTGGTCTCTGGGAGGACCCACAGGGTTCTGCCCATGCCAGGCTACGAGGGCTCAGGACTGATTGGTGGGAAGAGACCTTTCAAAGTCCTCCAATCCATCCCCCAGCCATCAGGGTTCACTCAAGCAGCGCAGACGGCGAGGAGGAGCTGAGCTGCAGCTGGCTGCTCGCTAGCCAAGGTCGCCACAAGTCACCTAAGGCAGCTGTCAGCTTGGCCCCTTCGGCTCCTCCGCCAGCGGGCAGCGGCGGGCACAGGCCGGGGAGGCGCCGGGTGCCCCCTCCCGCTGCCGCAGCACCTCCGTTTCCTCACCTTCTCCCCGCAGAGGCGGTTAGGAGCGGCCCCGGCCCCGGCCCCGGCCCCGCCTCATGCCCGGGCGGCTAACGGCGGCCTCCCACTCGAGGCCACACGGCAGCCCACGGCTCCTCCGGCGGGCTCAGGCCGCTGGCACCGGCGCCATGGCAACGGACGGGGCCTACGGCGCGGCGAGAGGGACACAATGGCCAGCGCGATCCGGCGGCGGGGAGCCCCCGCGCCTCCGGGGGACGGCGCCGCTGGGGACCCGCGGCAGCCCCGGCGGGGAGCTCTACCGGCCTGTATGTGCGAGATAACAGCCCAGGGAGCACTTACCGGGGGCTTTGCCCTTACCGGGGGGGTTTGCCCCTACCGGGGGCTTTGCCCTTACCGGAGGCTTTGCCCTTACCGGGGGGGTTTGCCCCTACCGGGGGCTTTGCCCTTACCGGAGGCTTTGCCCTTACCGGGGGGTTTGCCCTTACCGGGGGGGTTTGCCCTTACCGGGGGGGTTTGCCCTTACCGGGGGGGTTTGCCCTTACCGGGGGGTTTGCCCTTACCGGGGGGGTTTGCCCTTACCGGGGGGTTTGCCCTTACCGGGGGGGTTTGCCCTTACCGGGGAGTTTGCTGCCGTTTCTGCTGGAGTCAAGCAAACTGAAGGGCAGTCCCTAGTGAAGCGGTGGAGTCCCCGGGCCTGAAGGTGTTTCAGTGCCACGGACGTGTGGGCTAAGGAAGCAGACTGGCACCAGCCTCGGAAGGGTTAGAGAACGGCTGGCAGAGTTGGGGCTGTGCAGCCTGGGGAGGAGAAGGCTGCAGGGAGAGCTGAGAGCAGCCTTGCAGTGCCTGAAGGGGCTGCAGGGGAGCTGGGGAGGGGCTTTGGGCAAGGGCTGGCAGTGCCAGGAGGAGGGAGAATGGCTCTGAGCTGGGAGAGGGGAGAGGAGGAAGAAATTGTTGTCAGTGAGGATGGGCAGAGACTGGCACAGGCTGCCCAGGGAGGTTGTGGAGCACAGAAGAAGATCCCATTCTGTGCTTCTGTGCTCCACAACCTCCCTGGAGATGTTCAATGCCAGGCTGGAAGAGACCTTGAGCAGCCTGTGCTGGTGGGAGGTGCCCCTGCCCATAGCAGGGGGTTGGCACTGGCTGAGCTTTGAGATCCCTTCCAACCCCAACCCATTCCATGAACCTATGATCCTCTCCTTCCCATGGCAGCCTCTTTTCTCGGTGGGCAGGGGCCAGCTGTGGATTTTTGTGCCTGAGCCCAGCCAGCCCAGCCCCGAGGGCAGCTTCCCCCTCCCCTCAGCACCGCAGCCCCAGGAGCTGGCAGAGCGAGCGGATGGCAGCAGCGGCCGTGGGCACACAAGGAGGCCTTTATGGGCTGCCTGAGGGCTGTGCACAGCAGAGGCTTTGTGTGAGGGGCACCGACAGAGCCCAGCCAGCCGCATGCCTGAGAAGGCTTCTGTGTGTGCAGGGAAGGTGTCCCAGGGCAGCCTGTGCTTCGTCTGCTGTCCCCAAAGGCCCTTATCACCTTTTCAACCTCCAGCTGCTGATGGCTCTCCAGATTCACATCCTCACAGGCTGCCCACGGCTGGAAGGGACCCTCCAAGGGCACCTTGTCCTCCCTGCAGGCAGCAGGGACAGCTCCAGCCAGAGCAGGCTGCACAGGGACACAGCCAGGCTGAGCCTGGATGTCTCCATCGACAGAGCCTCGAGCACCTCCCTGGGCACCCTGTGCCAGGCTCTCCCCACCCTCCCTGGGCACAACTCCCTCCTGATACCCAACCTAACTCTGCCCTGCTCCAGCTCCAAACCATTGCCCTCAGTCTGTCCCCACAGCCCCTTCTGAGCAGTCCCTCCCCAGCCTGCCTGCAGCTCCCCTGCAGGTGTTGCACTGCAGCTCTGAGCTCTGCCTGGAGCCTTCTCCCCTCCAGGCTGCACAGCCCCAACTCTGCCAGGCTGTGCCCACAGCAGAGCTGCTCCAGCCTCTGAGCATCTCTGTGGCCTCCTCTGGACCTTCTCCAGCAGATTCATGTCCTTCCATTGTGGGCCCCTTAGCTGGACACAGCAGTGCAGGTGAGGTCACAGCAGTGCAGGTGAGGTCTCAGCAGAGCAGAGGGGCAGAATCAGCTCTCCACGTGCCCAGGGGTGGCAGGGGGTGCCCGAGGAGCAGGAAGGGTCTTCACTTTTGTTTTCCTCACTGCCCACCCTCCCTGAGTCAAGAGGAGGGGAACAGTTCAAGCGCTCGGTGCTGACTGCCTGCATGGTTGCCTCTTGCCATGGCCGTTGCAGAGGGAAGTCTCCTGGTCTCTGTCCCCTGCTCACCTGGTGCCAGGGAGCCCTGCTGCCCTTCCTGGGCACCTGACAAAGAGGCTGGGGACAAGCTTGGCTGTGCAAGGCAGCATCTTCAGCTCCCCTCCCAGTCCTGAACTGGGATGCTCTTCAGTGTGGCTTCTGTGAGGAATATGGACACTACACGATCCTGGGTGGGCTTGGCAGCTCTACTGGTACCCTGAGATCTACAGGGACCCTGCTGTGCCCAGAGCCCCCAGTTGTCCCCAGGAGCACAGGCTGCTCTCCCACAGCTGGCACCGAGGAAGAAGGACACCATTCCTGCATCTCTTCCTTTATTGGAGGTTACAAGATAGAAGGAGCTGGACCCAAACGCCACATGCCACCAGCTCGCTCTGCTGGCCCCTCCCGGTGCCATGAGGGCAGAGCCAAGGGGAGGCAGCAGAGGCAGGCAGCCCCAGGCTGCTCCCCACATCGCCCCCGGGGTTTTCCTTGCAGCCTTGGCACCAGGCAGCGTTTCTGCCGCGCTGGCTTTGCCCTGCCAGCCCTGAGCAAGCAGTACAGGAGCGGGACCTCTGCCGCGGGACAAGAACTGGCACCCCTGAGCTGAACCCACACCGACACCCCCCAGGAGAGACCCCGGCTTGCCCCACGGCCGCTTCCGAAGAAGCTCAGAACTCGTAGGCGGACACGAAGGTGGTGACCTTGAAGATGTGCTTGCCCAGCAGGAGCCCGCGGGAGAACTCGCTCATCTCCAGCTCCACCTCCAGCGTGGCCGGCCCCGCCACGGGGCTGCTGAGCAGCAGCTCCGCTGTCTGCCGGCCGGAGCGCCGCACCGCAAAGACCTCCTGCCCGCGGCCGCCCGCCACGGCGAAGCGCAGGCTGTCCCCCCCCGCGTGGGTGGCGGACATGGTGAAGAGGACGTGGGGCACCGTGCGGTTGGCCTGCAGTGGCAGGTAGTGGAAGGAGATGGAGGTGGCGGCCAGGCGGCAGGCTCGGCTCTCCGTGGGGCAGGGGTTCCGCTCGCACTGGCTGCCAGGACAGAGGGGTCCCACCGCTCAGTGCGGGGCTGCCCGCAGCCCTGCTGCCGAGCCCTGCCCGTGCGCCAGGCGGCAGCCCCAGCCAGCCCCACCTGCTCCTATGCCAGGGCGACCCAGGGCAGCCAGGCTGCGGCGTGCCACTGCCGGACCCAGGCAGCCAGGCTGCGGCGTGCCACTGCCGGACCCAGGCAGCCAGGCTCAGGTGTGCCACTGCCGGACCCAGGCAGCCAGGCTGCGGCGTGCCACTGCCGGACCCAGGCAGCCAGGCTCAGGTGTGCCACTGCCGGACCCAGGCAGCCAGGCTGCGGCGTGCCACTGCCGGACCCAGGCAGCCAGGCTCAGGTGTGCCACTGCCGGACCCAGGCAGCCAGGCTGCGGCGTGCCACTGCCGGACCCAGGCAGCCAGGCTGCGGCGTGCCACTGCCGGACCCAGGCAGCCAGGCTCAGGTGTGCCACTGCCGGACCCAGGCAGCCAGGCTCAGGTGTGCCACTGCCGGACCCAGGCAGCCAGGCTCAGGTGTGCCCCCTGCAGAGGAGGCTGTCCGGAGCGGCGCTGCCCCTCCGCTCGGCTGGTGCTTGGCCGCAGGAGGGCTTAATCCCAAGAGTGGGGCCAAAGAGGCTGCTGGATGGCACCACGGGTTTGTGAGGTGAGGGCAAACCAGTGCCATTCCCCCACAGCCTAGGGCTTTGGAGGGCTGTGGTCCTGCATAAAGCCACCATATGCTGGGGTGCTCCTCCCCACACCCCCAGTCACTGGCATCCCAAGACCTTTGGCGAGTGTGCCAAGCATACCCCAGGGGGCAGTTTGGCTGGCATGCTCTCTTCTGCCCCTAGGTGACACGACATCGGCGCCCAGGGCTGCACAGGACCTATCCCACGGGTAAGATGGCACAGCCTGAGGCAGGTGCAGTACTCACAAGGCAGAGGTCTTGACGTAGCTGGTGTTGTGGCGCGGGGGGGGGCACTTGGGGCGCACGCAGCGGTGGCCCCCGAAGGTGTTGATGCAAAGGTCGCCCTGGGTGCAGTTGTGCTGCCTCTCGGTGCACTCGTTCACATCTGTGACAGTGACAGGGGGCGAGCGGGGCTCTCCCTGCTGCTCCCTTCTGCACCCCTGATCCCTCGGGGTGCTCCCTGCCCTTACCCTCGCAGGTGTTGCCGTCTGCATGCAGCAGGTAGCCGGGGGGGCAGAGGCAGCGGTAGGAGCCAGGGAGGTTGAGGCAGCTGTGGACGCAAAGCCGAGTCTGGGGGCCGGACTGGAAGAGCTGACACTCATCCACGTCTGGAGGACAGAGTAGGGCATGGCTGAGGGTCCCGTCACCGCCAAGCCCCCGTTTCCCTTCTCCTCACCACCCTCAGCCCCCCCTTTACCACGGCAGACGCCGCTGGCTCGCAGCTGGAAGCCAGAGTCGCAGCTGCAGCGCCGGGAGCCCGAGCGGGCCTCGGCACAGCGAGGCTGGCGGCTGAAGGAGGTGGCGTTCGGAGTCACCCAGTCTGCGGGCGGGAGCGGGTGTCACTGCTGCGGCGGGGGGCACAGGGATATGGGGGGGGGCTGAGCTCCCAGGAGGCTGCCAGGGAAGCGGGGAAAGGGAGCAGCGTGGCCGGGTGCTGTCCCCGTGAGCATCCCCGTCCTCCGCAGCTCAAACCTGGGCACCTACAGGCATAGACGGGGCTCTGGCAGCTGGGGCCGGACCAGCCCCGCGGGCAGAGGCAAGTGTAGCTCTGGTCGCCGTCCACGCAGGTCCCACCGTTGGCACATGGGTTGCTGGAGCAGTCATCGATACCTAGGGAGAAGGATCTCCTGAAGGCCGGCTGGAGGGAGCCACCCCCACCCCGTCCTGCTGCCCAGCCGCTGGGCTGCAATGCCCGCTGCCAGGGCAGCGCAGCAATGGGAGGGAGGTGAGAGGGTCCCCGCGGGCAGGGCTGTGCCCACGGCACCCCAAGCCCGCCCCACTTCACTTCTGCAGGAGGGCTGGGTGCCGCTCCAGCTGCGGTCGTGCCGGCAGGTCCGCGTCTCCGAGCCCACCAGCCGGAACCCTGCGTCGCAGACGAAGTGGAGGTCGTGGCCCACCCGCACGCTGCGGCCCAGCAGCCGCCCGTGCGGCGGCACCGCCAGCGGCGGGCACGTCTCTGCGGGCAGACGGGCACGGGTGAGGCTGGGCATCCTTGCCAAGGAGCGGGGCGTCAAGGCCGGCCCCGCGGGGACGCCCCCCCCCGGCGGGGGTGCCCCGTCCCGGGTTACCGTTGCGCTTGGTGGCCGTTGTCTGGAGGCGGCTCTGGAGCAGGCTGAGCTGCTTCCGCAGCCCGCGCACGCCCCGCAGCTGGGCAGCCTCCTGCGCTGCCAGCAGCTTCTGCATCTGCCGCACCGCGCCCAGCACCTGCTGCGGGCTCAGGCACTCCTAGGGGCACACAAGGATGTCACTGCCGGGCTCCCAACGCCACCCTGCCGCACACTCTTCCAAGCAGGCAGCAGCTCTGGGGCTGGCTGGGATGCTCTGCCCTGAGCAGAGCCTCTTTCTCCCCATCTGCTCCTGGATCCGTATCTGCTCCGGCCTCAGCCCCTCTGCCCAGTCCTGCCCGGGCACTTGGATGCTGAAGAGCAGTTTGAATGCCCTGGGTAGGTTTAGAATCATCTTGCTGTTCCAGGGGAGAAGTCCCATGACAGCTCTTGCCAAGCCTGGGCAGCCCTGCAGGCACTGTGGCTGTGCTAATACTCCCCACCTGAAGGACACGACCAGGGGCTGAGGCCACATCTGGAGTCCTTGCTCTAGTCCTGGTCTCCCCAGTTCAAGAGAATCAAGGAAGAGTTTGCAGAGAGAGTCCAGGGCAGGCTGCAGAGCTGCTGAGGGGCCTGGAGAAGCATTGTGAGGAGCAAATGCTGAGAGCCCTGGGGCTGAGAGCCTGCAGAAGAGCAGCCCCAGAGGGCAGCTGAGCAGTGTTCAGCAAGAGCTAAAGGAGCTGTGGGGGCAGGAGGCTGGGGCCAGACTCTTGTCAGTGGTGCCCAGGGTCAGGACAAGGGGAAGTGGGCACAAAGTGGCACCCATGAGGTTCCAGGTGAGCAGGAGAAGGTTGTTTGGTGTGAGGGTGCTGGAGGCCAGGAGCAGGCTGCCCAGAGAGGCTGTGGAGTTTCCCTCTCTGCAGAGTTGCAAACCCAGCTGGGCACTGTGATCCTGGGTGGGCTGCTGTGGGTGCCCTGCTTTAGCAAGGGGGATTGGACTGGAGGATCTCCAGAGATCCCTTCCAACCCTCACCACGCTGGGATTCTGTGGGTGGTGTAAGGTGTGTGCCGAGAAGCTCCCAGTGGATGGCCTGCAAGGGGCTGGAGGGGGAGAAGGGAGGTCCTTACCTGGGTGCTGAAGAGAGGCAGCTGCAGGATGCCCAGGGCCAGCCAGGCTGGCAGTGGGATGAGAAGCATGGCGCCGGGGCTGGATCTGGCCACACGGGGTGCAGGAAGGAGATGCCAGAGCTCGGCTCTGCCCCGTGCGGCTGGGATTTATCTGTCCCCTTCCCGCCTGTTTGTTGTTCTTTCCCCTGGCCCAGGCTGAGCTGTAGGAAATTTTCTCCTTGGCACTGGCACCAGTCCCTCCTTTCCCTTGCTTTCCCTCGCCGTACATCAGAGGCTTTGAGGCCTTTCAGGTCACAGGGCCAGAAGATGCTGGGGCCAGGCGGTGGCTGTCACAGCCTACTGGTTGTGCTGGGTACTCCCCGCACGGCTCCAGGGCTCCCTGGCACGCAGGGGGGCAGGAGGAGGCTAATCCTGGGTGTCTGCTCAGCGTGGGAAAGTCTCCTGGGAGAAGGGATGGCTTTGGGGTCAGCTGTGGGCTCCAGCTCTCTGGTGGGGCTGGATCTGCTGAAGAAGGCAGCCAGGCAGCACCACAGGCTGGGCACAGCTTCACTGCAGCGAGCTTGGCTCAGGTAGAGCCTGGGGGGCACCCTGGGGCTCTGCTGCAGGAGGAAGGCAAAGATCATGCCCCTGTACTGGGCACTGGTGAGGCTGCACCTGGAGTACTGGGTTCAGTTTTGGGCCACACACTCCCAGAAGGACATTGAGGAACTGGAGCAGGTCCAGAGAAGGGCACCAAAGGTGGAGAAGGGTCTGGAGCAGAGGGCTGGGGAGGGGCAGCTGAGGGAGCTGGGGGTGTGCAGTGTGGAGCAGAGGAGGCTGAGGCAGAGCTCATTGCTCTGTGCAGCTCCCTGAGAGGAGGCTGCAGCCAGCTGGGGCTGGGCTCTGCCCCCTGGGCTCAGGGGACAGGAGGAGAGGACCTGGGCTGGAATTGTGCCAGGGGAGGCTTAGTTTGGAGAGGAGGAGAAATGTCTCTGCTGGTGCAGTGGTCAGGGCTTGGCAGAGGCTGCCCAGGAGAATGGTGGAGTGCCCCTGGCTGGAGGTGCTGCAGAGCTGTGTGGCCATGGCACCTGGGCAGAGGGTTTGGTGCCCAGGGTGGGGTTGGGCTGCTGCTGGCCTGGGTGCTCTCAGAGAGCTTCCTCAGCCCAAGCCATTCTGTGACTGTGAGCTGAGGGCAGGTTGGATTCATGGTCACATTAGGGGCAGGGGTAGGGGCAGGTTGGGGTTAGGCTTGCAGATAGAGTTTAGGGTTAGGGTTAGGGTCAGGGTTGGGGCTGGGGATAAAGGCAGAGGTCAGAGTTAGGGTTAGGCAGGGTTGGGCTTGGGGTTAGCACTAGAGTTAGAACTGGGTTTAGGGTCAGAGGGTAGGGCTAAGGTGAGGTCCTGGGTTTGGGCATTAACCTTTGTAAATGTCAGGAGCAGCACCAAGGGTTTAGGACCCTACAGACAGGAGGGTCTGGCTGAGGGCTGAGGTCCAGGCCCGGGCTGGGGTTGGGTTCAGGGGGAGGAGGCTGAAGGCTCTCAGAGCCGGATTTCTGCTGATGGGTTGGGTACTCCCTGTCCCTCCTCCCTGGCAGCCCAGAGGAAGGGGCATGGCAGCATGTCCCTGTCCCCCTGCCATCCCCAAGCAGGGACCTCTGAAGCCCACACATGAGCCTGTGTCAGGGGAGCACCCACAGCCCCTCAGCACTGGGCAGAGCCATTGGGGTAAAAATGGCCCAGAGCCACCTGCCCTGCTGAGACCTGCCCCCCCAAGCCCAGCATCTCTCCCACCGCTGGCCCCCGGTCCCTCACATGCTCCCACCCCGCATCCCTGCTGCCCAGCTCTCGAGTACTTGGCTTGGTGCCCGCAGCGGTGTCTGTTACCTCCCTGGCATGTTTAATTCATGGGGCAGGAGGAAGGCTGGCAGCAGGGAGCCCCTTAGCTTCTCCCCCCTGCCCCAATCCCTTGGCATGCAAGTGATCCAAAATGGGTGCTGTTTGGGAGCCCTTCTCCTCCCTGTCGTCCCATCCTGACCACAGCTCGGCAGCGGGACTGGGGCTGAGGGCAGGGGGTGCTGGCCCTGCTGCGGGGCGTCGCGGCGGGGCTGCAGCGCAGCAGCCCGGGAGCTGTCTGCCGCGTCCGCCCCAGCGAGCAGCAGTTGTGACAGAGCCGTCCCTCACCCGCCAGGCTTTTGTTGGAGCTGCCCGGTGGGGCCTGTCTGCAGCCCTGAATAGGATCAAATCCCGCAGCCAGACACACACCCCCCGGCAGCGCGGCCGAGCCCGCCCCGACACTGCGCCTGCCGCGGGGCTGCTCCCTTCTCACCGCAGCCATGCCGGGCTGGGACCCCCCCAGCCCAGGCACCTGCGTGAAGCTCTTGGTGCCGCTAGTTTGGAACCTCCTGATGTGGAGGGTGGGTGAGACGAGGTCGGATGCCCTCGAGAAGTTGGCTGTGTCGGCTCCGGGAGGTAATGGGAAGGGGTCGTGGGGATCTGCTGGGGGGGTAGATGGCTGGGGGGGGTAGGAGCACCCTAAGCCCTGTGCCCTGTGGTCAGGGTAGGGTGGTGGAGGGGTGGCAGAGGGGTGATGGGCACTCAGGGGTGGCAGTGGGGTCTTGGTGGTTCACGGAGGCTGGGGATGGAATAGGATGGGTTTGGGGAGGGGGCATGGGGCTGGTGATGGGATGCGACTGGGGGGCTGAGGTTGGTGATGGAATGAGGCTCGTGGTGGGATGGTGCTGGAGGATGTCAGGGACTGGAGGTTGGGGGGCCAGGCTAGTAATGGCATTGACCTGGTGAGGGGATATTGCTGGGGGGCATTGGGCTACTGATGGGATGGAGGTGGGGGGAGTGGTCTCAGCGACTGGCGGTGGGATGGAGGTGGGGGGTTCAGGCTGGCAATGGCACGAAGCTGGTGAGGGGATGGAGCTGGGAGGGCAGTGATGGGACTGGTGATAGGGGTTAGTGATGAGTCCAGCCCGGCGGGCTCTGGGTGCTGGCAGGGCAGAGATGAGGAGGGGGGTGGTGGGTACATTCCTGACGGTCTCAGCCCACCCGTGCGAGACGGGGGCTCAGCGGGCTGCCTCCCCCCCGGTCTCTGCCCCTTTTGTGCTTGCAGCCCAAAAGTGCTTTCTTCTGTCCCCTCAAGTCTCCATGGAGACCCGGGTGCCTTCTCCCTATCCCCGGCAGAGGCCAGACCCTTTGGGGGGCTGTGGGAGTGGTTTGGCTGCTCCCAAGGCCCCCGAAGAGTTCATCTCCTGCCCACGTCCATCTCGGCTCCGACCCTGACCCCCTTTGTCGTCTCCCCGCCCCCAGCTCTCAGCGTGAAAGAGGCCTTCCTGGTGCTCTCCCTGCACAACAAACTGAGGAGCAAAGTGCAGCCTCCTGCTGCCAACATGCAGAAGCTGGTGAGCCCCCCCCGTCCTGTGACGCCCCGCAGTGTCCCCTGACCGCCCCACGTACGCGCACCAGGAGCAGGGCTGCTTCTCTGGGGTGTCCCCCGTGCCCTGTCACGGCGCTCGATGTGCCCTGATCCTGCCACACCTGCACATGCCAAGGACAAGGTTGGCCCTGGGGCGTCCCCGCGTCCCGCGGTGCCTTTCGATGTCTGCTGATCACCGCAGTCCTGCACGCCCCAAGGACGAGGCTGGTCCCTGGCACCCCCTGTGGGGTTCTGCCGCCTCTTCTGGTGGCTGTCGCTGTCCCATCATCACCCTGCTCCTCCGCGCACCAGGGGCAAGGTCCCCCCCCATGTCACGATAGCCCTGCATGTGCCCTGATCCCCGCACACGCGCATGCTGCCAGGCCGGGGCTGTTCGTTCACAGTCCCATGCCAACCCTCCGACGTCCCCCGGTCCTCCCCATGGTCTGCTGAGCCCCAAGCCCCGCGCCGGGACGGCTCCCTTCCGTGCCCACGGCGGCTGTCCCCGGACCCCTGGGCAGCTGAGGGCACACCCCGCAGGAGTGGAGCGAGGAGCTGGGCCGGCTGGCGGGGGCACGGGCGGCCAGCTGCCTGCAGGGCCCCGCACCGGCGCCAGCCCCGCAGCTGGGCTGGAGCGAGGCCCTGCTGCCGGCCGGCCCCGGCGGCTTCGCGGCCGTGCTGGAGCGGTGGTTCGCCGAGGGAAAGCGCTACGACTACGGCAGCGGGCGCTGTGCCCGCAATGCCACCTGCCGCCACTACACTCAGGTGGGCACGGCGCAGGGAGGGCGCGGCGCAGGGAGGGCGCGGCGGCTGTCGGGCCGCGGGGCCGGTGCTGACGCCCGCTCTGCCCCAGCTGGTGTGGGCCACGGCGGGGCGGCTGGGCTGCGGGCGGCGCCGCTGCCACGGCCGCGGAGAAGCCTTCGCCTGCGCCTACGCCCCCGGGTAAGGGCCGCGGGCACGGGCAGGGGGCGGGGCTGTGAGCGGGTGGGGCGGGGCCTGTGGGGAGGGGCGAGGCCATGCCTTGGGGGCGGGGCTATGCGTGGGAGGGGAGGGGCCTATGAGAGGCTCTGGCAGGCTGTGGGGGTGGGGCCTATTGGGGAGGAGCCTGTGGAGGGGGCAGGGCATTGTAGATGGGCGGGGTTAAGATGAGGGCGGGGCCATGGGCAGCGGGGGCAAGGGGCGGGGCCTATTTGAGGGTGGGGCTTTGTGGGAGGAGTGAGTGCGGAGGGGGCGTGGCTGTACGCAGGAGGAGGGGCCTGTACAAGTGGGCGTGGCCTCTGGGGCGGGACTGGAAAGGGGCACATGGGGATTGGGTGGAGCCCAGAGGAATTCTCCTCCTGGGGTTGGGTAGGGTCTCTAGAGAGGTGTGTCCAGGCTGGCCAATGGGGGTGTGTGGTGAGGGGATGGGGTGGGGCCTCACCTCGGGGTGGGTGGGGCTGGCTGGGGCTATATTGTTTATAAGTGGGCGTGGCTTGTGGAGTGAGTCAGGGCGGGGTATGTGGGCGGGGTCGTGTCCCCCAAGGGGGCGTGTCCCGCAGCGGGCAGGGCACCGAGCTGGGCAGCTGCCTGCCACCACAGGGGCAACTGGGAGGTGGCAGGGATGCCTGTGGTGCCCTACCAGCAGGGCCCCTGGTGCTCCCTCTGCACCGCTGCCCTCTCTGGCTGCTTCAAGTCCTGGGACCACGGCGGTGGCCTCTGCGGTGAGTCTCTGTGCCCCCTGCTCCCACCTGCTCCCGCCCTGGCGCCTGCAACGCCCCAGGGCACCCAGGACGCTCTTTGCCCTGCCCAGAGGTGCCCCGCAACCCCTGTCGCATGAGCTGCAGGAATGGCGGCCACCTCGACATGGGCACCTGCCAGTGCCACTGCCCCCCTGCCTACACCGGCCGCTACTGCCAAGGTGAGGGGCACTCCACCACTCACACCACCCCTTCCTCTCCAGTGCCATCTGTGTGGCTGCTGTGTGCGCAGTGTGGCTGCAGTGCATGCCCCTGCCCGGCTGGTGGGGGGGGTGTCAGTGCAGTGCAGGCAGTGCATGGCTGATGCAGTGCACAGCCAGTGCAGTGCAGCGCAGCGCTCACCACATGCTCAGTGCCTGTGTACAGCATGCCCAGGCCATCCCCAGTGCAGTGTGAGCAGTGGGGAGGCTGCAGCCCCCCCGCCCAGCAGCCTGTGTTGCCCACAGTGCGGTGCAGTGGGCAGTGCCTGCACGGGACGCTGCGGAAGGAGGAGTGCTCCTGCCTCTGCCACGCAGGCTACGGTGGCCCCGAGTGCGGCAGTGAGTCTGTGCCCACCTTCGCCGTGGCACCGGCCTGGCTTTGGGCACCTGCGGGCAGGGACCCCCCCGCAGCGGGGCTCGGGGCCCTGTGGTGGGCCCAGCTCTGCCCACACCATCCCCTCCCTGTGCCCTCAGCCAGGATTCGCTTCCCCTTCCACACCTGTGACCTGCGCATTGACGGTGACTGCTTCATGGTGTCCTCCGAGGCTGACACCTACTATGGTGCCAAGGTCAAGTGCCAGGTGAGTCCCCAGGACACTCCTGGGACTCCCTCTGCCAGCTGTGACTCACAGCCCCAGCGTCAGCCTCTCTGGGTCACCTCTGCTGGAGAGGGTCCAGAGGAGGCCACAGAGATGCTCAGAGGCTGGAGGAGCTCTGCTGTGGGCACAGGCTGGCAGAGTTGGGGCTGTGCAGCCTGGGGAGGAGAAGGCTGCAGGGAGAGCTGAGAGCAGCCTTGCAGCGCCTGAAGGGGCTGCAGGGGAGCTGGGGAGGGACTTTGGGCAAGGGTTGGCAGTGCCAGGAGGAGGGAGAATGGCTTGGAGCTGGGAGAGGGGAGAGGGAGAGTGAAGAGGAGGGAGGAATTGTTGGCAGTGAGGGTGGGGAGAGACTGGCACAGGTTGCCCAGGGAGGTTGTGGATCCACCACCTCCCTGGAGGTGTTCCAGGCCAGGCTGGGTGAGGCCTTGAGCAGCCTGTGCTGGTGGGAGGTGCCCCTGCCCATGGCAGGGGTTGGCGCTGGCTGATCTGTGAGGTCCCTTCCAACCTGTGGATCTATGAAGCCGTCTGCCAGCTTGCTGCTTGTCCTCAGGAGAAGGGGGCAGTGCTGGCACAGGTCAGGACCCAGAAGGTGCAGGACATCTTGGCATTCTACCTCAGCCGCCTGGAGAGTGGCAACAGGGTGGCAGACACTGACTTCGAGACTGGCAACTTCTGGATCGGTGAGTGTTGATGGCAGGGCAGGGTGCAGGTGCCCAGGCTGTGCCCGTGTGCCACCCCACGTCCCGCTCGTGTCCCACTGGCCCAGGTCTCACCTACAAGACCTCGAAGGCCTCCTTCCGCTGGGATGTGGGTGAGGCCTCCTCCTTCACCAGCTTTGCCTTCGGGCAGCCAGACAACCAGGGGTAAGTGCCCGCCGGATGCCAGCCCCGGCGCGGTGGCTGCGCAGTGGCACCAGGCTGGCACGGCCTCACCGCCGCGCTGCCGTGGGGCACAGGTTTGGGAACTGCGTGGAGATGCAGGCCTCAGCTGCCTTCAACTGGAACGACCAACGCTGCCGGACCCGCAACCGCTACATCTGCCACCTGGGTGAGCGCTGCCCGCCGCGGTGCCCCGCGCCGCCCGCCCGGGCACTGCTGCCCCCGGCCTGCTCCAGCAGCCCTGCCCGCGCCCTGCACCCTTCCTGACTCTGCATGTCCCATCGCAGCTCAGGAGCACATCTCCCTGTGGCAGCAGGACCCCTAAGCTGGCAGCCTTGGCCACTGTGCCAGGCCTGTAGCTCTGGAGGACCTTGGTGCTGTGCCAACACCAAACTATGGCTCAGGAGGACCTCATTGCCATGCCAAGGCTGGACCGTGGCTCAGGAGGACCCCATTGCCATGCAGACCCAGACTCTGGCTCAGGAGAATCCTCTGGTGCCATGCCAAGCCTTGGCCATGGCTCAGGGTACCTTTTAGGACTCCTCCATGTACAGGATGAGGTACCCAAGGTGCTGTGCCCTGGCAAGAAGGGTCCATGCTCTACACCAGCAGCCTCAGGATGGCATCTTCTGCCCCTCACTTTCCTCTGCTGCCATCACACCATGAGAGCCCTCAGGGCAGGGAAATGGCAGCTGGGCTGTGCCCAGGCTGTGATCCCGATGCCACAGGAGATCCAAGGAGGCTTCTGGGGGTCTCAGCACAGCTCAGTGCAGGACTGGGCTCAGCTCTGAGCCGTGGTCCCAGGCCGAGTTGGTGGCACTGTGGGGTCACCACCATCCCTGACCCTCACCATCCCTGGCCCTCACCATCCCCTGGCCCCTCACCATCCATGACCCCTCGCCATCCCCTGGCACCTCACCATCCCCTGGCCCCTCACCATCCCTGACCCTCACCATCCCCTGGCCCCTCACCATCCCTGACCCTCACTATCCCTGGCCCCTCACCATCCCTGACCCCTCACCATCCCCTGACCCCTCACCATCCCCGACCCCTCACCATCCCCTGACCCCTCACCATCCCTGACCCCTCACCACCCCTCAGTGCCTCACTGTCTGCTGCCAGCCTAATAAAGACCTTTTGGCTCCTTCCTCCCCCAGGACCCACCAGACTCTGCCTCAGTCACAGCTTGCCTGCTGCCCACGCTGGGTGCTCCCTGCAGCTCCAGCCTTGCAGCAGCTGCTGGGGTCACAGTATCTGTGCCCAGCTTGGCTGCTGGCTCAGTTGATGTCTCCGGTGCCCGGGGTGGGGTTGGAGGGGATTGGAGCAGCCCACAGCTGCTTCTTCAGCCCCAGCAGGGCCCCGAGCTGCAGCACCACACGTGCCAGGGGCAGACCTGTGCCCCCGGGACTGGGGGGTGTCAGTGAGTGCCTCTGGGAGGGGACACAGCAGTGCTGTCCCCAAGCTGGCACCTGGCAGGGGTGGTGAGGAGGCAGGAGATGGGAGAAGGAGCCCGAGGGGGATGGGGATGAGGACGGAGGATGAGGATGAAGCATGGAGGTAAGGGATGAAGAGTGAATGACAGGCTGAAGATGGAGATGGAGGATGGGGATGGAGGATGGAGAACGAAGGCTGAGAAGAGAGGATGAGAGTGGGAATGGAAGATGAGGGTGGAGGATGAGGATGGAGATGGGATGGAGGATGGGGGTGGGGATGGAGGATGAGGAGGGAGGACGGCCCAGCACATCCGCTCCTCCGCCGGCTCGGGGCAAGCCGAGGCTCAGCCCCGCGGTTCCCAGCGGCTCCGCTGCCGTAGATCGCCGCTGCGCCGAGGACGAGCCGGGGCGGGGCTGTCCCCTCCCTGCCGTCCTGCCCCCGCCGCGCTGCTGCAGCCGCGGTCCGCTCTCGCCCGCCGGTGCTAGGGCCGACGGCAGAGCACCGGGGCCGAGGGCTGTGGGGGGCGATGTCGTTCTTGGGCGGCGGAGATGTGAGTACCCCCGACCCCCTACCTCAAGTGCCCTCCCCAGTCCGGGATCGGCCCTCGGAGATGCTCTGGTCCCGATCTGCCTGTCCCTGCAGTTGGGGTGCCCTGCTGCTGAACCCCCCGGAGCCCTCCGCCCCGAGCAGGGCCAGTTCCTGGTGCCCCTCCACGGGACACGAGTGCCTTCCCGGTACCGAGCTGCTTCCACCCCGCAGCCAGTCGCTCCCCAGGGCTGCGATGCGCTCACGGTACGGGGATGCCCTGATCCTGCCCTCGCCACTTCCCCGGGGCAGGGATGCCCTCCCAGCACCAGCATGGCCCCAGAGCGTCACCCCGCGGAACAGGGATGCCCTGCGTGCCCCAGTGCCAGTGTCCGTGACCGAGAGACAGGGACAGCGCCAGGGACAGGGATGCAGGGTCAGGGTGTCCCTCGCACCATCACCTCCCCAGCGCAGCGATGCCCCCATGCCGTCACCCCCGGGACAGGAATGTCCTCCCAGCTCAGGATGCCCCCAGGTCAGGGATGGTCCTCTGCCATCACTGCCCCACACCATTGCCACCACCCCCCCAGGGCAGAGATGTTCTAGCACTGGAAGGACATCCCAGTACCACCCTCCCACCCCCAGGACAAGGATGTCTCCTCGGCATGGGGATGCCCCCGTCCCATATCCCCCAGGGCAGGGGTGTGCCCCCCTGCCACCACGGGAGAGGAGCCCAGACACAGGGCCGATGGTCCTGGGCTGGCAGAGCCCTGCTGGCCTGGGTGCCCTGCTGCAGCAGCACAGTGCCCTCGGTGCGGGTGGCCTGTGGCAGGGTGCTCGACCGTGGCTGGGGTCCTTGGCTGAGGTCTCCATCCTGCTGGAAGGGTGGGCAGTAGCATCAGCCCGTGGTGGGCAGCATCTTGGTGCCAGCTCAACAGCCCAAGCCCCCCAGCAGGAGCAGGAGCAAAGGCAGCAGCACTGCAGAGGTGGAAGTGCCCCTGAGGGCTAATGACCTCAGCATCAGAGGTCCTCTGTGCCACCCAAGTTGGCATTGGGCTCCTGGGGATGGGGCACCCAAGGGAAGAAGCTGCTGCAGGGGCAGCAGAGCTGCTCCCCTTCCTGGCACCCCTTTGGTGTCCTCCTGCCCTTCCCCAAAACCAGAAATCCAGGAGGAGCTGCCAGCTCTGGGCCCCTGCTCTGGAAGCTCTGGAGTGGGGCAGCTCCAGCTGGCAGAGCAGCATGGCCAGGAGCTGCCAGGAAGGCAGCACTGGAGATGTGCCCACAGCAGGTAGGGAGTCTGACACTGCCCCACGGCGTCCTGGTCACCAAAGTGCAGCAGCATGGACTGATGGGCGGCCTCTGGCTGGGGAGGGCTCGGCTGGATGGCTGCACCCAGAGGGCCCTGGCCAACAGCTCAGCGCCCAGATGGAGAGCAGTGAGCAGTGGTGTCCCTCTGGGGCGGGCATTGGGATCAGGGGGGATGAACAGCTTTGTCAGTGACGTGGGCACTGGGGCACCCTCAGCAGGGCTGCCCATGGCACCAAAGCTGTGTGGTGCTGCTGACAGCTGGAGGGAAGGACCCATCCGGAGGGGCCCGGACAGGCTGCAGGGATACGCCCGAGCCACCCTCGTGGAGTTCGGCAAAGCTAAGGGCAAGGTCCTGCAGCTGGGGCAGGGCACTGCCAAGCACAGAGCCAGGCTGGGTGAGGAGCAGCCTGGAGAAGGACTCGGGGGTGTCAGGTGTTGCCAAGCTGCCCCTGAGCCCTTCCAACCCAAGCACCCCACCACCCTGTGACCCCCTTCCTCTCCAGTCTCACTGCCCTGCTCCCTCCTGCAGCACCACCATGCCAGGGATGGAGGCACAACCCTGGGTGCAGGCTGGCAAGGCTCCAGGAGCTGCCCAGCATCCCACCCCGGCGCCCTGGAAGCAGGATCCAGCCCAGCAGGGCTCCGAGCGGCGGTCCCGGGGCCAGGGGAGGGAGGAGCTGGGCCCAGCCCCGGGGCTGCTGCAGCCGTGGGGTGGTGCAGCCCCTGCTGCTCCCAGTCGCCCCAGCTCCCACAGCCTTCCCTTCCCGGTTTTCCACGGGCAGTGCTGGGCCCCGGCGCGGGGCTGCGGTTGGCAGGACTCCTATGGGCAGCTCTGCCAGGTCCGCTGTGCCCGAGGTGGCTGCAGTGTGCCCCCGGTGCTGCCCAGTGCTGCAGCCCAGCTGGGTGCCCGCTGGGGTGGGCTCTGGCTGTGCCTGCTTTGCTCCAGGCACACTGCTGGACAGACACAGTACGGCCAGGCCTTGCCCCTGGTTCTTCGGCTCCTACCCAGCCATGCCACTGCCTGGAGCACCCCTTCATGTCCCCCATCTCTGTGTGCCACCTGGCACAGCCCTGGGCTCTGGGGCAGCAGACAGGCAGTGAAGCCCATGAGGTTCAACGAGGCCAAGGGCAAGCTCCTGCCCCTGGGTCAGGGCAATCCCTGGTGTCAGGGCAGGCTGGGGAGCAGCCCTGAGCACAAGGGCTTGGGGGTGCTGGGGTGCAGAGCTAGAGATGAGCTGGCACCGAGTGCTGCCAGCCCTGCCCTGGGCTGACCCCCAACAGTGTGGGCAGCAGGGCCAGAGGAGGCCACACAGCAGGGCTGGCAGGGCTCTGCTGTGAGTCAGGCTGGCAGAGTTGGGGAGGTGCAGCCTGCAGAGCAGAAGGCTCCAGGGACACCTTCTGGTGGCCTTGCAGTGCTGGGAGGGACTCCAGGAGAGCTGGGGACAGCCTCTGGAGCAGGTCCTGTGGTGCCAGGCCAAGGGGGGGTGGTTGGAACTGAGAGAGGGAGCTTGGGAGTGAAGGGAGAAATGTTTGGCACTGAGGGAGGGGAGAGCCTGGCCCAGGCTGCCCAGAGAGGTGGGAGCTGCCCCCTGGCTGGCACCATGAGGTTGGTTGTGCTGTGAGCAGCCTGCTCTGGCTGAGTGCAGGGTCCCTGGCAGGACCCTCCCCACCCAACCCATGCCATGATGTGACAATGATTCCCTGCCCTCAGTGCCCAGCAGCAGCCTCTGAGCGCAGCCTGCCAGGGACGCTGGCAGCAGCCCCAGCGGAGCCCTGCCCTCAGGAGGGCCCTTTGGCAAACCTTTATTAGCAAAACCCAGCAGCACCTCCTCTGCCAGCCTCAGCCCTGCAGAGCACCGGGGCCCAGCCACCCACAGCTTGTGCCATCACCTGCTCCCTGCCAGCAGGGTGGGCACGGGGGGCATCTCAGCGTGAAGGTCCCAACCCCCGTGCTGGGGCCACACCAGGGTGGGGTCCCACAAAGAGTCCCTGGTGGCTGAGGCAGCATGGAGGCTGTTCTCGGGGGAGTCTGAGCCTCCACCAGTCCTGGGGGGGACACTCCAGAGGTCTTCTGCAGCAGAGGCTCCCGCGTGGGCTCCAGCACGCTCGGGCAGCACAGGGGCAGCTGTGGGGGCAGCTGCGGCGGAGGGCAAGCAGCCTGGGGAAAGCTCTGCTGGCAGCTCCGGGGGAGGCTCCAGGAGCACACAGTGTGGGTCAGGCTGGGGGTGGAGGCCTCTGGGAGCAGGCAGTGTGGGTCAGGCTGGCTCTGGAGGTCTCTGGGAGCAGACAGTGTGGATCAGGCTGGCTCTGGAGGTCTCTGGGAGCAGACAGCGTGGATCAGGCTGGCTCTGGAGGTCTCTGGGAGCAGGCAGTGTGGGTCAGGCTGGCTCTGGAGGTCTCTGGGAGCAGACAGTGTGGATCAGGCTGGCTCTGGAGGTCTCTGGGAGCAGGCAGTGTGGGTCAGGCTGGCTCTGGAGGTCTCTGGGAGCACAAGGTGTGGGTCAGGCTGGCTCTGGAGGCCTCTGGGAGCAGACAGTGTGGGTCAGGCTGGCTCTGGAGGCCTCTGGGAGCAGACAGTGTGGGTCAGGCTGGCTCTGGAGGCCTCTGGGAGCAGACAGTGTGGGTCAGGCTGGCTCTGGAGGTCTCTGGGAGCACAAGGTGTGGGTCAGGCTGGCTCTGGAGGTCTCTGGGAGCAGACAGCGTGGATCAGGCTGGCTCTGGAGGACTCTGGAGGCCTCTGGGAGCACAAGGTGTGGGTCAGGCTGGCTCTGGAGGTCTCTGGGAGCAGGCAGCATGGATCAGGCTGGCTCTGGAGGCCTCTGGGAGCAGGCAGCATGGATCAGGCTGGCTCTGGAGGCCTCTGGGAGCAGGCAGTGTGGATCAGGCTGGCTCTGGAGGCCTCTGGGAACAGGCAGTGTGGATCAGGCTGGCTCTGGAGGTCTCTGGGAGCACAAGGTGTGGGTCAGGCTGGCTCTGGAGGCCTCTGGGAGCACAAGGTGTGGGTCAGGCTGGCTCTGGAGGTCTCTGGGAGCAGGCAGCGTGGATCAGGCTGGCCCCGGCGTGCCCCGAGAGCAGCCTGCCCGGTGTGTGTGAGCCGAGGCAGCCCGGGCGCGCTCAGGCGGTGGCGGTGGAGGCGGTGGTGGAGGCGGTGGAGGCGGTGGTGGAGGCGGTGGAGGCGGCGGCCCGGCGGCGCGCAGCCCGCAGCAGGCTCTGCCGCAGCACGGGGTAGAGGCGGTGGCAGCCGTCGAGGCCGAGGCGCAGCGCCTGTGCCCAGGCGTCGGGCGGGCTGCCCTGGCCGCTGCCCAGCACGGCCGACACCTGGTTGAGGGCGGGCAGCAGCGCCAGCGTCAGGCGGCCCGCGGCTCGCCGCTCCTCGGCCTCGCTGGGCTGCAGCAGCCAGGCGCCGGCGGGCCCCGGGGCGCGGCACAGGGCGCAGCCCACGGCCACGTCGTACATCTCCACGCCCGCGTCCGCCAGCGCCAGCGCCGCGCCGCTGATGGCGGCGGCCAGCGCCGAGCCCCCGTCCTGCAGCAGCAGGGCGCTGACGGCCAGCCGGGCCCGCGGGTACCTGGCCAGCCGCACCGCCGGCTCCAGCGCCTCCCGCAGCGCCGCCGCCGCCTCCCGCTCCGCCTCCCGCTCCGCCGCCGAGCCGGGCCTGCAGCGCGCCCCGCGGGCCGCGAACGGGGCGCGGCGGAACTCGCACTGCAGCCGCCCCCCCTCCGCCGGCGCCCCGGGCTCGGCCGCCTCCCGCGGGCCCCAGGCGGCGCACAGCACCTTGGTGCCGCCGCCCAGCTCCACGTAGGCCGAGCCCTCGGCCTGGCTCAGCAGCCCGGCCCGGGCGAACAGCGGCCGGAGCGCGTAGGGGTCCCGCGGGGCGGCGCCGTCCTCCTGCTCCTGCTCCGCCACCCCCGCCCACAGCTCCGGCGGCTGCGACTCCTCCGGGCCGCGGAGGCGGCGGTGGTCCAGCGGCATGGCGTGCGCGGAGCGGCCGCAGGGGGGGAGAGAGGGGAGGAGCCGAGAAGAGCCGGAGCAGAGCCCTGGAGGAACCGGGGCGGAGCCGGGGCGGAGGAAGGGGAGGAAGAGGAGGAGCCGGGGCAGAGCCGGGGCGGAGGAAGGGGAGGAAGAGGAGGAGCCGGGGCGGAGCCGGGGCGGAGGAAGGGGAGGAGCCGGGGCGGAGGAAGGGGAGGAAGAGGAGGAGCCGGGGCAGAGGAAGGGGAGGAAGAGGAGGAGCCGGGGCAGAGCCGGGGCGGAGGAAGAGGAGGAGCCGGGGCAGAGCCGAGGCGGGGCCGGGGCGCAGGGCAGCAGCTTTATTGAGGCGGAGCGGGTAGGGGCAGCAGGCAGGGACAGGCTCGGGGTGCCGGCGGCCCCGGCCCGCGCTGCCCGCGTCAGTTGTGCAGCTCGCCCAGGCGCAGGCGGGCGAAGGCCGTGGCCACCCGGAGGGCCTCCTGCAGGCAGCTCACGTTCTTGCCCGTGGCCTGCGCCGAGACGTCCTTGCCGCCGCCCTTGCCGTCCATCAGCGCCGACACCTCCTGCACCCACTGGCAGGCCTTCAGGCCCTTGTTGGCCGCCTCCTGGGAACGGAAGGAAGCAGCAAAGGGCAGCAGCAGCTCGACCTGCCCCCTGCCAGCAGCGAGAGAAGCTCAGCACAGAGCTCCTGGCTGGAGGAGTGCCAGGCCGGCAATGCCCACACCCGAGCCCTGCCGCTCCCCTCCCTGCCCCCCGCCACCCCGAGCGCCAGGGCTGCACCTCTGCAGGTTTGGCCATGCGGTGCCAGCCTGCGACTGCCCAGAGGCTGCGCAGCCTCCCCGGGCGCCGAGACGGGGACAGTGCCAGGGTTACCTGGGGCACCTGGCACAAGCAGGTGATCCTGCCAGCCTCGGGATCCACAGCGAAGAGCATAGCAGCTGTCTGGGGGGAGCAGGTCTTGAAGAGCTTCAGGGACTCGTTCAGGGCCTGGGGAGGACATCGGCGTCAGCCCTGCACCAGCGCCCGGAGCCAGCAGCGCCCGGAGCCAGCAGCACCCGGAGTCAGCAGCGCCCGGAGCCAGCGGCGCCCGGAGTCAGCAGCGCCCGGAGCCAGCAGCGCCCGGAGCCAGCAGCGCCCGGAGCCAGCAGCACCCGGAGTCAGCAGCGCCCGGAGCCAGCGGCGCCCGGAGTCAGCAGCGCCCGGAGCCAGCAGCGCCCGGAGCCAGCAGCGCCCGGAGTCAGCAGCGCCCGGAGCCAGCAGCGCCCGGAGCCAGCAGCGCCCGGAGCCAGCAGCACCCAGCCTCACCCTAGCACAAGGGATCTCAGATCACTGCATGGGTTGGGTTGGAAGAGACCTTTCAGCTCGTGGAGTCCAACCCTTCAGCCAGCAGTGCCAGGGCACCACCAAACCATGGCCCTCAGCACCGCAGCTCTGAAACCCCTCCAGGGATAGAGACTCCAGCACTGGGCAGCCTGGGCCAGGCCTTGACAAATTGTTCCTGGGTCCGAGCTCAGACCACTTGGTCCTTGTCCTGCCAGTGAGCACCACCCAAAGAGCCTGGCACCTTTACCCTGGCACCCACCCCTCAGGTATTTACAGACACTGCTCAGGTCCCCTCTCAGCCTTCTCCTCTCCACACTACCCAGCCCCAGGGCTCTCAGCCTTCCTCCACAGCAGAGATGCTCCAGGCCCTTCAGCATCCTCACACCTCCCCTGCACTCTTTCCAGCAGGTCCCTATCTCTCTTATCCCTGGCTCTGGACTGGACAGGACCTTCTGTGTGACAAGGACATCTGAGTGGCTTCTGGAAGTGATCTCACAGCTCAGGACTGAGCTTGGCCACCAAAACCCAGCCTGGATTTGTGCCTGGGGTTGGCCCAACCCAGGTGCAGGACCTGGCACTTTGACTTGAGGAACTTCACACAGTTGGTACCAACTTTGTTGCCCTTCTCTGGACCTGGGCAGCCCAGAGCTGGACACAGCAGGGCAGGTGTGGCCTCAGCGGGGCAGGGCAGAGGGGCAGCAGAACCTCCCCACTGCTGGCCACACTTTGCCTGATGCCATTGTCCCTCTTGCCCAGCAGGGCACTTTGCTGCCCCATGCAGACTTTGCTGCCCAGCAGCACTCCAAGGCCTCTCCCTGGAGCTGCTTCAAAGAATCAACCAGGTTGGAAGAGACCTCCAGGATCATCCTGTCCAACCTATCCCCCAGCCCTAGCCAGTCACCTACAGCATGGCACTAAGTGCCTCAGCCAGGCTTTTCTTGAACAGCTCCCCAGCAGGACAAGCCTGGGCTGCGCTGCTGCCTGGGGCTGCTCCTGCCCAGCTGCAGGACTCTGCTCCTGTCCCTGCTGAGCCTCAGGAGGTTCCCTCTGCCCAGCTCTCATTGGATGCCAGCTCAGCCTGGCAGAGTGCCAGTTCCCCCTCCCCATGCTGTTGGTACGGCAGTGCCCAGGAGCTGGGGAGCAGCTCTGTGGCCCAGCCCTGTCCACACACAGAGCCCAGGACAGCAATGCCAGAGCTGACTTGCAGTGGCATCACAAACTCCATGGCCTGGCAGAGCTGCTCCTCAGTTCCTTAACCTGCATTTCAGGGCTGTGGGTGCTGCTGGGTGAGTCTCACCTGGCACACATCCTGGCTCCTACTGAGCTCCCTGTCCACCCTACTTCTGGGAGCTCAGCCAATGGGCAAGACCCCACCCAGCCCTGCAAACCCCTCTGTTACTCCAGGAGTGGGATACTCCTGCTCAGCTGGCAGGAGGGCAGCTCTGTAACCCAGCAGGGCCTCCCGAGGTGAGCAGAGGGCACCCAGCTGGGCCACGGGCACAGGGTGGGCTGTGGAGGGCAGCCCAGAGCTTCCCACACCTTTGCTGAGGCTCCATTCTCCATTTCCATGATGACCAAGGGCTGGTTGGGATGGCTCTCGATCACCTGCTTGGTCTTCTCCAGCACCTGAGGGCAGCAAGGGCAGATGCCAGGGCACACAGACTGCGTATGGCTACCAGGGCAGGAAGGGCAGATGCCAGGGCACACAGACTGCGTATGGCTACCAGGGCAGGAAGGGCAGATGCCAGGGCACACAGACTGCGTATGGCTACCAGGGCAGGAAGGGCAGATGCCAGGGCACACAGACTGTGTATGGCCGCCAGGGCAGCAGGGGCAGATGCCAGGGCACACAGACTGTGTATGGCCGCCAGGGCAGCAAGGGCAGATGCCAGGGCACGCCACCAGGGCAGCAAGAGCAGATGCCAGGGCACACAGACTGTGTATGGCCACCAGGGCAGCAAGGGCAGATGCCAGGGCACACAGACTGTGTATGGCCGCCAGGACAGCAAGGGCAGATGCCAGGGCACACAGACTGTGTATGGCCACTAGAGCCACCTGGGGAGGCTTTCCCTGAGGCCTCCACGGTGCCCCAGTACATGCCCAGCCCAGCCTGCAGCAGCCTCCTGCTGTGGTGGCAGGCAGGTGCCTGGCCTTCAAGGTGGCAGCAGCACTGGGCAAATCCCATGGGATCCATGAGGAAGCAGCCTGCACCCATGGGCACCATTAGGGCAGGAGCAGCCCAGCTGCCAAGGCACTGCCAACGCTTCACCACAGGACACCGGCGTGGAGGGAGCCGTGCCCTGGGAGGAAGCAGGAGAGGCTGCAGAGCTCACCAGACACAAGTGGGGGTGCCAAGGAGGAGCCCCCACAGCCCTCTGCCCTCTGCCCCAAGCCAGGGCTCACCCGCCTCTGGATGTCAGCCTTGCTGGCTCGGTCCAGGTCGTCCATCACCTTCTTCAGGCCTCTGACCGCCTCCCTCAGCTCATCCTTCTGCCACTGCGGGATGGCAGCAGTGCCCAGGCTCTGCAACACACCAGGGGGCACAGAGGGCTGAAGGCTCCAGGTGACCAGGGCAGGAGATGCTGCACCATGGCCATGACCCTCCGCCAGCAGCACCCAGGCAACTCCTGCCTCAGTGTGTGGCAGCCGCAGGCAGGAGCTGCTGAACTTGGGCCCCACTGCCCCCACCCAGGGCTGCCAGCCGAGGTCCCAGTGCCTGCTGCCAACCTCACCTCGCTGAGCTCAGCGATCTCCTTCTGCACATCCTTGTTCGGAGCTGTCTGCAGCTTCACCTTGGCCTCCAGGGCTGACAGCAGCTTCCTGAGGCTGTCAACCTTCCGCAGGGCCTGCCAGGGCACAGCCCAAGTTCAGGTGGGCAGAGACTGGGCTCTGGGCCACCATCAGAAGAAAGCTGCAGCCCCAGGATGGAGTTCAGTGACTCCTTGGGAAGCAGCCCAGCCAGGCCCCAGCACTCCTCTCTTCAGCAGCAGTGGAAGAGCTTCCAAAGAGAGAAGAGCATCTCCTCACCCAGGCCCTTAGCCACTCTAGGGCCACAGTCACTGCCACACTGCAGCAGAGGGCTGGGCTCAGCCTTCCCGACCCTCCTGCAGCTGTGGAGAGCTCTGGACCTGCAAAGCAGCCTGAGCTAACCCCACAGCCACCCTGGGCACCTGCCCCAGGCCTTTCCAGCACAGCAGCCTGAGCCCTCTCCTCCGGCTGGAGCAGAGCCAGAGGCCTCCAGCACAGCCTCTGCCAAGGGCAGCATTCTTCACCAGCCCCTCAGACAACCCTCCCTGGTGCCACCCAGTATGCCAAGAGGGCAAAGCCTCAGAGCAGGGGGGCTGGCACAGGCTGCCGGGGTGGAGCCCCCTGGAGGAGCTCTCTGTCCCCTCACCTTGCGCGCCTCGGTGCCGGTGACAGCGACGATCCTGCGGATGCCCTTGGCAATGGCTTCCTCCGAGACGATGACGAAGGAGCCTGCGTGGCTGGAGTTCTGCAGGTGCCTGGGGAGCAGCCCACGGGCACCAGCAGTCAGGGGCACCTCGGCACACCAACGAACAACTCACCCTGCCAGGCTGCTGCAGGCACAGGCACGAACCCAGAGCCAAAAGCAGCCACTGAGGAAGGGGGGCAAGGGCTGCGTGTGGGCAGGGGCAGCAGGGAGGAAGGGTGGCAAGGGAGCCCTGTGTGCCCCCCTGGTACTCACGTGCCCCCGCAGAACTCGACGGAGGTGGCAGTGCCAGCAGGGCCCGCGGGGTCTGCCAGCAGCTCCTCCACAGGCACCCCGATGGACACCACGCGGACGGGGTCGGGGTAGGTCTCATCAAACACTGCCCGCAGCCCCTGGATGGCCTTGGCTGCTGCCAGGGGGCACTCCCTGGCATACACAGGCTGCAGGGCACAGGACAGCAAGAGGCTGAGGCGGCGCCAGCGGCCCTGGCACCTCCAGCAGCCCCAGAGGGCAGCTCTGTGCCTCGCCTCAGCTGCAGGAATCCCAGCGCCACTGAGCCCTTCCCCACGCCCAATGCTCCTGATGCCACTGCCCAAACTCCTGCTCCTGGGTGTGCCCCAGGACTGGGACAGAGTGGCTGGAAAGTGCCCAGCGGAAAAGGCCCTGGGGGTGCTGAGTGGCAGCAGCTGAAGAGCCAGGGGGCACCCAGGTGGGCAAGAAGGGCACCAGCAGCCTGGGCTGGAGCAGCAGTGGTGTGGGCAGCAGGAGCAGGGCAGGGATTGTGCCCCTGGGTTGGTGAGGCCACAGCTTGGATCTTGGGGTCAGTTTTGGGCACCTCACTACAAGGACACTGAGGGGCTGGAGCAGGGCCAGAGAAGGGCAGTGCAGCTGGGGAAGGGTCTCAATGATGGGCAGCGGGCACAAAGTGGCACCCAAGAGGTTTCATATGAGCAGGAGGAGAAAGTGCTGGAGGCCTGGAGCAGGCTGCCCAGAGAGGTTGTGGAGTCTCCTTCTGTGCACAGCTTCCAAACCCCCCCGGGCAAGCTGCTGTAGGTGCCCTGCTGGAGCAGGGGTGAAGTGGGCGATCCCCAGGGGTCCCTTCCAACTGCCCCACGCTGGGGCTCTGTGACTCGTGCAGGGCCCAAGCTCCACCACCCACTCAGGCCACATTTGCCCCTGTGCAGGCAGGCTGGCAGCTGTACCCACCTTGGCCTCCTGGATCATCTGGTTGGCAATGCTCTCCACCTCCTTCAGCTGCTGGGTGCTGAGGGCGCCCTTGGCGGTGAAGTCGAAGCGCAGGCGGTCGGGGGCCACCAGGGAGCCTCTCTGGTCGGCCTCGCCCAGCACGGCTCGCAGGGCGAAGTTGAGGACGTGGGTGGCAGTGTGGTTGCTCATCACAGGCCTGCGGCGGGCCTGGGGGGCAGCCACGCTCAGCTGGGGTCCTGCCCCACACTGCCAACACCTCCCTGGCAGCAGCGCTGCAGCTCAGCTCCTGCCTACCGACTAAACCCAGAGCAGCTCAGCAGGAGCCCGCACGGGTGCTGCAGTCCGGCACTCCCCCACCCTGCCCCTCAGCACCACTCTCTGCCCTCTCCCAGTCCTGCCCACAGATGCCTTTCTGTGGTACCCAGCAAAGCCCAGCTGGCCAGGCTGGCACCTCACTGGGCCCGATCTGCCCAGTGCTGAGCAGGGGAAGCCACGAATCAGCCAGCCGGGCAGGAGCACGACGGTGCAGGGAGAACTCAAGCTGCCAGCCCTCGGAGTGGCAACCACGCAGAAAGCACAGGGCAAGGAGAGGAGGCTGTGCCACCCCACGGCCCGACTCACCTCGTCCAGGGACAGCTGCACCTCGTCTCCCACTCTGAGGCTGCCATAGAGGGTGCCGATGTGCAGCACGTACCCACCTCGCACCTGCACGTTCTTCACGGTGAACTCTGTCCTCTGCACAGAGAGGGACATCGCAGTCACAGCCACAGCAGCAGCGCTCACAGCTCACAGCTGAGGGCTGGCAGGAAGCTGAGTGTGCCCCCGGGCAGGCACAGCACCCAGCGTGGCCAAGCAGGGAAGTGAAGGGAGCTGGAGCTCAGCTGTGGGGCAGAGCTCCCACACCTCAGCTCCCCGCACAGACACCATCTTGCCCCCACAGCATCCTCAGCACCATGTCTTGGTGACAGCACAGAGCAAGGGCAACAAAGCCTGGCGACAACTAGGCCATGCTGCACCCCTCAAACTTAGTGCTGTGTAATGCCCAAGGCCTGCCAGGCACGGGAAGGTGCCGGAGCGTGCCCGGACCCTGCTCCTCCCAGACCCCAGGCCTGGCACTGCCCACTCACATCCTCCTTGCAGTCCTCATCCTTCACCATGTAGCCCTGGTCGTAGGTCTGGCCGCCCTGCTCGGCGTAGAAGCAGGTCCTGTCCAGCAGCACTCCACACTCCTGCCCACTCTGCACCTCCTCCACGAACTGCCTCTCCCTGCGCAGTGCCAGCACCTTGCCCACCAGGCTCCCGAAGGCTGCCAACACAGCACAGGCAGTGCTACCCAAGGAGCAACCCTGCGGGCATGACCTGGCAGCAGAACTCACAGCAACAGTGGCCAGCTCCTGCAGGAGCCAATGGCACTGCCACCTCTGCGGGCCGTGAGGGGCCGGAGGCAGCTGCCATGGCTGCAGAGGTGAGGAGCAAAGCTGGGGCAGCAGTCAGGTAGGAAGAGGGAACTGAAGCCACTGCTCTCCAAGCAGGCATGGCCACGCAGCAGCAGTCAGCTGCACAGAGGGCTACAGGCCTGGGGCCTCCTGAAGCTCCACCAAATCACAGACCGAGCAGGAGGAGCAAGAGGCAGAGGCAGGGCTCTGGCAGCGGCGGAGGAGCAGAGGAATGCAGACACAGGAGCGTGGGCACAAAGCCCCAGGGAGCAGGAGTCCCCTCACGAGAAGGGTCCTGATGTGCAGCAGCCCACGCAGGGTTTGGGTTCTCTTCCCCTGCTGCATTTGTACCCCACTGCCCTCCCCACAGCCCAGGAAAGGGGAGCCCAAAGAGGGCATCCCAGGGAGGTCCCTGCCAGGAGAGGTTTGGCAGCAGGGGAGGCTGCTGAGATGCTCCTCCTACCGTAGGCCCCGCTGGGGTCCGAGCTGTAGCTGTACTTCGGGGAGTCGTCAGTCGCCGCCAGCCCCCGTGCCCGCAGCTCCTCGATGGCATAGATGTCCAGCAGCAGCAGGTCCTCCCCCCCAGCACCCCTGCCCTGGGATTTCAGCTGCCAACAGCAAGCACCAGCATGAGAGAACCCGCCCCGGGCTCGACCAAGGGTGCCAGACTGGTGGCACCTCTCACTCACATCCCTGAGGGCTGCTGGTCTTAGGGCTCTGTCCAGGGAGGCTGGGCCACAATGCTGCCACCTGCCCTGCCTCCAGAGCTGCCGTCCCAGTGCCACCAGCATGCAGAGTGGGTGGAGCCCAGAAGGGCAGGTTAAGTACCCAGCCAGCTACTCGCTGCCACTGCCGCTGCTGCCAGCGTGCTGGAGAGGCACCCTTCTGCCTGGACCCTGCTCCTTGGACTGGGAAGCTCCAAACTTCCCTGTGGGGACCAGGACAATCGGGAGCTGCTGCCTGCCCTCTGCTAACTCTGAGCTTGAGTGGCAGGAGGCAAAGCCCTGACTGCAGAGAGATGCCCCACAGCCGTGGTGCCATGCCCTGGGTTGTGAGCAGACGCAGTGAGCAAGGAGCAAACCAGAGGGAGGGAAACCCTGCCTGAGGCCAGCTGCAGGGCAGCCTTACCCACCTGTGCCTGCCTCCTCTCCTCCTCGAAGCCCTCCAGGTCCAGTGCCAGGCCCTTCTCCTCGGCGATCAGCGCAGTCAGGTCGGCAGGGAAGCCGTAGGTGTCGTAGAGCAGCCAGGCAGTGTCGCCTGCAGAGCGAGGGCACAGCTCTCGGCACTCCCTCCTCCCTCAAGCTGCTCCACGGCAGCAGAGTGAACAGCGCTGAGGAGCATCACCACCTGCAGAGGTGCTCTGCAGCAGCAGCACAGAGCGCGGGCCGGAGCAGCGGGGAGCAGCCCAGCTCTGGGAGATGGCCTGGCCCCAGCGCTGGCCCCTCCAGCCCTCGGCTCGGCCCTGACCTGCTCCCAGACAAATGGCAGCCTCTGGGCTGAGCCCTACCAGGGATGGTTTTGTTGTCCCCCAGGCTCTGGATCTTCCTGTCCAGGATGCGGCGTCCTCTGCTGAGGGTTTTCAGGAACTGATCTTCCTCTTCATTGATGATGTCCTTCACCAGCTCGGGGTCCTTCTTCAGCTCGGGAAAGGCATCTCCCTGCAGAGCCAGGGGTTTGACTCCTCCAGCAGGCACATAGGAAGCCCCCAGGCACGCAGGCCTCGGGACCCCCCAGCGGGCAGGACTGAGGCCCCCCCAGTGCACAGGCCTCGGGACCCCCCAGCGGGCAGGACTGAGGCCCCCCCAGCAAGGACTCACCAGGGACTGCACCACCACATCCACCAGCGTGGCGAAGAAGCCGCGGGGGGCGCGGAGCTTCTCGTGGGCGTAGCGCACGGCGCGCCGCAGGATGCGCCTCAGCACGTACCTGGGGCAGCACAGCCACGTCTCAGCCCTGCCCCGGCCCAGCGCTGTCCCCCGGGCCCACACTGAGGGGCCAGGCCCCAGCGCCACCACCTCGCCTGGCTGTGTGCTCGTGGAGCAGCAGTGAGGGCACAGAGCAGACCCTCGGCCGCTTAGCTGAGCGGTACCCAGCTGGCGGCAGCGGCTGCGCTGCCACCCAGTGAGACCTGGGCAGGGGGAGTGGGCAGAGGGAACCTCATGAAGGGTACGTGCAGGGTCCTAGGGTCCTGCCCCTGATGAAGACAACTTCAGCCCAGGTGAGGGGGGGGTTGCTGAGGGGCAGCTGCATGGGGAAGGGCCTCCCTCCCAACCCACCTCATGACTCAGACCGAAGCTGTGCCTGTGGTGGCCCCTAGAGGCCTGCCCAGTGCCCCCTGCAGCCTCACCCCCTGCCGGTGCTGTCTGCCCAGTGCCCAGTGTCCCCTGCAGCCTCACCCCCTGCCGGTGCTGTCTGCCCAGTGCCCAGTGCCCCCTGCAGCCTCACCCCCTGCCGGTGCTGCCTGCCTGCCCAGTGTCCCCTGCAGCCTCACCCCCTGCCGGTGCTGCCTGCCTGCCCAGTGCCCCCTGCAGCCTCACCCCCTGCCGGTGCTGCCTGCCTGCCCAGTGCCCCCTGCAGCCTCACCCCCTGCCGGTGCTGCCTGCCTGCCCAGTGTCCCCTGCAGCCTCACCCCCTGCCGGTGCTGTCTGCCCAGTGCCCAGTGCCCCCTGCAGCCTCACCCCCTGCCGGTGCTGCCTGCCCAGTGTCCCCTGCAGCCTCACCCCCTGCCGGTGCTGCCTGCCTGCCCAGTGTCCCCTGCAGCCTCACCCCCTGCCGGTGCTGCCTGCCTGCCCAGTGCCCCCTGCAGCCTCACCCCCTGCCGGTGCTGCCTGCCTGCCCAGTGTCCCCTGCAGCCTCACCCCCTGCCGGTGCTGCCTGCCTGCCCAGTGTCCCCTGCAGCCTCACCCCCTGCCGGTGCTGCCTGCCCAGTGCCCCCTGCAGCCTCACCCCCTGCCGGTGCTGTCGGGCCTGCCGCCGTCGGCCAGTGCCAGGGTGAGGGTCCGTGCGTGGTCTGCCAGCACCCGGTAGGCCATGTCGATGCCATCAGTGTCCTGCTCGCCCACGAGGCCCTGGTACGGCCTGGCACCAGTGCCCTGCCACACACACAGGGGGAAGGGGCAGACAATGGGCATCGAGGGTCAGCCGCAGAGCAACAGGAAAGCTGGCTCTAGAGGGCAGCCCCAGGCACAGGCTGCAGGGCAGGGATTGTCCCCTGGAATGGGCACTGGGGAGGCCACAGCTCGAGTCCTGGCTCACAGCAACCCCAGGAAGGCTCCAGGCTGGGGCAGAGAGGCTAGAAAGTGCCCAGCAGAAAAGGCAGCCCTGGGGGTGCTGGGTGGCAGCAGCTGAAGAAGAGCCAGGGGGTGCCCAGGTGGGCAAGAAGGGCAGCAGCAGCCTGGGCTGGATCAGCAGTGGTGTGGGCAGCAGGAGCAGGGCAGGGATTGTGCCCCTGGGCTGGCACTCTGAGGGCACAGCTTGAATCCAGGGCTCAGCTTTAAGCCTATCAGTCCCAGAAGGACATTGAGGAGCTGGAGCAGGTCCAGAGAAGGGCACCAAAGGTGGAGAAGGGTCTGGAGCAGAGGGCTGGGGAGGGGCAGCTGAGGGAGCTGGGGGTGTGCAGTGTGGGGCAGAGGAGGCTGAGGGAGAGCTCATTGCTCTGTGCAGCTCCCTGAGAGGAGGCTGCAGCCAGCTGGGGCTGGGCTCTGCCCCCTGGGCTCAGGGGACAGGAGGAGAGGACCTGGGCTGGGATTGTGCCAGGGGAGGCTTAGGCTGGAGAGGAGGAGAAATGTCTCTGCTGGTGCAGTGGTCAGGGCTTGGCAGAGGCTGCCCAGGGAGTGCCCCTGGCTGGAGGTGCTGCAAAGCTGTGTGGCCATGGCACTTGGGCAGAGGGTTTGGTGCCCATGGTAGGGTTGGGTCACTGCTGGCCTGGATGCTCTCAGAGAGCTTCCCCAGCCCAAACCATTCTGAGGCCATTCCCTGCTCTGAGAGTTGTGTTCAAGGCCAGGCTGGATGAGGCCTTGAGCACCTTGGGCTAGTAGGAGCTGTCCCAGGGGGGTTGGAACTGGCTGATCTTGAAGGTCCTTTCCAACTCAACCCATTCTCTGCTCCTCTGCCTACAGACCCGGCCCAGCCTCTTCACTTCATACCTTTTGGATGGCTTCAAAGTAAGGCAGGAAGAGATCAGTGTCATAGTTGGACATCTTGTTCTGCAGGATAGACACCAACCTCTCCAGGCCCATCCCAGTGTCAATGCTCTTCTTAGGGAGAGGTTTCAGGCTCCCATCAGATTCCCTGCAAAGCACCAGGAGGAAAGATGAAATGTGTGGGGTGGGGAGGTTCTGCAATGCCACCTAAAGCTGTGGGCAAGAGGAGAGGCTCATCAAGCCAGGGGCACATCCCAGCCAGTCCCAGTGAGGGAAGCAGGCCTGCCCTACCTGTTGAACTGGATGAAGACAAGGTTCCAGATCTCCAGGACGTTGGGGTCGTCCTGATTTACCAGGTGGGAAGCATCTCTGGCCCCAATCCTGTCGTAGTGGATCTCACTGCAGGGCCCACAGGGGCCTGTGTCTCCCATTTCCCAGAAGTTATCCTTCATGCTGCCAGGGAGGATCCTGTCCTCAGCCAGCCTGCAAGGAGGAACAGGCTGAGCAGAGTGACCAAAGAAATATGGAGACTTCCACAAGCTCTCTGGGCAGGCTGCTCCAGAGGCCTCCAGCATCCTCCACACCAAACAAGTTTCTCCTCCTGCTCAGGTGGAACCTCCTGGGTGCCAGTTTGTGTCCTGGCCCTGGGCACCGCTGACAGGAGTCACAGAATTGTCAGGGCTGGAAGGGACCCCAAGGACTATCCAGCTCCAGCCCTGCTGTGGGCAGGGACACAGAATGGACCAGGTTGGAACAGGCCTCTGGGGTCAGGCAGTGCAGTCTAGCACCTAACCCTGCCAGCTGCCTGAGCCCTGGCATCAGTGCCTCAGGCAGCCTCCTCCTCAATACCTCCAGGCCTGGGGACTTCACCACCTCCCCGGGCAGCCCATCCCAATGCCAACCACTCCAGAGCAGGCTGCCCACAGCCACCTCCAGCCAGGCCTGAGGCACCTCCAGGGATGAGGCTTCCAGCACCTCCCTGGGCAACCTGTGCCAGGCTCTCAGCACCCTCCTGCTGAGCAGCTCCTTCCTGGCATCCAATCTCCATCTCCCCACTCCTACTTCTGCTCCCTATCACCCCCCACACCCTCACAAGTCCCTCCCCAGCTCTCCTGCAGCCACTGCAAGGCCACCAGAAGCTCTCCCTGCAGCCTTCTCCTCTCCAGCCTGCACAGACCCAACTCTCTCAGCCTGCACCCACAGCAGGGCAGCTCCAGCCTTCTGAGCATCCTCCTGCCCTTCTCTGGGCACCTTCCAGCCCTCTCCTGGCACAGGGCTCCAGAGCTGGGCACAGGGCTGCAGCTGTGGGCTCAGCAGAGGCTGCAGAATCCCCTCCCTGGCCCTGCTGGCCACAGTCTGGCCCCAGTCTTCTGCCCCCCCACAGATCCTTTAGCTCTTGCTGAGCACAGCTCAGCTGTCCTCTGGGGCTGCTCTCCTGCAGGCTCCCAGCCCCAGGGCTCTCAACCTTTGCTCCTCCCAGAGCTGCTCCAGGTCCCTCAGCAGCTCTGCAGCCTGCCCTGGGCTCTCCCCAGCAGTTCTATCCCACTCTTGAACTGAGGAGCCAAAACAGCACCCAGGACTCCAGATGTGGCCTCACCAGAGCAGAGCAGAGGGGCAGGAGAACCTCCCTGACCTGCTGGCCTCACTCTTCTGAATTGCACTCCAGGACCCCACTGGCCTTCTGGCCCACAGGGGCACACTGCTGCCTCCTGGGGAGTTCTTGCCCCCAGCACTCTCAGGTCCTTCTCCATGGAGCTGCCTCCCCACAGGTCACTCCTCAGCTGTCCTGCTGCAGGAGGTTGCTCTGCTCCAAGAGCTGCTGGCAGGGGCAGCACCCTGGGCAGACCCAGCAGGGCACTTCTCACAGTCTTCATTTCACACAGGAGACGGACACAAAACCCTGTCCCAGGCTGCAGCAGAGGAGCTCTGAAGTCCCTTCCAACCTCAGCCGCCCTGTGACAACTCCCAGGCCTCTTCCCTTCAGCTTTGCAGCTCACCCCCTGCAGACTACCTGTGCCCCACATCTCCTGCCCTGCCACATCTCACACACCACCTCTCTATGCTTAGTGCCCACCAAGGTGCCCCTGCCTCAGCTAGAGGCCTTACCCCAAATCCAGCCAGATCTGCTTGCACTCCAGGTCTGGCTGCAGTCCTGCAGCCTCACTGCCGCCAAAGTAGGTGACATAGAGCCTGGCAGCAGGGATGCCAAACTCCTGCGTCAGGAGCTCCAGTGCCAGCTTGCAAGCAAGCTCCTGCAGAGGAAAGGTGAGGTCAGCAAGGCAGAGCTTCTCCTCAACAGGCAGAGTGCCATGCTCTGGCTGTCTGGCCAGGGCTGGGTGCTAGGCTGGCACTCAGTGCCATGCTCTGGCTGTCTGGCCAGGGCTGGATGCTAGGCTGGCACTCAGTGCCATGCTCTGGCTGTCTGGCCAGGGCTGGGTGCTAGGCTGGCACTCAGTGCCATGCTCTGGCTGTCTGGACAGGGCTGGGTGCTAGGCTGGCACTCAGTGCCATGCTCTGGCTGTCTGGCCAGGGCTGGATGCTAGGCTGGCACTCAGTGCCATGCTCTGGCTGTCTGGCCAGGGCTGGGTGCTAGGCTGGCACTCAGTGCCATGCTCTGGCTGTCTGGCCAGGGCTGGGTGCTAGGCTGGCACTCAGTGCCATGCTCTGGCTGTCTGGCTGGGCTGGATGAGCCTGGGCTCTCAGATCTCCGAGGTGCAGCGCTGCAGCTCTGCCTGCCTCACCTTGAAGTAGTCCCCGAAGGACCAGGAGCCCAGCATCTCGAAGAAGGTGTGGTGGTAGACATCCTTGCCCACGTCATCCAGGTCGTTGTGCTTGCCCCCTGCCCGGATGCACTTCTGGGTGTTGGTTGCCCTGCTCAGCTTGGCCAGCGGGTGCGAGGGGTCGATGGTGTTGAGGAAGATGGGTTTGAACTGCAGGGGGGCAGAAAGGGCAGTCAGGGACTGCAGCAAGAGCCACAGGGAATGGGAGGGCTTGGAAGGGCACCTCTGGAGAGCCAGCCCAACCCCCCCTGCCAGAGCAGGCACACAGGAACACATCCAGGAGGGTCTGAATCTCTCCAAAGCAGGAGACTCCACAGCCTCTCTGGTAGCCTGCTCCAGGCTCCAGCACCCTCATAGGGAAAAAGTTTCCCCTTCTGTTCCTGTGGTACCTCCTCTGCTCCAGCTGGCACCCAGTGCCCCTTGTCCTGCCATTGGCCATCCCTGAGCAGAGCCTGGCTCCAGCCCTGCACATCATTAACAGCCCTCAGGCTCCTCTGCTCCAAGCTCCCAGCCCCAGATCCCTCAGCCTGGCCTCACAGGAGATGCTCACTGCCTGCAGCAGCTTGGGGGCTCTGGACTGGGCTCTCTGCAGCAGCTCCCTGAGCTCCCTGAGCTGACGGGCCCAGGCCTGGACACAGCATTCCAGATGTGGCCTCAGCAGGGCAGAGGGACAGGAGAACCTCTCTGAGCTACTCACCACAGCCCTTCTATTCAACCCCAGGATGCCCTGGCCACAAGAGCACCTTGCTGACTCATGGGCATCCTTATGCCCACCAGGACCCCCAGAGCTGCTCCCCAGGCTGCACTGGCACAAGCCAGAGCACAGCAGGATGTGGTGTCTACATCATGGTGCCATTTCCAAAGGGACTCAGAGCAGGCAGGCTCTGAGCTGGCAGAAGCAGAGCAGTCAGTGGCTGCTATGTGCTGACCTGCAGCAAAGCCCTGTCAGCAGCAGGGCCTCAACCACGCTTTAGAGATGCCATCAGTCAGCTGTGCCAGGATGAGCCCCAAGAGTCATGCAATGGTGGCTGGCAGTGCCCCCACAGCTGCAGAGCCAGCCCAGCAGGCACAGGAACCTCTGGCACCACACCAAACACCTCCTGGTGACCAGAAGGCAGGTGAAGAGCACAAGAACTGCCCACAGAAATGGCTCTGCAGAGCTTCACAGGCTGCAGCTGCAGCCAGTAGCGTAAGAGAGAGCAAGAGATGGCCTCAAGCTGCACCAGGGCAGGCTTAGGCAGCACAGGAGAAGAAAATTCTTGACTGGGGGTGCTGGGGCTGGGCAGTGTGAGGAAGAGGAGGCTGAGGGCAGAGCTCGCTGCTGTCTGCAGCTACCTGAAGGGACACTGTGGAAAGGCTGCTGCTGGGCTCTGCTCACAGGTGATGGGAGACAGCACAAGGGGGAACGGCCTCAAGCTGAGGCTGGGGAGGCTTAGATTGGACATTAGGACAAAGTGTTTCATGGAGAGAGTGGTCAGGGACTGGAATGAGCTGCCCAGGGAGGTGCTGCAGTCACCCAGCCTGGATGTGTTTAGGGTGGTTTGGATGTGGTGCTTGGGGAGATGATTAGAGGTGAGTCTTGCAGAGCAGGGCTCTAGGTTGGGCTGGGTGATATGAGTGGGCTTGGCGTGGGCAGCAGGGCAAGGGAGGGGATTCTGCCCCTTGGCTCTGCTCTCCTCAGACCCCACCTGGAGTGCTGCATGCAGGGTCCTAGGTTGGGCTTGGTGATCCCGAGGGGCTTTGCCAACCTGCATGCTTCTGTGATTCTGTGCCTGAAAGGGTTCTCAAAGCCTGGCACAGGCTGCCAGGGAGATGCCTGAAGCTCCATCCCTGAAGATGTTTCTCAGAGGCAGAGCTGTGGTGCTGAGGGCCAGGGAGGGGCTGGAGGGGATGAGCCGCAAGGGCTCTGCCAATCTGAACGACTCTGCTCCTCCAAGGACCACGGCTCCGGAGAGGGAATCCTACCTGGTTCATGCCAGCATTGGCAAAGAGCAGCGTGGGGTCGTCCAGAGGGATGGTGGAGGAAGAGTGCACGTAGGTGTGCTGGTTGGCCTTGAAGAAGTCAATGAAGCGCTGCCGGATCTGGGCAGCAGTCAGCGGAGCCTCCATCGGGCAGCCGCGGAGCACAGCTGCCCCCAGCCGGCAGCAGGCAAGCAGCAAGTCCTCGGCACACTCTGAAGGGACGAGAAGAGACCTCAAAGACCATCCAGCCACCAGCCCAGGCTGCTTAAGGCTTCATCCAGCCTGGCACTGAACACCTCCAGGGAGGTTGTGGAAAGCTTGTCCAAGGTTGTCGAAGATCCCATTCTGTGCTTCTGTGCTCCACAACCTCCCTGGGCAGCCTGTGCCAGAGCCTCACCACCCTCAACCTGTGCCAGGCTCTCCCCACCCTCACTGCCAACTATTTCATCCTCCTCTCCACTCTCCCTCTCCCAGCTCAAAGCCATTGTCTCCTCTCCTGGCACTGCCAGCCCTTGTCAAAGTCCCTCCCCAGCTCTCCTGCAGCCCCTTCAGACATCAAAATACAGCTCTGAGGTCTCCCTGCAGCCTTCTCTTTCCCAGGCTGCACAGCCCCAGCTCTCCCAGCCTGTCCCCATAGGGGAGGTATTCCAACCATCCTGGTGGCCTCCTCTGGACCCTCTCCAGCAGAGGCTCACTGCTTCCACCTCCTAAAAGGGCCTCCCCACATCACACAGTGGCTCCTGCTCATCAGCCTGCCCCAACCCTGAAGCTCCTCTCCTCCAACCCTCCTGATTTCCAGAGCTCTCTGAATGCACCTGGCTTCGAAACACCAAACTCACCAGGACATGGAATGGATGAAAGGTTTTGTTTGCCCTGCTGAGGTCAGACAGGAGGCTACAGAGCCCTAACATCATTCAAGGTCATTCAAAATGATCAGATCACAGCAGGGCTGAGTTTGGTAAAGACCTCCCAGCACCACCCTCAGCAAGCCTGTGATGACACCAAGCTGTGTGCTGCAGCAGGCAGGCTGCAGGGCAGGGATGCCAGCCAGAGGCACCTGGGCAGGCTGCAGAGGTGGGCACAAGCCAACCTCAGGAGCTTCAACAAGACCAAGAGCAGGGTCCTGCAGCTGGGGTGAGGCAATGCCAAGCAGAGAGCAGCCCTGAGGAGAGGCACTTGGGGGTGCTGCTGGAGAAGCTCAGCAGGAGCCAGCAGTGTGCACTTGCAGTCCAGAGAGCCAAGCAGAGCCTGGGCTGCAGCAGCAGCAGTGTGGGCAGCAGGGCCAGGGAGGGGATTCTGCCCCTCTGCTCTGCTGAGACCCCACCTGGAGTACTGCATCCAGTGCTGGAGCCCCTGGGACAAGAGGGCTGTGGAGATGCTGGAGAGTGTCCAGAGCAGGGCCAGGAGGATGCTCAGAGGCTGTGAGGGAGTGGCAGGAGTGGGGGGGGATGGAGCAAAGCTGGAGGTGGGGAGAGTGAGGCTGGAGGGGAGGAGGAAGTTGCTGAGCAGGAGAGTGGTGAGAGGCTGGAATGGGTTGCCCAGGGAGGGGGTTGAGGCCCCATGGCTGGAGGTGTTTGAGGCCAGGCTGGCTGAGGCTGTGTGCAGCCTGCTCTAGGGTAGGGTGTCCCTGGGCATGGCAGGGGTTGGCACTGCCTGCTCCTTGTGCTCCCTTCCAGCCCTGCCTGATCCCATGGCAGCCTTTATCACTAACCCAGGGATGGCCTTGTGCTGCTGAAAGCAGGGGTGCCCGGACAGCTGCGCTGAGGGGCGAGCAGAGCCGTGGGGCAGGCTGGAAGCCTGCATCCCTGCCGACATCCCAGCAGGGACACCAGGCTGTGCCTGCCGTGCAGCGCAATGCGGCCCCGGGGAGCGCCGAGCTGCCGGCGGCCTGCGCCCAGAGCACCGCCGCCCAGAGCACCCCGGCCGGGGCGGGAAGGGAGGACCAAGGAGGGGGGAAGGGGCCAAGGGGGTAAAGCTCTGCTGGGGGAACGCTTAGAGGAAAGGGAGGCCATGGGGAAGGCAGGACGCGGGAAAGGGGGACCCGAAGAAGGAAAGACCCCAGCTGGGAGGGAAGGAAGGAGCCCAGGAGGAAGGGAATGCCGCAGCGCAGCGGCGCGTCCCGGACACAGCAGAGCAGAGCCAGGGCCAAGCCAGCCGCAGGGACCCCGCGCCCAGCCCCTACCTGCTGCTCGCCGCCGCCGCTCGGTGCTCGCCGCCGCCGCTCCGCCAGCCCCTCCCGCCCGGACCCGCCGCCGGGCGCCGCCTGCCGATTGGCTGCCGGCGCCGTCGCTCCGGGCCAGCCCCGCCCCCAGCCCGGGTGCTCGCACAGGATTGGGCCGCTCCTGGCTGATGCAATGAGGGGCCCGGCGGCCACGTGACGCGGCAGGCTGAGGCCGGGCCGGGCGCCGCCATCTCGGGAGCGCCAGGGGCGAGCGGCGGCCCCGCGGCGGCCTCCGGGCGCACGGAGCGGGCTGGGGGGGGAGGGCCGCAAAGGGCAGCTGGTGCCAGCGCCGCTGCCCGGAGACCTCACCGCCCCCTCGCCATCACCGCCCTCACCGCCCCCTCACCATCACCGCCCTCACCTGCCCCTCGCCCTCACCTGCCCTTCACCCTCACCTGCCCTTCACCCTCACCTGCCCTTCACCCTCACCTGCCCCTCACCCGCCCCTCACCCTCACCTGCCCCTCACCATCACCTGCCCTTCACCCTCACCCGCCCTTCACCATCACCTGCCCCTCACCATCACCTGCCCCTCACCCTCACCCGTCCCTCACCATCACCTGCCCCTCACCCTCACCTGCCCTTCACCATCACCTGCCCCTCACCCTCACCTGCCCCTCACCCTCACCCGCCCCTCACCATCACCTGCCCTTCACCATCACCTGCCCCTCACCGTCACCTGCCCTTCACCATCACCTGCCCTTCACCATCACCTGCCCCTCACCCTCACCCGCCCCTCACCATCACCTGCCCTTCACCATCACCTGCCCTTCACCATCACCTGCCCCTCACCCTCACCTGCCCCTCACCATCACCTGCCCTTCACCATCACCTGCCCCTCACCCTCACCTGCCCCTCACCCTCACCTGCCCTTCACCATCACCTGCCCCTCACCATCACCTGCCCTTCACCCTCACCCACCCCTCACCATCACCCGCCCCTCACCCTCCCCTCACCCTCACCTGCCCCTCACCCTCACCTGCCCTTCACCCTCACCTGCCCTTCACCATCACCTGCCCCTCACCATCACCTGCCCCTCACCCGCCCCTCACCATCACCTGCCCTTCACCATCACCTGCCCCTCACCCTCACCTGCCCTGCACCATCACCTGCCCCTCACCCTCACCCGCCCCTCACCATCACCTGCCCTTCACCATCACCTGCCCTTCACCATCACCTGCCCCTCACCATCACCTGCCCCTCACCCTCACCTGCCCCTCACCATCACCTGCCCTTCACCATCACCTGCCCTTCACCATCACCTGCCCCTCACCCTCACCTGCCCCTCGCCCTCACCTGCCCCTCGCCCTCACCTGCCCCTCACCCTCACCTGCCCTTCACCCTCACTGCCCTCACCAACTCAATGCCTCCCATGCCAACTATGCAAATGTCTTTTCCAGCTGCCTGGTGCCAGCCCCTGCCAGTTTTGGGTGAGGCTCTCCAGGAAGGATCCCTCCTCTGATGCTCTTCATCACAGCCAACTGGGAGAGAGCTCCCAGCTCAGCCTGCCCAGCCCTCAGCCCAGCCCTGCAGGCTCAGCACCAAACCCAGGCCCCAGCTCCGCAGCCTGTGCAACACCCCCAGGTGTGGGCACTGCAGCCCTGCCCCGGGCAGAGCATCCCAGAGTCTGGAATGGGTAGGTGCTGGGAGAGCAGTGGATGGAGTCTGCCTTGACCTTAGCAAGGCCTCTGACACCGTCCCCCAGGGCATCCTGGTGAGCCAGCTCAGCAAGTGTGGGGTGGCAGAGCAGGCAGGGAGGTGGGTCAGGAACTGGGTACAAGAGAGAGTTCAGAGGGTGGTGATCAGTGGTGCCAGGTCCAGCTGGGAGCTGTGACCAGTGGAGTCCCCCAGGGACCAGAGCTGGGCCCAGTCCTCTTCAACAGCTTCATCAGTGCCACTGCTGAGGGCACAGACAGACAGAGTCTGTTCAGCAGGTTTGCTGCTGACACCAAGCTGGGAGGCTTGGCTGAGCCAGCTGCAGGCTGTGCTGCCACCCAGAGAGCCCTGGGCACAGAGCTGGGCACAGAGGAGCCAAAGGAGGCTCAGCAAGGCCAAGGGCAGAGTCCTGCACCTGGGGAGGAAGAGCAAACTGCAGCAGCAGAGGCTGGGAGGTGACTGCTGGAGAGCAGCCCCAAGGAGAGGGCCCTGGGGGTGCTGGGGCAGAGCATCCCTGGCACAGCAATGTGCCCTGGGGGCCAAGAGGCCAATGGGGGCCTGGGGGGCACTCAGCAGAGTGTGCCCAGCAGAGCCAGGGAGCTTCTCCTGCCCCTCTGCTCTGCCCTGCTGAGAGCTCCTCTTGAGCACTGCCTTCAGTTTGGGGCTCCCCAGGAGCAGAGGGACAGGAACTGCTGGAGAGGGTCCAGGGGAGGCTGTGAGGATGCTGAGGGGCCTGGAGCAGTGCCTGGGGAGGAGAGGCTGAGGGCCCTGGGGCTGCTTAGGCTGGAGAAGAGAAGGCTGAGAGGGGATTGGATCAATGTCTGCAACTCTCTGAGGGCTGGGGGCAGGAGGGGGGACAGGCTCTGCTCACTGCTCCCTGGGCTAGGCCAAGCAGCAGTGGATGGAAGCTGCAGCACAGGAGGCTCAGCTCAGCACAAGGGCAACTTCTTGGCTGGAAGGGTCCCAGAGCCTGGCACAGGCTGCCCAGAGAGGCTGTGGAGCCTCCTTCTCTGGAGCCTTCCCAGCCCTGTCTGGAAGTGTTGCTGTGTGCCCTGAGCTGCATTGTGTGGCCCTGCTCTGGCAGGGGGTTGGGCTGGATGAGCTCCTTGGGTCCCTTCCCACCCCTGACACCTGTGAGCCTGTGTCTGAGAGCCCTCTCTGGGAAGCAGTATCACAGAGTCATGGAATCATGGAACAGCTTAGGCTGGAAGAGACCTCAGAGATCATCTGCTCCCCCCCTGCCATGGCAGAGATGTCTCTGAGCCAGCCCAGGCTGCTCAGGGCTCCAGCCTGGCCTTGCACACCTCCAGGCAGGGGCATCCACAACCTCTCTGGACAATGCAGTCCAGAGCTTTGCCACCCTCCCAGGGAAGAATTTCTTCCTCGGATCCAATCTAAACCTGTTCTCCTTCACTGCAAATCCATTCCCCTTGGCCTGTCAGGGGACACTCCTGTGAAAAGTCTCTGTGCAGCCTCCCTGCAGGCACTGGCAGCAGCTCTGAGATCCCCTGGAGCCTTCTCCTCTGCAGGCTGCACCCCCCAGCTCCCTCAGCCTGTGCTCACAGCAGAGCTGCTCCAGCCCTGCCATCACCTCTGTGGCCTCACTCCACACCTCTGTGTCCCCCTCCTGCTGGGCACACCAGTGCTGGAGGCAATTACCTGCCAGCCTCCAGTCTGACCCTCCCCTGGCACAGCTGGAAGCATTTCCTCTGGTGCTGTCCTTTGTCACCAAGCTCAGGAGCTGGCCCTGAGGTTCACAGCTGCTCAGAGAGCCATGGGTTCAGTGCTGAGAGCCTTCACTGCCTTTGTGCCCACTCTGCCTCCCAGCTCTATTTCCAAACAGCACTGCCCAGCCTTGCCCTGGGAGAGGAGAGCAGACCTGGGGGCATCATGGCTTTGTCCTGGGATGGATGTTTCTGTGCCAGTGTGCCAGCAGCAGCACAGTCTGCCAGAGCCTTGGGTACATCTGTGCCAGTGTGCCAGCGGCAGCACAGTCTGCCACTGCCTTGGGTACATCTGTGCCAATGTGCCAGTGGCAGCACAGTCTGCCAGAGCCTTGGGTACATCTGTGCCAATGTGCCAGTGGCAGCACAGTCTGCCAGAGCCTTGGGTACATCTGTGCCAGTGTGCCAGCAGCAGAGTCTGCCAATACCTTGGGTACATCTGTGCCAGTCTTGGTCTCTCAGGCATCTGTGGCAGAGGCCAGGGCAGAGCCGTGGGAAGCGGGGTGGGACTGGCAAGCTTGGAGCAGGTGATCCTTGAGGTCTTTTCCAACCTGGACCTCTCTGATTATCTTCAAGAGACCTACACAAGAAGGACCTGGAGCTGCTGGAGAGGGGCAGAGGAGGCCATGGAGATGCTCAGAGGCTGCAGAGTGGGCACAGGCTGGCAGAGTTGGGGCTGTGCAGCCTGGGGAGGAGAAGGCTGCAGGGAGAGCTGAGAGCAGCCTTGCAGTGCCTGAAGGGGCTGCAGGGGAGCTGGGGAGGGACTTTGGGCAAGGGTTGGCAGTGCCTGGAGGAGGGAGAATGGCTTTGAGCTGGGAGAGGGGAGAGGGAGAGTGAAGAGGAGGGAGGAATTGTTGTCAGTGAGGGTGGGCAGAGCCTGGCACAGGTTGAGGGTGGTGAGGCTCTGGCACAGGTTGCCCAGGGAGGTTGTGGAGCACAGAAGCACAGAATGGGATCAAAAACACCTCCCTGGAGGTGTTCAGTGCCAGGCTGGGTGAGGCTTTGAGCAGGCTGTGCTGGTGGGAGGTGCCCCTGCCCATGGCACGGTGGGGGTGGCACTGGCCAACCAACGCCACGAATCTGTGCCATGGAGCAGCCTGGGATGCCCCTGCAGCTGCCTGTGCCTCTGCTCTCTGCCCCTCAGGTCTGGCAGCCCCAGGGAGCAGGTTGACCTCCCCAGAGTGCCCCCAGATGTTTCCCTGACACCTCCACGATGGTCCTGGCTGCATAACGCTGGTGGCAACGATACCCCAGCCAGCTGGATGCCACCCCGAGGGCAGCAGTGAGAACAGGCAGGCAGGAGGATGGCTCTGCTGCTCCTCAGGGTTCAGAGCACTCCAGGCAGAGTCTCCAGCCTGCAGAGCCTGGCTAAGTTGTCCTGTCTGAGCATGAGCACAGAGGCAGAGCTCAGGGGCCCGAGAGTGCAGAGAGGAGCTGGAGCCTGGCACAGCAGGCTGATCAGACTGGCACATCACACCTCTGCAAGGGCACACAGCAGCATGCCCATACCTGTGAGTCTTCACAGGAGCACAGCATGAAAGGGCTAGAAGGAACCTCTGCAGCTCACCCACTCCAGCCTCCTGCTCCAGCAGGGCACCCACAGCAGCTTGCCCAGGGGCACAGTGCCCAGGGCAGGTCAAAGCCTCCACAGCCTCTCTGGGCAGCCTGCTCCAGGCCCCCAGCACCCTCACACCAAACAACTTTCTCCTGCTGCTCAGCTGGAACCTGCTCAGACCTGTTGGTCCTTTCCTGCCACTGGGCACCCCCCAAAGACCCCTGCCCTGTCTCTGGTCCTGGGCAGCCCAGATCTGGACACAGCAGGGCAGGTGTGGCCTCAGCGGGGCAGGGCAGAGGGGCAGCAGAACCTCCCCACTGCTGGCCACACTCTGCCTGATGCCATTGTCCCTCTTGCCCAGCAGGGCACTTTCCTGCCCCATGCAGACCTTGCTGCCCACAGCACTCCAAGGCCTCTCCCTGGAGCTGCTTCCCAGCAGGACAAGCCTGGGCCGTGCTGCTGCCTGGGGCTGTCGTGGAGGGCCCCGGGGCCCAGCCTAGGCTTGTGCCTGTTTACCTAACTGCCACAGCAGAGAACACATTCAGCTGGCACAGAAGGGGCACAGGGGGCCTGGCGCCATAGAGCCTGGCCTGCCCAGGGCCCAGGCTGCGTGAGCCCAGGCGCCCGGCCCATGCCGGGGGAGCCAGACCTGCCACCATGCCTGGCCCGGGGCGCTGTGGCGGCTGCCCAAAGCCGACTGCCTGGTATGTGCCCAAAGGTCACTAGCGGCGGCCCACAGCCATGCATAGGCTCACCGCTCTCACTGCTCCCTCTCCCCTCTCCCCTCTCCCCTCTCCCCTCTCACCGCTCACCTCTCCCCTCTCCCCTCTCACCTCTCCCCTCTCCCCTCTCCCCTCTCACCTCTCCCCTCTCACCGCTCCCCTCTCACCTCTCACCGCTCCCCTCTCACCTCTCCCCTCTCCCCTCTCACCGCTCTCACTGCTCCCTCTCCCCTCTCACCTCTCCCCTCTCCCCTCTCACCGCTCCCCTCTCACCTCTCACCGCTCCCCTCTCACCTCTCCCCTCTCCCCTCTCACCGCTCTCACTGCTCCCTCTCCCCTCTCACCTCTCCCCTCTCCCCTCTCACCGCTCCCCTCTCCCCTCTCCCCTCTCCCCTCTCCCCTCTCCCCTCTTCCCTCTCCCCTCTCCCCTCTCCCCTCTCACCTCTCCCCTCTCCCCTCTCACCGCTCCCCTCTCCCCTCTCCCCTCTCCCCTCTCACCGCTCCCCTCTCACCTCTCCCCTCTCCCCTCTCCCCTCTCACCGCTCCCCTCTCACCTCTCCCTCTCACCTCTCCCCTCTCACCTCTCCCTCTCACCTCTCCCTCTCACCTCTCCCCTCTCACCTCTCCCCTCTCACCTCTCCCCTCTCACCGCTCCCCTCTCACCTCTTCCCTCTCACCTCTCCCCTCTCACCGCTCCCCTCTCACCTCTTCCCTCTCACCTCTCCCCTCTCACCGCTCCCCTCTCACCTCTCCCCTCTCACCGCTCCCCTCTCACCTCTCCCCTCTCACCTCTCCCCTCTCACCTCTCCCCTCTCACCTCTCCCCTCTCACCTCTCCCTCTCACCTCTCCCCTCTCACCTCTCCCCTCTCACCGCTCCCCTCTCACCTCTCCCTCTCACCTCTCCCCTCTCACCGCTCCCCTCTCACCTCTTCCCTCTCACCTCTCCCCTCTCACCGCTCCCCTCTCACCTCTTCCCTCTCACCTCTCCCCTCTCACCGCTCCCCTCTCACCTCTTCCCTCTCACCTCTCCCCTCTCACCGCTCCCCTCTCACCTCTTCCCTCTCACCTCTCCCCTCTCACCTCTCCCCTCTCACCGCTCCCCTCTCACCGCTCCCCTCTCACCTCTCCCTCTCACCGCTCCCCTCTCACCTCTCCCCTCTCACCTCTCCCCTCTCACCTCTCCCCTCTCACCGCTCCCCTCTCACCTCTCCCCTCTCACCGCTCCCCTCTCACCTCTCCCTCTCACCTCTCCCCTCTCCCCTCTCACCGCTCCCCTCTCACCTCTCCCCTCTCCCCTCTCACCGCTCCCTCTCACCTCTCCCTTCTCACCACTCTCCCCTCTCCCCTCTCACCTCTCCCCTCTCACCGCTCCCTCTCACCGCTCCCCTCTCCCCTCTCACCTCTCCCCTCTCACCTCTCCCTCTCACCTCTCCCCTCTCCCCTCTCACCTCTCCCCTCTCACCGCTCCCCTCTCACCACTCCCTCTCACCGCTCCCTCTCACCGCTCCCCTCTCCCCTCTCACCGCTCCCGTCTCACCTCTCCCCTCTCACCTCTCCCCTCTCACCTCTCCCCTCTCACCTCTCCCCTCTCACCACTCCCTCTCACCGCTCCCTCTCACCGCTCCCCTCTCCCCTCTCCCCTCTCACCTCTCACCTTTCCCCTCTCACCACTCAGTTCTCTGCTTGGTTGCTGCCTGCTGCTGCTTTGTTTGTTTGCTGCCTGTCTCCTCACCTGCCGCTCTGTTCGCTGCCTGTCTCCTCACCTGCCGCTCTGTTTGCTGCCTGTCTCTTTTCTTGCCGCTCTGTTCGCTGCCTGTCTCCTCACCTGCCGCTCTGTTTGCTGCCTGTCTCTTTTCTTGCCGCTCTGTTTGCTGCCTGTCTCCTCACCTGCCGCTCTGTTTGCTGCCTGTCTCTTTTCTTGCCGCTCTGTTTGCTGCCTGTCTCTTGTGCTGCCGCTCTGTTCGCTGCCTGTCTCCTCACCTGCCGCTCTGTTCGCTGCCTGTCTCCTCACCTGCCGCTCTGTTTGCTGCCTGTCTCCTCACCTGCCGCTCTGTTTGCTGCCTGTCTCTTCACCTGCCGCTCTGGGCCACCACACTCCACATCAATCCAGGGCTGTTCGGACCGCGTGTTCCTGGCTGCTCTGCCTTGCCAGCCCCAGGGCTGCCTCCCTGCTGTACACAGCACTCTGTCGGACTGCTCCAGCCTGCAAACCTGGGACCCTGCTTTGCCCAGGCGGCTGCTGACCCGATGACGTTCAGAGAGCCACAGGAGACCTCTCTCGTGCCCGTGGGCCATCTCAGACAGCGTGCTCAATCTGGCCTGAGCCAGCAGCAAAGCCCTGTTGGCACGGTACAGCTGTTGGAACTTGAAATTCTGGAACACAAGCCACGGACAGGCGAGAGTGCAGGAGCTCAGATGTGCTGAGGTGAGGTAAAAGAGAAGGTTGGGATGACCTCAGGGAATGGTGTAACAGATAGAAACAAACGTAAGGCTGCAGCCTGCGGCTTGTGCCTGACTCTGCTGACTTGGATTGCTCAGACACAATGCACCTCTTGCTGAGGGCATATGACGAATGTCTACGCTAATTAGTATATCATTTCTCACCAAGTACATTCACCAATTCCAGTTTAATGCAGTGTGTAGCTGTGATGGTTTGGGTGTTCCCTGCCCCCCCCCCCCCCCACTTCAGAAATCACCCAGACTAGACTCAGCTGGCTCTGGTAATATGAATGAAGCTTATATTTACAGCTGGCACAGTGTACAAGCAGATAGTTACAGTATATACAGTTATAGACAGACAAGGTAAAAGGTAATACAGAAACACAACAGCCCTCCCAGAAACCTGAGTCCCCAGGAGGAGCTCCCAACCGCCCCTTTACCTTCCCCCTACCCCTCTCAACCTTACCCCAGTGCCAAGGAAAAATGGAGGTTCAGCCAGGGGGTTAGGAAGCAAAGTGGATTAGTCAGAGAGGCTAGAGAGAGAGATGCAGCTCAGCCAGCTCCCCAGCAGGAGTGGGAGTGGTTAGCTATGTTTTTATTCCTTGCTCTTAGACATCTCAGCCAGCCTATGAGGGAAGCAGACATCACCATCGTTTTCCTTTCACAGCCTGTGACCTAGTTCTTCTCACCAAAACATTCCAGCCTGCTCCACACTAGCTTGGATGGCAACACTCTGTGCTGGGTTAGGAACTGGCTGGAGGGCCGAGCCCAGAGAATGGTGGTGAATGGTGCCACATCCAGCTGGCAGCTGTCATTAGTGGTGTCCCTCAGGGGTCAATGCTGGGCCCCATCCTCTTTAACATCTTCATAGATGACCTGGATGAGGGCATGGAGTCAGTCATCAGCAAGTGTGCAGATGACACTAAGCTGGGGGCAGATGTGGCTGGGTTGGAGGGCAGAAGGGCTCTGCAGCAGGAACTTGACCTCCTGGACAGATGGGCAGAGTCCAAGGGGATGGAGTTCAATAGCTCCAAGTGCAGGGTGCTGCACTTTGGCCACAGCAACCCCATGCAGAGATACAGGCTGGGGTCGGAGTGGCTGGAGAGCAGCCAGGCAGAGAGGGATCTGGGGGTGCTGATTGATACCCACCTGAACATGAGCCAGCAGTGTGCCCAGGTGGCCAAGAGAGCCAGTGGCATCCTGGCCTGCATCAGGAATGGTGTGGCCAGCAGGAGCAGGGAGGTCATTCTGCCCCTGTACTCTGCACTGGTTAGACCACACCTTGAGTACTGTGTTCAGTTCTGGGCCCCCCAGTTTAGGAGGGACATTGAGATGCTTGAGCGTGTCCAGAGAAGGGCAACGAGGCTGGGGAGAGGCCTTGAGCACAGCCCTACGAGGAGAGGCTGAGAGAGCTGGGATTGGTTAGCCTGGAGAAGAGGAGGCTCAGGGGAGACCTCATTGCTGTCTACAACTACCTGAGGGGAGGTTGTGGCCAGGAGGAGGTTGCTCTCTTCTCTCAGGTGGCCAGCACCAGAACAAGAGGACACAGCCTCAGGCTGCACCAGGGGAGATTTAGGCTGGAGGTGAGGAGAAAGTTCTTCACTGAGAGAGTCATTGGACACTGGAATGGGCTGCCCGGGGAGGTGGTGGAGTCGCCGTCCCTGGAGCTGTTCAAGGCAGGACTGGACGTGGCACTTGGTGCCATGGTCTGGCCTTGAGCTCTGTGGTAACAGGTTGGGCTTGGTGGTCTGTGAGGTCTCTTCCAACCTTGGTGACACTGTGACACTGTGACACTGTGACACTGTGATACAGAAGCCTTCTGGAGAAAGGTCTGTGACACTTGTTTGGAAGGCAGTGCCCGGACTGGACTGGCTTGCACCAAGTGTCTCCCTGGCTCCTCTGGCGCCTGTGCCACAGTGGCGTGGCGAAGCTGAGACCTCCTCCTGCCTTGCACCATCGCCATTTGCTCCTGCTTATGCTTTCGGAGCACAGACGCTGAGACCTGCGAGCAGCGAGCAGCCGAACTCCCCGCCCTGGAGCTGCCAAAGCTTCACGCCCGAGCTCTCAGCGGCAGCTGGCGCTGCAAGGCTCTCTGCTTGGAAACCTTTCCAAAGGTGGCTCCCACATCATTTAGTCTGGGGGTGTGTGGACATTCTGCAGAACAGCTCTGCCAGCCACGTCAGAGAGCTGTGTGGGTTACTTGTAGAGCAGTTTGGGGAAGTTTTCTCTGTACATATTAATGAATCAGTTCATTATTTTTACATCGGCCTCAGTGCCCTTTACCCCAGACCCAGATTCCTTAACAAGCTGCTCCTGCCCAGCTGCAGGACTCTGCTCCTGTCCCTGCTGAGCCTCAGGAGGTTCCCTCTGCCCAGCTCTCGTTGGATGCCAGCTCAGCTTGGCAGAGTGCCAGTTCCCCCTCCCCGTGCTGGTGGTACAGCAGTGCCCAGGAGCTGGGGAGCAGCTCTGTGGCCCAGCCCTGTCCACACACAGAGCCCAGGACAGCAATGCCAGAGCTGACCTGCAGTGTCCCTGCTCAGCAGCCTCCAGCTGAAAGGTCTCCAAGATGCACACACACCAAAGGGCTTCATTTTACACCTTGGCCTCTGCTAGGGGCTGGGGAGCTCTGTCCCAGAGCCTACATTGGTGCCCCAAAGCCTGCCATGAGCATGAGTCTGCAGCAGCTCTGCCACAGGCACAGGCTGGCAGACTTGGGGCTGCTCAACCTGGAGAGGAGAAGGCTTCAGGGAGACCTCAGAGCAGCCTGACAGTGCCTGAAAAGGCTCCAGGAGAGCTGAGGAGGGACTTTTGCCAAAGGCTGGCAGTGCCAGGAGGAGGACAATGGTTTGAAATGAGAGCAGAGCAGATGGAGATTGGATGTGAGGAACAAGCTCTGCACCAGCAGGCTGCTGGAACACTGCAGCAGGTTGCCCAAGGAGGTGCTTGAGGCCTCATCCCTGGAGACAGTTAAGGGATCTAGTGGATCTTGTGGATCTAGTGGAGGACGTCCCTGCAGGGCTTGGACTGAATGCCCTCTGGAGGTCCCTTCCTACCCAGCCCATTCCATAGTTCTGTGGTTTCCATGCCTGACCTGCTTCTCCTTGGCCTCTCTCCACACGCCCAGCCCCAAGCCCCAGGTCCAGCCATGTCCTTCTGTCCTGCATGTGCCAAACCATCACCCACCAAGGGCAGAGGGCAGAGGGCTGAGGGTCTCAGTGACCCCCAGCCCCTCGGGCAGCCCAGGCTGAGCAGAAGCCTGGGCAGGGGGCAAGGCAGCCCTGGGTGCTCAGGATGGTCACCAGCTCTGGGGGTGCCTGGGAGGTGCCTCCAGAGGGGATCCTGCCCTGGCTCTGTGTCCTTCTGCAGGGAACATCTCCAGAGGGTGGTGATGGTGCCACAGGCCCTGCAGGCTGCCACTCATGGGCACCCCAGTGACAGCTGTGGGTCATGGGATGGTCACAGGCAGTGCCACTTCCAGAGGCGAGGAGAGAGGTGCCCAGGGAGGGGCCACCCCCAGGCATTGGCATCACAGCAGAGCCAGGAACTCACAGGCAGAGGTTTATTGAGGTGTTGGCATGGGGAGCAGTGGCACAGGGCCCCGCTGCCAGCAGGCCAGGCTGGCATCTCACCAGGGCACCACCTTCCCTTCCCAGTCCAGGAAGGTGCCAGTGTCCTTCTCAGAGAGGGAGGAGAGCACCTTCAGCATCCCTCGCACGCTGGCATCCACCGTCACAGGGGGCTGTGGGCAGAGGGGCACAGGCAGCATGTGCCCAGGCCTGGCTCAGGGCTGCCCTGGTGCAGCTGTGGCCAGGGGAAGGAGCCCCTCGGGATGAGGGGAGAGTGCCAGGCCTGGGCACGAGGCCCAGCAGGAGTCCAGGGGAGGGGAGGCACCAGGAACCCAGGGCCAGGCAGCGAGGGGCCAGGGGGCAGGGTCCCAGGGCAGCAGCACTGGAGGCAGCTGCACTGAGGGCTGTGCCAAGCTGGGGCTCGTACCTGGTGCCCTGCGGCACTGCCCATGTCGGTTTGCACCCAGCCAGGGTGCAGAGCCACACAGAGGATGCCGTGCTCCTGGTAGCTCAGGGACTGGCACTTGGTCAGCATGTTGAGGGCAGCCTGTGGGCACACAGGAGAGGTTGCTGGGGGCAGAAGAAGGGTGGCTGCAGGCAGCCATGTCCCAGTGCCAGGGCAAGGGCAGCAAATCTGTGCCCAGCATGGCCTGGGGCTACCTTGCTGCAGCGGTAGGAGACAACTTGCATCAGGTCCCAGCCCAGGGTATTGCCAATGGAGCCTCCAGCACTGGACATGTTGATGATGGCTGCCCTGCTGCAGCTCATCCCTGCGCCTGGGCTCTCCTGGGCAGCCTTCTTCAGCAAGGGCAGGAATGCCTGGCAGGAGAGAAGAGGAGGTGGGGGGCACACAGCAGCCCCACAGGCTGCGGCTGCTGAGCTGCAGGCTGCAGCCCCGAAGCTTCCACTCGGGCAGAGGAAGGTCCTCTCCTGTGAGCTCTTCTCCTGCCCAGCCTGGGGGAGGCTCTCACCTGGCCCAGCAGCATGGGCCCGATGGTGTTGGTGGTGTAAAGCTGCCTCATGGTCTCCAGGGTCTCCTCCTGCAGAGCAATGATCCTGGCAATGGCAGCATTGTTGATGAGGAGGTTCAGCCCCGAGCCCTCCAGGTGCTCCCCAACTCTGGCTGCAGCTGCCTTGATGCTGGCAGGGTCGGAGACTTCTGCAGAGCCAAGACAGGGCAGCTCAGAGCCCACATCCCCCTGGAGCCTTGGGCTGCTCTGTGTCCCCTTGGGGATGTTCCCTTGGGGCTGGGGCCACTACCAGGAGAGATGGCAATGCCCAGCGTCCCTGCAGGCACCAGCCCATTGGCACAGCTCCCTTCTGGCACAGGGCTGCCGGGCTGTGCGCCGTGCCCTGGCAGTGGGCAGAGGAACCAGGGTGAGGCACTCCCACCTCGGGGCACCTACCGAGAGGGACGATGACCAGGTTGGGGTGCTTGGAGGCCAAGTTCTGCAGCTCCTGCAGAGAGCAACTGTGTGGGCACAGGCAGGAGAGGCTGTGCAGAGGCTCAGCCTTCCCCAGCCACAGCTGGTGTTGCTCTGGCTCCATCCCAGCCCTGCCTCACACCAGCACCCTGTTCCCTCCTCCCATGGGACTGGGCTCCGTGCCACCCGCACATGCCACTGTCCCCTCCGGAGGTGCCCTGCCCAGCTGGCCCCGCAGCCAGCCCAGCCCAGCCCAGCCCAGCCCAGCTGCCCTGTACCGTGGGTGCCCGGCTGCACCCCCAGCCCTTCGCAAGCCCCCTCCCTGCTGCAGCTGCCGCCCTGCCGCCACCTGCCGTGCCCAGCCCTGCCCAGCGCGTCCCAGCCCAGCCTCACCTGCGCTCGCTGCCCCTTGGGCTCCCGGCACCCCGCAAAGACCCACTTGGGTGGGCTTGGCATGGCCAGGAAGTGCTGCACCAGCCCCAGGCCGATGCCGCGGTTGGCGCCGGTCACCAGGACGGAGCGGAGCCCGAGCCCTGCCATGCTGCCTCTGCTCCGCTGCCCCCGGCCCCGCAGGTGCCTGCTGCTCCTCGCCTCTCTCACATTTTCCCACGAGGGCTTGCATCAGCTCCTGGCTGGAGGAGCTCCTCTGCCCCGGTCCCCTGGCCCTGCTCCATACCCACCATCCCCCACCTCGCCTGGCAGCCAAGGGCGATGCGACAGCAGCCAAGTGTCGTGCCCGGGCAGGGAGCGTCGCAGGCAGCCGTCTGGGCAGCTGCTCTGCCTGTGCCCCTGCTCTGCGTGGCTGTGCCGCCTGCCTGGCAGGGCTCAGCTGCCCTCTCCTGCGGCCAGCACCCTCCCTGCTGGGCACCAGGCTCCGTCTCGCCCCTCTGCCAGGGCCGGTCGGGCAAGGACAGACCCCCTCAGCGCACAGTTTTGCAACGTCACAGGCAAGGGTCAGGGCTGAGCAGCTGCGTGTCCCTTGGCCACCAGCCTGCAAACGTGGAAGCTCTCCAGGGCTGCCTGGCAACCCTCCAGTGCTGCCCAGAGCAAGCTCTTCCCCGGGGCCTGTCGTAGCTCCAGCTGCAGGGACACAACTCAGGTGTGCCCCTTGGCTACCAGCGTGGGGTGCCTAGGAACGGGCTCTGTGCCTGGGCACTGCCCAGCACCTGATGGACTTTTCCATACCAGGGTAGTCCCTGGCTCCCTCCTGCAGCAGTGAGGATCCAGAGCCATCCCCAGCCTCAGCTCGCAGCTGCCATCCAGAGAGAACATCTGTCTGGTGGGCATCTGTCAGCAGAGAACAAAGCAAAGCACTTTGAGACCAGCCCAAAGGCCCCTGAGGAGCTGCTGCTGTGCCTCCTGCGGCTGGAGGAGCAGCAGCTGTGTGCCTGCGGGTGCTGGGGGTGCCCTGTGGGCAGGAGCTGGCAGCACAGAGGGCAGAGCAGCAGCACAGGGAGGGGATTCTGCCCCTCCAATCTGCTCTGCTCAGCCCTCCCCTGCAGCACTGCCTCCAGCTCTGGGAACCCAGCACAGGAAGGGCCTGGAGCTGCTGGGCAGGGGCCAGAGGAGGCCATGCAGAACCTCCCCTACGGGGAGAGGATGGGGATGGGGGAAGGGAATATGGATGGAAATGGGTCTGGGGACGTGGGTGTGAATGCAGGTGGGGTTGGAGTGTGCATGAGGCTGGGAGTGTGGGTTGGGGTGGGAAGGAGGTTGCAGATGGGTTATGGCACAGCCCTGGGGATGTAAATGGGTTGGAGCTGCGCAGGGGCTGGGGTCGGACATGAGCAACATTTGTTCCCCGGCCCGGGCTGCCCAGGGCCGCGCTGCAGTGCCCATGCCCGCAGGGGTGCCAAGGCCGCGGAGCTGCGGTGCTGAGGGCCGGCGCTGCCCTGGCGGCGCGGGGCGAAGGCCTGGGCTCGGTCACCCGAGAGCTCTTCCCCGCCCCACGGCCCCCGGAGCGCTCCGCGCCCGCGCCCCGCCCGGATGCCGCCGCAGCCGCTTCCGCTTCCGGCCCCGCCCCTTCCCGCGCCGTTTCCCGCCGCTACGGCCGCTCGCGCCGCGCCGGTGAGGTCCATGGCGGCGGCGGCCACGGAGTGCGGCGGGGCGAGCGGGGCCGCGGAGCGCGTCCGGCTGATGCTGCAGCTGCTGGGCTCCAGGTGAGCGGCGCACGGACCCCGCGCACCCCCGCGCCCGCTCCCCTGCCCCCTTCGCCCGCTCCCCTGCCCCCTTCGCCCGCTCCCCTGCCCCCTTCGCCCGCTCCCCTGCCCCCCTCGCCCGCTCCCCTGCCCCCTTCGCCCGCTCCCCTGCCCCCCTCGCCCGCTCCCCTGCCCCCCTCGCCCGCTCCCCTGCCCCCCTCGCCCGCTCCCCTGCCCCCCTCGCCCGCTCCCCTGCCCCCCTCGCCCGCTCCCCTGCCCCCCGCGCCCGCTCCCCTGCCCCCCGCGCCCGCTCCCCTACCCCCCGCGCCCGCTCCCCTGCCCCCCGCGCCCGCTCCCCTACCCCCCGCGCCCGCTCCCCTGCCCCCCGCGCCCGCTCCCCTACCCCCCGCGCCCGCTCCCCTACCCCCCGCGCCCGCTCCCCCTGCCCCCCGCGCCCGCTCCCCTGCCCCCCGCGCCCGCTCCCCTGCCCCCCGCGCCCGCTCCCCTGCCCCCCGCGCCCGCCCGCTCCCCCTGCCCCCCTCGCCCGCCCGCTCCCCCTGCCCCCTTCGCCCGCCCGCTCCCCCTGCCCCCCTCGCCCGCCCGCTCCCCCTGCCCCCCTCGCCCGCCCGCTCCCCCTGCCCCCTTCGCCCGCCCGCTCCCCCTGCCCCCTTCGCCCGCCCGCTCCCCCTGCCCCCGGCGATGCCTGCCCGGTGCCAGCCGCTGCGCATGCCGCCCGGTCGGGTGGGCTGGGGCCGGGCCGGAGCCCGCTGCTGCGGCCGTGTGCAGGGCAGGCTGCTGCAGCTGCGCCGCGGTGCCGCTCCCTCTCCGCAGGCTGGTGTTCGACAACAGGGACATGGCTGCCCCTAAGATCTACGTCCTGCAGCCCTGGATCACCAACCTGCTGCTCAACTACGAGCAGGATGCTACCTGTCAGACCCTCCTGGCCGGGCAGATCCTGCAGGTGGGTACCGAGGGGCTGTGTCCTGCCCTGCTCCTGCGCTTGGCCATCTGCAGCCCTGCCGGTGGGACTCCAACTCCTCCTCAGAGCCACCGCTCAGTGGTTTGGAGTGGAGGAGCTCTGCGTGCCCGTAGCTGCTGGCTGTGCCCCTGGCTCTTGTCCACTCTGCCTCCTGCGAGGTGCCCTCCTGGCCTCGGGCTCGCAGGCTGCCCCCATCCTGCCATCCTTCCGTGTGCCATGCCAGTGGCTGGGTGCGGTTGCCAGAAGAGGACCTGCCGAAGGGTCTGGAGCCTCCCTGGTGCTCTCTTGCTGAGCCTCGGTGGCACCTGCAGTGCGTTCTAGCCCCGAGTGCTGCCCCTTGTGTGGTGGCTCAGAGCTTGCGCCTGCAGAGCTGTGCATGCAGCGCTGGCAGTCCTGTGGCACCGGTGGTGCCCTGCCCGGCGGCAGAGGGCTTCTGCCTGGGCAAGGCCTGAGGGGCAGACAACTGAGCCAAGGTGCTGGGGTAGCTGGGTGCACAAGCAAGTGAGGGTCCTGAGTCGGCAGGCTGTGAGGCTCCTGCATGGCTCCTGTGTGAGCAGGCTGTGAGGGTCCTGCGTGGGCATGGTGTGGGGCTCCTGCATGGCTCCTGCGTGGGCATGGTGTGGGGCTCCTGCATGGCTCCTGCGTGGGCATGGTGTGGGGCTCCTGCATGGTAGCTGGATGCACAAGCAAGTGAGGGTCCTGCCTGGGCAGGACATGAGGGTCTTGCATGGGCAGGGTATGAGGCTCCTGCGTGGGACGGGCTGTGGTTGTGGCCTGGGTGCTGCAGGAAGCCATCTGCACTCTACTGTCCTCTCGGAGCCTTTGGGTGCCTGAGGCAGCATCCCCCACGGCCAGGGCTGCTGTTACCCTCTCCGGCTGGCCGGTGGCGGAGGTGGTGTTTGAGTGGCTCAGCTCCTGCTCGGTAAGGAGCAGGGGGAGGGGTGGCTGCCTGTGATTTGAACAGAGGGGTGGGATGGGCAGGGGAGAAGCAGACTGAGGGAGGAGACCCTGGAGTCATGCTCCTCCTCACGTCTGAGGACATGGAGGTGGTGGAGTGGCTCTGAGGCCAGGTGCAGGTGGGTTCCAGTGGTGTCCTTCTGGGGTCTGTGCCAGGGCCGCTGCTGTTCAGGGCTGGAGACTGGGACCGAGGCACCACCAGCAGTGTGCAGCTGGCACCAAGCTGAGTGGTGCTCTCAGTGTGCCAGAGGCACAGGATGGCATCCAGAGGGACCTGGACAGGCTGCAGAGGTGGCCCAGGAGAGCCTCCTGAGGTTCCACAGCAGCAGCAAGTGCAGAGTCCTGCAGCTGGGCTGGAACAATCCTCACTGACAACCCAGGCTGGGGGAGGAGGTGACAGAAAGCAGCCCTGAGGGGAAGGCCTTGGGGGTGCTGGTGGGGGAGAGGCTGGGCAGGAGGCAGCAGTGGGCACTGGCAGCACAGAAGTCCAAGGGCAGCCTGGGCTGCATCCAAAGCAGCGTGGGCAGAGGTGGAGAGAAGGGATCCTGCCCCTCTGCTGTGCTCTGGGGAGACCTCAGCTGTGGGACCCAAGCACAGGAGAGACCTGGGCCTGATGGAGAGGGTCCAGAAGAGGCCACAGAGATGATCAGAGGCTGCAGCAGCTCTGCTGTGGGCACAGGCTGGGGGAGAATAAATCTAACCAAATAAAGAATAAATCTGCTGAGGAGAGACTGGGGGTGCTGGGGCTGGGCAGTGTGAGGAAGAGGAGGCTGAGGGCAGAGCTCACTGCTGTCTGCAGCTACCTGAAGGGACACTGTGGAAAGGCTGCTGCTGGGCTCTGCTCACAGGTGATGGGAGACAGCACAAGGGGGAACGGCCTCAAGCTGAGGCTGGGGAGGCTTAGATTGGACATTAGGACAAAGTGTTTCATGGAGAGAGTGGCCAGGGACTGGAATGAGCTGCCCAGGGAGGTGCTGCAGTCACCCAGCCTGGATGTGTTTAGGGTGGTTTGGATGTGGTGCTTGGGGAGATGATTAGAGGTGAGTCTTGCAGAGCAGGGCTCTAGGTTGGGCTGGGTGATATGAGTGGGCAGCAGGGCAAGGGAGGGGATTCTGCCCCTTGGCTCTGCTCTCCTCAGACCCCACCTGCAGTCCTACATGCAGTTCTGGAGCCCACAGCACAAGCAGGACATGGACCTGCTGGAGAGGCTCCAGAGAGGGCCACAGAGGTGCTCAGAGGGCTGCAGCAGCTCTGCTCTGAGCACAGGCTGAGAGAGTTGGGGCTCTGCAGCCTGGAGAGGAGAAGGCTTCCAGGAGACCTTGGAGTGGCCTTCCATGAGGTGAAGGAGGCTACAGGAGGGCTGGGGAGCGACAACTGACAAGGTCTGGGAATGAGAGGAGGAGGAATGGGTTTGAAGTGGCAGAGGGGAGGTTGAAACTGGATGTTAGGAATAAGCGAGGGTGGGGAGAGACTGGCACAGATTGCCGAGGAGGTTGTGGAGCACAGAAGATCCCATTCTGTGCTTCTGTGCTCCACAACCTCCCTGGAGGTGTTCCAGGCCAGGCTGGATGAGGCCTTGAGCCCCCTGTGCTGGTGGGAGATGTCTCCTGTAGAATCTGGTCCAGAAAGCCTCCATTTGCCTGACTCCTGATAGCTTCTGAACCTGTGCTGCACTGATGCAAAAGCCAAATGAGCCACATTAAATGTGCTGGGATCTACTGATCACTGTCACCCTTCAACAGCAACTCCAGCACTAAAGCCTGGAGCTGGGGGTGCTCAGGCTGGAGAAGAGAAGGCTCCAGGAAGACCTTAGAGTAGCTTGAGGGATGTGAGGAATGAGTTCTGCACCATAAGTGGGGAGCAGCAGGGCAAGGGAGGGGATTCTGCCCCTTTGCTCCACTCTGGTGAGACCCCACCTGGGAGGCAGTTCCATGGAGAAGACCTGGGAGTGCTGGGGACAGGCTCCAGAAGGCCAGTGGGGTCCTGGGGTGCAATTCAGAAGAGTGAGGCCAGCAGGTCAGGGAGGTTCTCCTGCCCTTCTGCTCTGCTCTGGTGAGGCCACATCTGGAGTCCTGGGTGCTGTTTTGGCTCCTCAGTTCAAGAGGGGAATAGAACTGCTGGGGAGAGCCCAGGGCAGGCTGCAGAGCTGCTGAGGGACCTGGAGCAGCTCTGGGAGGAGCAAAGGTTGAGAGCCCTGGGGCTGGGAGCCTGCAGGAGAGCAGCTCCAGAGGACAGCTGAGCAGTGCTCAGCAAGAGCTAAAGGAGCTGTGGAGGGCAGGAGACTGGGGCCAGACTGTGGCCAGCAGGGCCAGGGAGGGGATTCTGCCCCTCTGCAGCCTCTGCTGAGCCCACAGCTGGAGCCCTGTGCCAGGAGAGGGCTGGAAGGTGCCCAGAGAAGGGCAGGAGGATGCTCAGAGGGCTGGAGCTGCCCTGCTGTGGGTGCAGGCTGAGAGAGTTGGGGCTGTGCAGGCTGGAGAGGAGAAGGCTGCAGGGAGAGCTTCTGGTGGCCTTGCAGTGGCTGCAGGGGGCTGCAGGAGAGTCCCCCACATCCCTGCTTGCTGTCCTGCACAGCAGTGGTGCTGACACGGTCTTGGCGTGGAGCCTGCTTGGTGCAGCTGGCAGAGCTGGGCCCAGAGCTGCCTGCTTGTCCCTCTGGCGCACCTCAGCCCCTGGCCTGGTGGTGAGTGGTGACCTGCAGGCTCCCATCTGGGCTCAGTGACCTGTCCTTGCTCACTGAGCAGTCTGCCATTGGCCTTTGCTTTCTCTCCCCAATCTCTCGATAGGTTCTGAGAGACTCAGCCACTCCGGAGCACCCTGAGGTCCTCCAAGATGCCATCCTGCAGGTCTCAGATGGCTCCTTCCACATCCGTGTGGTCCTGACATGCAAAGCTCTGCAGGGAGAGGAAGGGTGAGTCCCGGGCGGCTCGGCTGGGGCGGGACTGCAGCTGTGCACAGCTGCTGCTGGGGCTCCTGCCTGGGCTGGCCTCAGGCTGCGCTCAGCTGAAGCAGTCACAGTCAGGAGAGGGCCAGAGGCTGCTGCTGGCTGCCCTGCTCCTGGCCGGCAAGGATGGGCAGGGCTGGGTGTCAGAAGCCAGGGAAACACCAGGAGAGAGAGCCCTGAAGGAGCCTGTGGGCTCCCTCAGTGCCTTCCTCAGTTTCCACACCCTGGATGCCACTTGGACAGCCCTGGGCTGGTTGGGTACTGGTAGCAGGGCTAGGGATAAGCAGTGGGAATAAGGTGCAGGAACCAGGAGCCCTCAGCCTCTGGTGCTGCTCCCCAGACAAGTTCCAGCACAGGTGTGGTTGGCATAGCTGTCAGGGGGGGCCATGGCACACCTGGGGGGTCCAGCTGCCTTCTTCACCTGGCCAAGGTGTTCTGCTTTGCTCTGCTCTGCTCTTTCTCCAGAAGACAGAGGAAGCTGAACCTGCCCAACCTGGTCTGCAGAATCATCGTGCTGCAGAAGTACACAGTGTGCTTCCAGAAGGAGGTCAGGCTGGTGAGTGCTCTCCTGGGGCAGCCCAGTGGATGCTTCACTGCCTCCTGCCACAGCATCACAGGACATGGGGGCTTGGAAGGGACCTCCACAGGTCATCAAGTCCAGCCCCTGCCAGGGCAGGAGCAGAAAATCCAGCACAGGTGGCACAGGAGCACATCCAGACAGGGCTGGAGACTCCACAGCCTCTCTGGGCAGCCTGTGCCAGGCTCTGGGACCCTTCCACTCAAGAAATTCTTCCTCCTCTTGAGGGCCAACTTCCTGTGCTGCAGTTGCCATTCCTTGCCCGTGTCCTGTGCCAGGGCACAGGTGAGCAAAGGCTGTCCCTGTGCCTCCCCTCCTGACCCCCAGCCCTCAGACACTGACAGGCACTGCTCAGGTCCCCTCTCAGCCTTCTCCCCTGCAGACTCAGCCCCAGGGCTCTCAGCCTCTCCTCACCAGGCAGTGCTGCAGTCCCTGCAGCATCCTTGCAGCCCTCCCTTGGCCTCTCTCCAGCACATCCCTGTCCCTCCTGAACTGGGCAGCCCAGAACTCAGTGCAAAGCCCTCTGCACAGCCTCCCTGCCCTGCAACACATGCAGGGAACTCCAGGCCTATCAGTCTGACCTGGGTGCCAGGGAGGGTTGTGGAGCAGGACATCCTTAGTGCCAGTCATGGCACTTAGAGGACAGCCATGCCAGCAGCCTGGCCAGCATGGGCTTAGGAAAGGCAGGTCCTGCTCTGAGCTCTACGAGGTCACCACCTTGAGGGAAGGGTCCTGGTCATTGTCTGCCTGGACTTGAGCAAGGCCTTTGGCACTGCCTGCCCCAGCCTTCTCCTGCAGAAGCCCTTGGCACAAGGCTTGGCTCAGTGCCCTCTGCCCTGGGTGAAGAAGTGGCCAGGCCCAGGGTGTGGTGGGAATGGAGCTGCATCAGTCACCAGGTCCTGCCCCTGGGGCACAGCAGCCCTGTGGGGAGCTCCAGCCCTGGCATGTCTGGTTAGGAAGCTGCAGCCCGCAGAGGGAGCTGGGGGTGCTGGTTGGCAGGCACTGAGCCCAGGTGGGCAAGCAGGCCAGTGGCATCCTGGCTGGGCTCAGGAGCAGGGTGGGCAGCAGGTGCCCATCCCCCTGTGCCCAGCACCGGGCAGGCCACAGCTGGAGAGCTGCGTTCAGCTCTGGGCCCTGGCTGCAGGAAGGACACTGAGGGGCTGCAGCCTGTGCAGGGCAGAGGCTGGAGAAGGGCCTGGAGCAGCTGGCGGTGAGGAGGGGCTGAGGGAGCTGGGGGGGTCAGGCTGCAGCAGAGGAGCCGGAGGGAGACCTCCTTGCGCCCTGCAGCTGCCTGCAGGGAGGCTGCAGTGAGGAGGGGGCAAGGGGCAGGGGCAGAGATGGCTCCAAGCTGCCCCAGGGGAGGGCCAGGCTGGAGCTCAGGAGATATTCCTGCCTGGAAGGGCTCTCAGAGCTTGGCACAGGCTGCCCAGGGCAGGGCTGCAGTGCCCATCCCTGGGGGTGCTGCAGAGCCTGTGGGGCCTGGGGCCTCGGCTTGGGGTTGGCACTGCAGTGGGGGGAGGGTTGGGGGGGCTGAGCTCGGAGGCCTCCCCCAGCTGGATGTGTTCTGGGCCTGTGGCACTGCCCCCAGGTTGGTGTCTGCCAGCTGAGGCTGCCCATGGTCCCTCTCCAGGCTCCTTGGTGGAGACAGTCAAGAGCAGTGGTCCCAGCAGAGCCCCGGGGACACCTCTGGTGCCAGCAGCTGCACTCCTGCGGGCACAGCCGTGGGCCAGTTCTTAGGCAGCAGAGTGCCCACCCTGCGGGCCGGGCCTGTGCCGCAGGGTCCGGAGCCATGCAGGAGCTGTGCTCGCCGCAGCCTGCCCTGCTCTGAGCTGTGCCCAGCGCCCGGAGGCCTTCTGCAGCCTGGGGAGGCTCCGTGGTGGTTGGGCTGGGGGCTGGCACCAACCCCCACGCAGTTGTGGCACGTCTGTGAGGCCACCTGGCTGGTACCTCCCGCTGGTGGCAGAGCTGGCTGCTGCCTGCTCGCTGGCGTTCAGGGCTGCCCCATGGCTTCAGGCTGGCATGGGCTGGCATGAGGCTCTTGAAGAGCCCTCAGCTGCTGCAGGAGGGTGCAGGTACCCCCTGCAAAGGCAGCGGTGCCCGGGCAGGGACCCGCCCCGGGGGGGACCTCGGGTGGGCGTGCAGGGGTGGGTGTGTATGGGTGGGCCTCGGGCGGGGGTGCCTGGGGTGGCTGACAGGTGTGTGCCCGCAGGAGGACTGCCAGTTCTACCTCACCGTGCACAAGTTCATTGTGCTGCCCATGGAGAGGCAGAGGATGGAGTCGTCTGATGGGTACAGATGGGGGGGACTCTGCTCTTGAGGGGAAGCTCTGCTTTGGGGGTACTCTGCTTTGGGGGTACTCTGCTTTGGGGGGGCTCTGCTCTTTAGGGGTACTCTGCTCTTGGGGGGGCTCTGCTCTTGAGGGGAAGCTCTGCTTTGGGGGGGCTCTGCTCTTTGGGGGTACTCTGCTCTTTGGGGGTACTCTGCTCCCGGGGGGACTCTGCTCTTGGAGGGTACTCTCCTGTGGGGGAAACTCTGCTCTTGGGGGGGGCTCTGCTCTTGAGGGGAAGCTCTGCTTTGGGGGGGCTCTGCTCTTTGGGGGTACTCTGCTTTGGGGGGCTCTGCTTTGAGGGGAAGCTCTGCTTTGGGGGGGGCTCTGCTCTTTGGGGGTACTCTGCTTTGGGGGGGCTCTGCTCTTGAGGGGAAGCTCTGCTTTGGGGGGGCTCTGCTCTTGAGGGGAAGCTCTGCTTTGGGGGGGCTCTGCTCTTTGGGGGTACTCTGCTCCCGGGGGGACTCTGCTCTTGGAGGGTACTCTCCTGTGGGGGAAACTCTGCTCTTGGGGGGGGGCTCTGCTCTTGAGGGGAAGCTCTGCTTTGGGGGGGCTCTGCTCTTTGGGGGTACTCTGCTTTGGGGGGCTCTGCTTTGAGGGGAAGCTCTGCTTTGGGGGGGCCTCTGCTCTTTGGGAGTACTCTGCTTTGGGGGGGCTCTGCTCTTGAGGGGAAGCTCTGCTTTGGGGGGGCTCTGCTCTTGAGGGGAAGCTCTGCTTTGGGGGGGCTCTGCTCTTGAAGGGAAGCTCTGCTTTGGGGGGGCTCTGCTCTTGAGGGGAAGCTCTGCTTTGGGGGGGGGCTCTGCTCCTGGGGGGGCTGCTTCACCGCCCCGCAGGTGCGCTGAGGCTGGGAGCCCTGCTGGGCCCTGGGTGTGCCGTGGCAGCCGTGGGGGGGCAGCCTCAGCAGGCAGCCTCTGTCCCGCAGGAACCAGGAGCCCTCCGTGCTGCAGAAGATCAGGGAGCTGTGGCTGTGAGTAGAGCTGAGGGGCACCCCCGGGCACTGCGCACAGCTCGCAGGCTCTGCTTGGGGCCCCTCCTGGGTAGCCGTTGAGATGCCCGCCCCAGGCCCTGGCAGGGCAGAGCAGTGCTGGTTCTGGTGGCACAGGAGGTTCTGCAGCCTCCTCCTCCAAGCGGGCAGGACTGGGAGAAGACACTGGCAGGCAACCTGCCGCTGCCAGCCACGAGCAGCAGGGTTGGGGTGGGTTTGCCCTGCCCGCTGCCAGCCAGGAGCAGCAGGGCTGGGGTGGGTTTGCCCTGCCCAGCTCACCTCCAGCCCTGGAGATCCTCAGGGGCTTCTAGCACTTCATCTCCAGGAGCAGGACTCCTTGATGGGCGTTCCTGGGGTACTGAGCAGTGGCCAGAACCAGCACCGCTGCTGCCACTGCCACTTCTGCCCAGCCAGGCTGCAGCCAGCCCTAACCTGGCTTTGTCTTCTCCTTGGGTGTTGCAGGAAGGATCTTGCTGAGGAGAACAGTCCCAGTGCAGGTACAGGTGGGGGGCACAGGGTGGTCCACAAGCTGCGTGGGGGGCTCCTGCTGCTTCTCAGCTTGGGCTGGCATAGGCAGAGGTGGCACAAACCTGACCAGATCTCTCAAGGCAGTGTTGCAAAGCCCAGAGCAGGACAAGGTGGTGCTGGCAGCTAAAGCCACTGCACAGCTGTGCTCCAGGACCTCTGTGCAGAAGGCAGAGAGAGCTTCCAGAAGCCAAAAAATTGCAGTTTTGGGGTTTGACACAAATTTTGGTGCCCTCAACAGCAGGCAGTAGAGTAAAAGCATTTGCTTGTGTGTGCTGGGCGCTGGGCAGGGCACAGCTTGAGCACTGGGTGCAGGTTTGGGCCCCCCTCGCTCCCAGAAGGACATTGAGGAGCTGGAGCAGGTCCAGAGAAGGGCACCAAAGGTAGGGAAGGGTCTGGAGAAGAGGTCTAGGGAGGAGCAGCTGAGGGAGCTGGGGGTGGTCAGTGTGGAGAAGAGGAGGCTGAGGGGAGACCTCATTGCTCTCTGCAGCTCCCTGAGAGGAGGCTGCAGCCAGCTGGGGCTGGGCTCTGCTCACACACAAATGCCAGGACAAGAATGGCTGCAGGTTGCCCCAGGGCAGGCTTAGGTTTAGGAGAAACTTCTCTGAAAGGGTTCTGACAGCCTGGCGCAGGCTGCCCGGGCAGGTGGCTGAATGCCCAGCCCTGGAGGTGTCTCAGAGGCAGAGCTGTGGTGCTGAGGGCTTAGCCCCAGGCAGGGTTGAGGGCTGGTTGGGCTGGGTGACCTGAAAGGGCTTCTTCAGCCCAAGCAGTGCCCTGAGGGCAGGAGCTGGGAGGTGTCCTGCAGTGGTGCTGTCCTTGCTCCAGAGCCGTGCCTCTCACAGCTGCTCGCTGCCATAGGCCAGAGCCAGCTGGCAGTGCTGAAGGAGTGTGCTGAGCAGTGTCTGGATTTTGGGGTGCCCGCGGCCGGGGAGGACCAGAGTGCCAGCAGCCGGTGGGAGGCAGAGCGCAAGGAGCAGGTGGGTTGGGCTGCTGTGACCCTCCGAGGCGGCTGCTGGTGCTGCCGAGGGTGGGAGGAGGAAGGGGAAGGGCCATGGGCAGAGCTGGAGCCTCGCTGAGGGGCGAGAGAGGCTGTCCAGCTGCAGGTGCGGGGGGCTCCGGCGGCTGCAGAGCACGGACCGTGTCCCACTGCAGCAGGGGGAACGCTTCCTGGTGCCAGCCAGCATCCTGCTCGTGCCCTGCGAGGAGGTCGCCCACGCTCCCGAGGCAGGTCAGTGCAGTGGCTGCAGCTGCAGGGCGCGGGAGTGGGCAGGCCAGTGCCCGAGCATGCGGGCCAGGGGGCTGCCTGGGGCGGGGAGGAGCCCTCCTGTTCTGCAGCCCTGCCCAGCGGCACCTCCCTCCCTGCAGGCACAAGTCAAGCACCCGGGCAGAGGGACGGTACCAGCGCAGTGCCCGACGAGCAGGCTGCGGAGTCGCAGGGCAGCTGTGAGTAGTGGCACCTCCAGATCCCACACAGCCTCTCTGTGCTTTCCCCTGCAGCTGGCTGAGCCCAGCTTCTCCTGGCACAGGTGCCAGCCTGGCCTGGTCTGTGGGAGACCTTTCCCTAGCCCTGCCTGGAGCAGCCAGGGAACGGTCCTGGTCCTGCAGCTTTGGCTTTGGTGCTGGCAGGACAAGAAGGAGTTTTTGTGCCTTTGGTGCCACCACAGACCCTCGGCCTCCTGCCCCAGCGTGGGCTTTTGCCTGGCTGTGGCTCAGCACCAGACTGGGATTCTGTCGCCTCCTTGGGCTGAGCAGAACTCATCTGTGCTGCAGGAGCTCCCTGCCTGCTGCAGCCCTTGCCTGGGGTCGGGAAAGTCTGGCTGCAGCCTCCAGCCCTTCTTTTGGTGGGAGAGGGCTTCAGAATTCCCCCCAGGTGCTGCCTCTCAGACCCCGTGGGCAGTTCTTTGGAGGCACTGCAGGGTTGGGAGTGGGCAGCCACTTTCTGTGCCAAAGCCGAGCCCGCCTCGACCTGCTCTTTGCAGCTGATGACTCGACAGTGCTGTCAGACACCATGGTGGAGTGCCCGGACAACCCCTGGAACAGGAACCCCCCAATGTCTTTGACCCTGAACTCCTCGGATGGTGAGTCAGGGAATCCTGGGGCTCTTGGGCTGGAGCAGACCGTTGAGTCCAAGCCTTAACCTAGCACTGCCAGGTCACCACTAACCCACAGCCCTTAGCACCACATCTCCATGGCTTTTCCGTCCCCCTAGGGGTGGGACCAATGCCCTGGGCAGCTTGGTCCAGGCCTTGCAGCCCTTTCAGGGAAGATATTTCTGCTAAGCATAGACTCGTGGAATGGCTTAGCCTGGAAGAGACCTCAGAGATCATCTGCTCCACCTCTGCCATGGCAGAGATGTCTCTGGGCCAGCCCAGGCTGCTCAGGGCTCCAGCCTGGCCTTGCACACCTCCAGGCAGGGGCATCCACAACCTCTCTGGACAATGCAGTCCAGAGCTTTGCCACCCTCCCAGGGAAGAATTTCTTCCTCGGATCCAATCTAAACCTGTTCTCCTTCACTGCAAATCCATTCCCCTTGGCCTGTCAGGGGACACTCCTGTGAAAAGTCTCCGTGCAGCCTCCCTGCAGGCTCCCTTCACGCACTGGCAGCAGCTCTTGAGATCCCCTGGAGCCTTCTCCTCTGCAGGCTGCACCCCCCAGCTCCCTCAGCCTGTGCTCACAGCAGAGCTGCTCTAGCCCTGGGGTCATCTTCGTGGCCCTCCAAGCTGGTTCTCCCCTCCTGCACTTGGAAGCCCTAAGCTCAGAGCCTGCAGCCTGCCCAGCAGGCAGAAGCTGAGCTCTCTGCTGCCCCACAGAGTGCCCATGCAGCTCCTCCTAGGTGCTGGCTTGCAGTCCCCTGGCCAAGGAGTAGAGCTGTAGCGTTCCCCTGGCCCTGTGCCTGCACCTTCCCAGCTTGGCTGCTCTCCTGCCCAGCCCAGCACATCGAGGCAGGTCCCAGCACATGCCCAAGCTGACCACAGGTCCTGTCTTGGCAGATAAGAGCTCCCAGCCGGCCCTGTCCCCAAAGAGCCAGCAAGATGTGGATGCTGACAGCAACACCCCCGACCTGCTGGAGCCTTGCAGCCAGCACTCTGCTGAGGACTCGCTCCTTGGGGAGCTGCAGCTCAGCTCCTCTCCCTCCGTGCTCTGCTCCGATAGCGGCGCCAGCCCGCAGGATGTGCCAGCTGCAGAGGCTGCCAGCGGTGATGCGCCCAGCCCCGTCGCCTGCCCGCGGTCGCCGGGCAGCCCTCAGCCTTCCCCCGTGCTGCCCAGCAGCTGCCCGCAGCCGCCGCCCGACGGCGCTGCCCAGTGTGAGCCGGCAGACTCCAGCGGCGCCGCTTTGCTGCCAGACTCCCCCCAGCATCGCCCGGCCTGTGCCAGCGCCCACGGTGGGGCTGCTCCGGGTGCCAAGAGGAAGCTGCTGGCCGATGGTCAGGAGCCGCAGCACTCCCAGGGCAGCCCCAGGGGCAAATGGAGAGACATTGGAGGGAGGCTGGAGGCTGTGGGGAGCCAGCAGGGCAAGAAGAGCAGGAGAGAGGAGACGGAGCTGCGGCACAGGAAGGAGCTGGAGGAGGAGGAAGAAGAAGCATCCCCAGCTGCTGGCCCCGATCCCAGGCCAGAGCAGCGCAGAACTCTGCAGCCGGTAAAGATGCAGCAGCTGCTGGGGGGCTCTTGAGGGGTGGTCTCCAGGGAGGTTCTGTCAGAGCATCCCCGTTGGGAAGGGACCTCCAGGACCAGCTGGTCCAACCTTTTGTGCCTGAAGCGTGGTCCAGGCAAGCTGGCCCAGCCTCGGTGCAGCTCAGCCCTGCAAGTGCCCCGTGCTAGGACCTCCCCCACTTCCCGGGGCAGAGGATTCCAGTGGCTCCTCGTTCTCCTGGCCCTGCCTCCTGTGCTGCAGCAGAACATCCCTGGCAGTGACTCCTCCCTGCCACCCTTTGGCCTTTCCGTGGCACTCTTCCTGAAAAGTCTCCGTAGTCTTCTCAGCTTGCTGCTCCCTGTCCCAGTGCTGCTGGTGGCCACCCCTCAGGTAGCTGTGGGGATGGGACGTTGAGAGCAGCTGTTGGCACAGATGGTGGCCTGCAGCCTCCCGAGGGAGGAGTTGAACCTGCACAGGGCGGTTGCCGACGCTTAGGAGAGCACCTTATACCTCTAGGTGAAATACAAGTGGAGGAGCAGGGAGGAGCTGAGGACTTCCTAAGGGCGTGGGGGTGTTGGGCTGGGTGGCAGGGCTGTGCCCTGGGCCTTCGGAACCAGCCTCAGCCTCCCCTTTGCTTCTGCAGTACGTGAAGAAGCTACCCCAGTACAGCTACGAGGCGCCGAGCCCTGAGCTCTGCAGGCAGATAAGATCCATCAGGTCAGTGTCTCGTGGTCGGGGGTAGGCTGCTGGCACCCCTGTAGCAGGTGCCCAAACCCTGCCGTGCCCCTCATCACCCAGCTGGGTCCCTTCTCACCTTGGCTGCCCTGCTCTGGCCCCGCAGGATCTCGAAGGTGATGCTGAACTGGGCCTGCTGGATCCTCACCGACAGGGAGACAGACTCCTGAGCCCAGCCTCGGCTCCTCCACCACTTCCAGCTTCTCTCAGGCAGTTTGGCACTGCCCAGCAGAGGCAGTTGGGGAGGCATGAGTGGGACACCAGGACCCCTGGCCCCAAGGGGACCACTGCTTGGTTCGGGCTGGCTGCAGAGACCACCTCTGCGGGCGTGACCTGCTGAAGGCAGCTCCCTCAGCGCTGAGAGGGGAGGAAGCCTCCATGAGGGTATCTCCAGCATCCCTCTGCCTCCCTGCCAAACACCTTGGCCTGGTGAAAGGGAATCGAGAGGTGACCTGGTGACGCCACCACATAGCAGGGGGGTGGCAGCAACGGCAGAGTCCCCTCCCCACCCCGGCGCAGCCCCTCCCTGCTCACAGCGCAGCGGTTGGGCTGTTCTCCCCGCTGGGAGCTGAGTCCGGCGCTGGTTTTGTTACCAAACAAAGGAGTCCGCAGGGGTAGGCTCGTAGAAATGAAAAATAAAAATTGTGTATTTTTAAATACACAGCTTCTGTATGAAAAAAACCCAAACCAACACCAAACGGGGCCAGGGGAGAAGCCGCCGCCAGGAGAAACCGCCCTGGCATCGGCTGAGGAGCCGCGGGGGCAGGCTGCTGCGGGAGAGACAGGCTGGAGCTGCTGCAGGCTGAAGCGTGGTGCTGGGGCCTTGGTCCTGCCGAGGGAAGGGTCCTAGAGGGGCTGGAGACAGCCCCGAGGTGAGTGAGGAGCTTGAGGGGTGGTAGGGGTCTGGTAACGCTTGGCGGGCGTCGGCTGCGTGCGGCGCCGCTGGCCCCCCGGGGAAGCCTAAGGCTGGTGCATCCCGAGGGCTTCAGGGCAGCCCGAGGGCTCTGGCGTGGTTCCTGGATGTCTCTGCCTTCCTGGCAACGCTGGTGGCCCAAGCTGCACCCGTGGCAAAAGGTAGGTGATGCCATGGTTGGCGCCAGCCCGGCGGGAAGCAGAGGTGCCCGGTGGCTGCTGCCCGCACCTCGGTGCAGGGTGGGCGCTTGGAGGGCTGGACTGGGAGCTGTGGCATGCGGGGGGGCTCACGGGCCCGGGGCTGGCTCCCCCTGGACTGGCACCGCGCGTCTTTGGTCTACGGCTGCTGAGTCCTGTGCAGTGCCCACAGCCTGTGCCAGGGCTTGCGGCCACTCGCCTGTGCTGCCTGCTCCAGCCTGCGGATCCTCTGGCCCCGCGTGGGACCGGTCCTGTGGTGTGGTGCCTGGAGAGGTCGTGGAGTCACGGAGTGGGAAGGGACTACTGCAGGCCACCCACATCCAACCCCTGCACTCAGCTGTAGCCAGAGCAGGCTGCTCACAGCCACAACCAACCTCACCTGCAGTGGTGCCAGCATGGGGCAGCTCCCACCTCTCTGGGCAGCCTGGGCCAGGCTCTGCCCACCCTCGCTGCCAAACATTTCTCCCTCCTCTCCACTCCCAAGCTCCCTCTCTCAGTTCCAACCATCTCCCTTGGTCTGCCACAACAGGACCTGCTCCAGAGGCTGCCCCCAGCTCTCCTGGAGTCCCTCCCAGCACTGCAAGGCCACCAGAAGGTGGCCCTGGAGCCTTCTGCTCTGAAGGCTGCACCCCCCCAACTCTGCCAGCCTGGCTCACAGCAGAGCCCTGCCAGCCCTGCCGTGGCCTCCTCTGGCCCTGCCACAGCAGGTCCCTGTCTGTGCTGTGCTGAGCACTCCAGAGCTGCCCAAGCACTGCAGGGGGAGCTCAGCCATAGTAGCGGAGTGAGCACAAGGTGACCCTGCACACCCCCGGGGAGGGCAGCACCACAGCTCACCTGCAGCATCCGGGGAGGACGACCTGGGCTGGGCCTCATGCTTGGCTCTCCACCTTAGCACGGGCGAACGCTGCAGGCGTGGGGGCATGGTGCCCGCTGGGGAAACAACACAGCCCCCTGTAAGATAGGGCACAGCCCCCCGCCTCCTGCTGCTGGAGCTTAGCCCAACGGCAAGTCCCTCCCTGGGAGCTTTCTGATGTGGTGATGCCATCTAGTGCCCAGCACCGCTCCAGCCAAGGTGGGCACTGCCATTTCATTCCTCAGATGCCACCGTGTCCGTGAGGTGCCGCCACATCAAATCCTGCATCCTCTAGCACTGGGTACAAGGGGGTTTGGGGTTCCCACTCCAGCCCCCACTTACTTGCCAGCTCCGCTGGGCACTCGGGCTCCCTGAGCTGCTCCTCATGCACAGACACGGCTCGGCGGCCGCTCCCCCGTGGCGCCGCCAGCTGCGCCGCCAGCCGGTTGTCTGGAACGGCAGCAGGGAGAAGCCGTCAGCGGGAACCCTGCAGCCCCCCACCCTCCTGGCAGCCCCCATCAGCACCCAGCGCTGGATGTCTGCTCTGCTCCCCGTGCCCAAGGGGCTCCAGGAACAGGCCAGCGGTAGGATGGGGCATCCTGCTGGCAGCTTGCACATCCCTACCTTCAGTGCTGGGTGGTGCGGGCAGGGCGCTGCCGGAACCCTCCTCCCCGCCGTGGCTGACCCTCCGTGGCACAGTCACTGGCACGCTCCTGCCCAGCCGCGGCAAGCTGCTGCTCCAGCCCTCCCGGGCGCCGGGCTCGGGCAGCCTGCTGGGCTCGCCCAGGGCACAGGAGTGTCGGAGCTCGCTGGAGGTGGCACCTTGCGGCTCGGTGGGCAGCGACCGCCCCAGGGCCCGCCAGAACGAACTGGGCTCGGCCGGGCCGGTGCCAGGCTCCATGGCGGTGCCCGGGGTGCGGAAGGGTGCGTCTGTGGGGAAAGCAGAACAGAGTTGGGGCTGCCTGGCAGGCATGGCCCCGGGAATGGCTCATGGCACTGAGACTCAGCCTGCAGCCACCGGGGACAGCGCAAGCAGCTGAGGTTTCATCCACCATCGCCAGGATTGGGCACCTATGGGTGCAGGGCACACTCCCGGGAGTGGTACCCTGCCCAGCGCCCACGGGGGCTGGTGTGACCCTCGTGCAGCACCGACCTGTGGACACAGAATGCGTGCGGACCTTCAGGGAGGGCGGGGAGTCTGCAGAGCTGTCCACGATGTCCCCTGTGAGAACAAGCCACGGGCCAGAGTCAGCACGCTGGAGCCCGCCCCACGCCACCAGCACCCCGGGAGGGGTGGCACCCACAGCTGACAGCCTGAGGGGACCTGCTCATGCCCATCCCGTGGGCGCCCAGCTGGGTGGAGGGGAGGGTGGGGAGGGTGCAGCCCCTCACCATCTGAGCCAGCTTTCTTGATCTCGTTGTCTTTGCTCTGCAAGGGGAAAGGAGCTTTGTGAGGCGGGCTCAGGCTGGCGGCACCCGCAGGACTGCCAGGCTGACTGCAGGGAAGGGCTGCATCCCACGGACCCACCCCCCCAGTTCGGGTGCAGGCTGCCCCGAGCGCGGTGCCGCTGCCCACCTGCTGCCGCTTGCTGTCGGCGGCCGGGCCCTTGGTGACGCCGATGCGGTGCAGCATGAGCTGCATGCGCTGCTCGAAGGCGCTGGGCAATTCCCCGTCGCTCTTCTCCAGCTGCCGCCTCTGTGGGACACGCACAGCCCTGCCAGGGCCACGGCACCCGCCTGCCTGCCCGTGGGGCACCCAGCCCTAGCTATGCCCCCGGCCGGTGGAGGCATGCCCACGATCCCGCCGGGCTGCCCCCAGCCATCGCTCTGGTGTCCCCACGGCCCCTAAGGACGCCCGCCCGAGCCCACCCCCAGCGCCCACTGAGAGACCCCAACGAAAGGATCGGGGCTGGTGACAACCACGGACCTGTCGGGGTCGGGAGTGCCCCTGGAGCTCACGGAGCCCAGCGGCTAAGTGCCAGCTCTCACCTTGTTGTGCCTGACCCCCAGCACCTCCTCGTCCTCGCCGGGCAGCAGGATGAGGGACTGGGATTTGCCCTCCCGCGAGTACTTGGGCCGGATCCTGCGGGCTGAGTCGGGGGTCTGGCAGTGCTCGGGCTCTGCCTGGGGGTCGGCAGCGAGCCCTCCCTCCTCCGATTTACTCAGAGGCTTGCCCCCCTCGCCCGCCCTGCTTGGGGCTCGTAGGATGTCACTGAGCATCGAGCGGCGGCTCCTGGGGGCCGCGGGGCCGCCCTCGGGCTCCTTCTCACACCTCGAGCCGCGACTGGATTTGGGTTTCTTGAAGGCAAAAAAGTTCCCGATTTTCTTCTTGAGGGTGCGAGAGCTGGAGGGGGCCAGAAGGGCTGACCCCGTGCGGGGCTCCGGAGCCGCGGGGCTGGGAAGAAAGGAAGCAGACTGAGCTCTGGGCTGCCGAGGAGCCCAGGACCGCTTTTGCCCCCCCCGCCCCGTCCACCCCAAAGGGATTCAGCCGCTGGACGCCACACCTGTGAGGGGATTGTGTCCCAGCAAAGGTGACTGCTCCCACTGCGGGACCCCCGTGAGTGCTGCCCCATTGCATCCCTGCTGTGGCACAGACCCCACAGACTCTCCCTGAGCTTGGGGCTGTGGGGTGCTGGCCACAGCCCACACCCCACGGCTGGATCGCTGCCCTCTTTTGCCAGCCTCAGCCTTAGTGATGCCCTCTGGGATGTTTTTTTGCCAGCTTCCCTTTGGCACAGGCACCAGCAGGGTAGGTAGGGCAGAGGAGAAGAGGGGATGCCAAGGTGCTGGGTGCATGTGGAGCCCTGGGCACCCCCTCTGAGCTTACGGCAGCTGCTCTGTGATGAGTCTCTTGGCAAAGAAGTCCTCCAGCCCCTCATCCACGCGGGTGATGCTCCTGTCCTCGCTGTTCTTGCAGGCCACAGGCTGCACCTGCGAGCAAGCATGCCCATCAGCCTGGCACAGGGCAAGGATGCCTCTCCACACCACCCACGCTTGTGCATCTACAAGTGGGTGCCCGTGCAGGAAGGATGCTGGCACCCTCCATCACCCCGTGCCTCTGGCACAAAAGGCAGACGTGGTGCCACCAGCTGCACCCCAGCTCTGACCCTGCCACGTCCCTGGAGCATGAGGAGGTCCAGCCCAGGCTCCTGCCAGCCCCCTGCAGCTCGCTGAGTGCCACGTGTGGGTTCTGGTGGCTGGGATCTGGTGGCTGTGTGTTAGACACAGGCAGGTGCTGCCGACCCTCTTTGGTGACAGTGACAAACCCTGTTAAAGTCCTCCTCGAGCTGGGCCAGCCCTTCGCCCCTGCTGTCCCACAGGAGAAGCCTTTGCTGGGGACACATCCCTCAGCTGAGTGCCAGGGAAGGGGCACTCATGCTCCTGGTGGGTGATGCAAGGAGTGTCCTTGCAGATGCAGATCCTCGGTTCCAACCCTGGGGTGGCACCACAGCCTGGCTGAAGGCCAACCTTCCCCATCCCCATGGCAAAGCAGTCCAGCCATGGCCCAGCACACAGCACTCCAGGGGTGGCTTCCTATCAACCAGAGGGAGGTGCCTGCCTGTCGTGGGTGGCATTCCAGTCCATAACCACTTTTCATTATGGCTGGATTGATTGATACCACTCAGGAGCCATTCCAGCCATCCGAGGCTGCCTCTCCCTGTCACACTGCATCCATCAAAGCCCATCCTCGCTCAGGTCTTGGCCAACCCTGGATGTCAAAGCTTGCCTGTCTGGAGAGGTGTCCCATGAGGATATTCCTTAGGCCCAGCTTGGCCCCTGCCAGCCTCCAGCACCCACCCAGCTCACAGAGCACCATGGCAGGGCTGGTCCCACCACGGTTTAGGGCTGAGCATCACCACAGCCGTGGAAGCTGGGCACCCCGGTGGGGTGAAGGATCCAGCTGCATCACGGTGGCGCGGGCACAAGGTGATGCCAGCAGGGTCCAGCTCTGGGGACAGTGGCAGAGACAGACTGTCCACAAACAGCACCCAAAAGTTACTTCTCTCTCGGGAAGGGGGCTGTGGGCAGCTGTTTGCCCCTTTTAGGGGGCAGTGGGGGGAGCAAACACCCCCCCACTCCAACCCCCCGTTTCCAAGCAGAGCCCCACCAGCATCACAAGGAGTTGTGCCAGACGCTGGCACCTCGGGGTCGCTAGGTTTTGGCTGGTAGGGGGAGCAGGTTGGGTGCAGGGAGAGAGGGGCAGCCAGAGCCATCGTCGGCCGTGCCAGCCCCTGGCACCCAAAGCCTGCGGGGATTCCATCCCCCTCTGCCTGCCCACCAGATCCCGGTGCCCGGCATCTGCCAGCAGGCAGACTGGAAGGCGACGGATGGCTCCCATCACCCCTCTCAACCCATCCTTGCAGCCTCCCCCCCCGCCGTCCATCCTTGCAGCCTCCCCCCCCTTCCCAGGAGAAAGCCCCGGCAGCCGCAGGGATGCAGGATAAGGAAGCTGCCGCAGCCCCGCGCATCCCGGCAGCCGGCACCGGCTGGGTAAGCCCACGGCTGGCCGTGAGAAGGGACCCCAGCCAGCCCCCCGGCAGCCCCCCCCCGCCGCGGCCCCTCTCACATTGGGCTTGCTGGGCGGCTGCCGGTGGCGGCGGTTGGGCCTGGGCCTGGCTTTGGTGCAGTGCTCCAGCTTCTGGCCGGCGGTCGGCAGGTCCATGGGCAGCGCTCCGGCGGCGGCAGGCTGAAGCGAGCCGCTCGCAGGCTCCGCATCCTTTGTGGCGGCGGGGCCGGGGCGTGCCGGCGGAGCGGCCAGGCTGTGCCACGGCGGAGCCCGCTCAGCCTGCAGCCCGCTGCCGTCCCCCCCCGCCACCGCCTCCAGCTCCGAGGCACCTACGAGGGACGAGGGGGCCCCAGCTGACACCCAGTCTCGTCAGGCCTTCCCATCAGCAGCAGCATAATCATCATCACCATCATCATCATCATCATCATCGCTGCCACCGGCGTCACCTTCACCCACGCGCGCGGCGGGTCAGCGGGCGCTGGCTGCGTCGTGTTGTGTCACGCCGCGGGGAGGGGAGCGCGGCCGCGGCCACCCGCAGCCTGCCTAGGGACTGTCGCGGGGATGGATCCTGCGTGGGCCCCCGTGGTTTGCCAGGGCGCGGGATGCTGTGGGAAGGGGCTGGCGGGGGGGGGGGGGAGCGAGGGGGGAGGGGAAGAAGCTGGGACGGGGGCAGAGCCAAGCACCTGCTGCAAACGGTGAGCTCTGCAGCAAGTAGCAGCTGCATGGCACAGCTCTGCCAGGGCCGGTCCCGAGAACAACACCCAGCAATGCACCCTAACCACTTTGCTTGGCAGGCAGATCCTCATCCCCTGGTTACCCGCTGGAAGAGGGTCAGGATGGTGCTGAGCTTGGGGACATCAAGGGTCAGGGTGCTGCAAGGATTAGGGCTGTCAGGAGCCAGGGTGCTGCTGGGCTCAGGGACACAATAGGCTGTGCTGGTGCTGAGCTCAGGGACATGAGGGGTCCCCTGGGAGCACCTGGGTGCCAGACACTGGGGTCCAGCACGAGATCTGCTTCAGCCAAAGCCAAACACACCACAGCCAAGGCCCCAAAGAGCAGAAGCCACCCACCAGCTGCTCACTGCCCCCTGTCCACAGGGATCCTGCCCCTCTGCCCAGGTACACAGGGCTCTGTGGGGCAGCCACCAGTGCTGGGGCAGGTGCCTGGTAACGCTCATACTTGGACAAACTGCCCACTGCTGCCTGGCTGCGTGGGGAGGGAGTTCAGGGCATTTACCCCATGGGCACCAAACCAATTCCCTCCCCCAGAACCAGCACAAGGGCAAGCTCAAGGTGAGGCCAGCACCAGGAGAGGCTCTCTGGAGGGGTCAGACCCCTGCCAGGCACTGCCTGCAGTATGTAGCACTGTCAGGGAGGGCTCTCCCCATCATCCCCCTGCTCCAAGTGAGACAGCACAGCACCCACCCACCATGGCAAAGGGCAGCCTTACTTCTCATGGTTGGCGTGGGCCGGATGCTTCTGAAGTGCTTGTTCCTCCTCCGCAGGGCCATCTTGTGCTGCGGGCACAGAGGGACAGTGGCAGCCTGGGCACCGATGAGCTGGCCGTGGCGAGTGGCACCCTGCAGCAGCTGGAGCCAGCCAGGCCTTGCCCAGTGGTGGGTGCCACCCCTCCATCATCCCCAGGCCCCCAGGGCTGCACCCCTTCATCTCATTCTGGCACCAGAACCACCCATGCTGCTGTGTCGGATGCTTCCCAGCTGGGCTGGATCCCAGGTCCTGAAGCAATGGCCCGGGAAGCTTTGGGCCACCACCAGGACAGCCCACAGGTGCCATCAGGACAGGCAGCAGGGTGGGCAGGGTGACAGTACCATCGCCCAGCACTAATTGCCTTAGTGGCCGTCGGGGGGGTGTTGGGGGTGCGTGTGCCCAGGGAGGCCATGGCGTTAAGCCTGGCATCATCCGGTAAGGCTTATGGATAAAGGCGGCTTCGGTGCGGGCACCGCACGGCGCGGCCAGCCCCTACCTCCTCCATGGCGAGGTCCGGAGGGCTGCTGCCCCTGGGCTGTGTCGTGGCATCGTCCTCAAGCGGCTCCGGTGGCGGCAGCGGAAGGTCGAGACCCTGCTTGGCGAGTCTCTCGCCCTGGAACCATGAAGGGAGCGCTGGAGTGGTCCCGAGGGCTGCCGGCGGCGCTGCCGCTCCCGACCCGCGGCTGGGATTTGCGAGCGGATTTAGGCCCTGATTAGCCTCCCGCCGGCCCCGCCGCAGCTGCCCCGCTCCCGGCACGCTGCGCCCGGCACGCTGCGCCCGCTGCCGGTGTCCGGCCTCGCCCCGGCAGCCCTGCCGTGACCGCACCGGCAGGGATTACCTGGCGGGACAGCCAGTGCGGCTGGGCACTGCCCTGCGTCCCGGGCAGCACATCTCTACTTGTGACCCTGGCCGCTGGCTGGGCGATGCTAGGAGACCCGGATGCCCAGCCCGCACCTCAGCCCCGCGTCCCCAGCCCTTCGTCCCCAGCCCACAGCCCTGTCCCGGAGGCGCTGGCAGCCCCCAGCGCTCACCAGTCTGCACTGGGCAGTGGCGAGGTCTCCCAGCACAACACGCACAATGCAGTCAGCCACAGCGGCGGTGACAGACAGTTTGATTTCACTGGGGGCAGAGAGGGGGTGGTCAGGGCCAGCAGCAGGAAAGTCACCCCCTGGGACTTCCCAGCGCCCTAGAATCGCACAGTGGCTGGGGTTGGAAGGGACCATCTAGTTCTGACCCCCTCTCGTGGACAGGGACACCTGCCTCTAGGGACCCATTCAAACAGGATCCAGACAGGAAGCAAAGCCTCGGCAGGGCCAACACAGCAGCCAGACCCAGCTCCATCGGGAGAGACCTCCCAGCAACACCCTCTGGCCCCGAGGGAGAGCACCCAAAGACACGGAAGAGTGTGGCAGGTAACCCACTTCAGCTTGCTGCAGACATCAGTGACCATCTGGTCCAGGACAGCGCTGAGGCTGAGGTGGTCCTGGAGATGGATGTGCTCTGCCATGGCACTGCCCAGCTGGTCCCTGACGCCGCTCCTGCGCACCAGGGCTGGGCAGAGGCCGTGCGCCGTGTCCAGCACCGCCTGCGTGATCGCCTGCAGCGGGGGGGGTCAAAGGGGAGCCTCGGCGCCTCTTGTGCCAGGGCTCATGTGGCTCCCAGGAGACACTACATCCCTCATCCTCAGGATGAGGGCAATCAGCATCTCATGTGCCAGCAGCAACTCGGGGGTGCCCACCTGGATCTCCTGGCCACAGATCTGAGAAGCTTCCTCCGTGAGACGCTGCAGCCTGTGCTGCAGTTTGCTGCTCTGGTGTGGGCTGCTTCCTGCCTCGTACAAAAGGGGCAGGATCTGCTGCGGGAAGAGAGCTGGCATTGATCATCCCATGGCACCTCAGCCTGGCCTTCCATCCTGCCAAGCACAGCCAGCACCCATGGCCACCCCATGGAAGAGCATCACTTGCATCAGCTTGGGGTAGCCAGTGACCTTGCTGGGCCTGGCTTGGGCATCCTGGCCCATTATGGTGCCTCAAGCTGGACCCCCCAGCTGCTCTCCACCACCCACTGACCCTCGTTCTCCATGCTGCTGCCCACATCAGGGGAGATTCTCTCCCACCTTCACCACCTTTCTGCTCCCACCATCCTCTTAAGGGCTATCTTAGCTGGGCTGAGCACCCAGAGGGTGCCATAAAGTAGGGAAGTAGGAGGAGGTGATTTGAAAGGAGCTCTAGAAGGAGGAGGAGGTGTAGTGGGGAGAGAGAAGAGGGACCAGGAGCATCAAACCATGGCTGACAGTGCTAGGAGCTGCCCAGCCAATGTGGTGACCTTTGTCATGGGCTGGTGGAGCATCCTTGTGGCTGGGCTGTACCCAGACAGGGTGGCATGAGGGTTGCCCAAGGAGGGGCACACTGGTTTCTCCCCAGCATGGGCAGCAGGGTGTGGAGCAACCTGTGCCAAGGAGGGGTGCAGGAGCAGGGGTGGTGGCACAGAGGAAGTGGGGCACTGGTAGCTCCCATGCCCCTTGTGCAGGAAGGGATATGGAACATTTTGGGCCTGGGTCTGGAAGGGACTGGGGAACCTGTGGCTGCTCTGCCCCGTTCTGCAGGCCTCGGCGCAGGCACTGGCTGGGGCGATGGCTGCGGCGTGCCCAGCTGCCAGCTCATTAAGTCATTAACTAATCAATGCCCCGCCGGTGTCCCCGGCTGCCAGCTCATTAGCTTATTAACTCATCTACGACCCGACTCCACCCCCAGCTGACGCCTGGCCCGAGGGTCTCCCCGCAGGGGGACTCACGCTGATGGAGAGGTTGGCATTGCTGATGGCCTCCTGGGCACGGAGGATGTCCACCTCCGCCTCTCTGCCCGAGCAGCTGCTGAGGATGTCCAGGCGCTTCTGCAGGCTCAGGCAGCCCTCGGTCACCATCTGCAGCGCCGAGAGGCTGCGTCACACACACGGCACTGCCAGGTCCCCCCTGCCGGGGCTTTCCCGGAGGAGGGGGAGCCAGTGTTGCCCGATGGGACGCGGCGGGCACAGGCAGGGTACAGTTTGCCCCCCACGCATCCCTGTCTAATATCCGGGGATGCCACATGGCAGGGATGCGCTGGGAGCATGCTGTGCGGGGTAGGGAGATGTCCCGGGGCTGCAGGCGCAGGGAGCGCTGGGCGGAACCGGGAGGGCTCCCGGGAGGTCTCTCTGCCCAGCCCCACTCTCATCCCTTTGGATTCACAGAATGCCAGAGCTGTTCCAGTGGGAGGAGACCTCCGGGAGCATGGAGACCAACCCTCGGCCTAAGGCACCGTGGCCACCAAACCAGCTCCTGGAGCTCTGCCCTGCCTTCGGCAAAGGGGGTGTGTGCTGCCTGCACAGCTCACCCAAGCCACCCAGGGTTGCTCTGGGCAGGGGAAGGCAGCCCCAGGGTGCCGAGGTGCCCAGCAGACCTGTTCCGAGGACGAGGTGAGGGTGCCCTGCTGCAGGTGGAAGCTCTGGGTGGGCATCGTGCGCCGCAGCTGGTTCCTTGCCAGGCAGGACTGGAGCTGCAGCAGGCGAGAGGCTGTGAGCAGCCAAGGGTGGGTGGCCCCTGGCCCCGGGTGCCCCCTGCCCGTGTGCCCTCCCCACCTTGTGCACGGCCTCCTCGGTTCTCTCGGGGTGGCTGCGGAACGCCTGTGCCACGTCGCTCAGGGGCAGGGGCATGGACTTCAGGGTGTAGTTCCTGCGAGGCAGCGTGGGCTGAGTGGGTGCTGCTGGGCCCTTGCCAGCCTCCTGGGGCTCATCCACGTGGGCCATCTGCCCACAGGGACCACCCAACAGCAGCCCAGATGCTGTCCCAAGCTCCAGCCCCAAAGGTAGGTGTGGCCCAACTCTGGCTGCCTGCAAGCAGCGATGGGGTGGCAGCAGCCACCTCCCAGGCTCTGCAATCAACCTGTGTGTCCTCAGACCCCCAGAGAACCTGCATGGCCGAACACCAGGCCTGCAGCTGTGCCTGGCACTTCTTCCACGGGCATCAGATCCCCACTGTGGCACTGGGAGCTGCCCTGGCTGGCAGGGGCTGCGCTGGCTTGGGTTGCAAGGCCCAGGGGAGACCTTGAGATCAGCAATGAAGGTGACACCAGCCAAGAGGTGGCAGCTGGCTTTGGTGGCTGCAAGGCCCAAGCTGTGTGCCAGCTAAGTCCCCTGGGACCTGTATGCAAATGTGGGATGCTCTTTGCTGCTTCAAAGGAGCAGCTGATGACATCCTGGTGCCATCTTTTGCGCACTGGCAGCAAACCAGGAGGGCCAAGCTGCTCCTTCTTACCTTTCCAAAGCCTCAGCCACCTCCAGCAGCCCCTGGGCTGTTGTGTTGTTCCTGTCCCAAACCACAGTCCTGCAAACAGAAGGACAAAGTGAGCCCTGCCAGCACCCACCCAGCCCAGAGCTGGGTGCCCACCCACCACGTGCCAGGAAGAGGGAGCCCAAGGCTGAGCCCAGGCACCCAACAGCCCAAAAATGTGGATAAAAAACTCAGCTTTCAAAACCCAAACCTGGGCTTGGAAGGGAGCTGTAAAGGTCATGGGTGCCTGGAGGGCAGGGTGGGCATGGCCAGGCACTACCCCACCTCCGGCTCCAACACCCCTGCCCATCCCTGCAGACACCTCTGGCCTGCCTTTGTTGGCACAAGGTGGTCCCAGAACAGTGCCGTAGGAACTGATGGCAGAGGGGGATGAGGGCAGTGACTGCAAGATCCTTTGCAGCACCCAGGGAGCTGGGCAGGCCTTCACAGGTGCCCTGCCAGTGCTGTCACCAGAGCCAGATACGGTCACAGCCCCTGCCTGTGCACCAGGAATCACAGACTGGTAGAGTCAGAAGGGCCCTCTGGACACCAAGGAATCAGCATGGTTTGGGTTGGAAAAGCTCTCTGGGAGCACCCAGCCCAGCAGTGACCCAGCCCCACCCTGGGCACCAAACCCTCTGCCCAGGTGCCCTGGCCACACAGCTCTGCAGCACCTCCAGCCAGGGGCACTCCCTGGGCAGCCTCTGCCAAGCCCTGACCACTGCACCAGCAGAGACATTTCTCCTCCTCTCCAGCCTAAGCCTCCCCTGGCACAATTCCAGCCCAGGTCCTCTCTTCCTATGCCCTGAGCCCAGGGGGCAGAGCCCAGCCCCAGCTGGCTGCAGCCTCCTCTCAGGGAGCTGCACAGAGCAATGAGCTCTGCCTCAGCCTCCTCTGCCCCACACTGCACACCCCCAGCTCCCTCAGCTGCCCCTCCCCAGCCCTCTGCTCCAGACCCTTCCCCACCTTTGGTGCCCTGCTCTGGACCTGATCCAGCCTCTCAATGTCCTTCTCACACCCCCCTGCCAACCCTGGGAACATGTCCAGACGGGTCTTGAAAGTCTCCAGAGCAGGAGACTCCACAGCCTCTCTGGGCAGCCTGCTCCAGGCCTCCAGCACCCTCACACCAAACGACTTTCTCCTCCTGTTCAGGTGGAACATCCAGGGTGCCAGTTTGTGCCCCTTGTCCTGTCACAGGACACCACCCCAAAGAGCCTGGCCCCTTCTTGCCCCCCAGCCCTCAGATAGTTACAGACAAGTTCTCAAGACCCCTCTCAGCCTTCTCCAGGCTAAAGAGTCCCAGGGTCACATCCGTGGTCACCAGGGACCACAATAAACCTCCTGCTATGGCATCAGCATCGCACCCAGGACCATGGTATCAAGGCACGAGGTGGGAAGGGCACTCAGAGCTGCCGTGGAGCTGCTGCTACCTGAGCTTTGTGTTGGTCTGCAGGGCCTTGGCCAGCATCTTGGCCCCCGTGTCCCCCATGTGGTTGCCGCTGATGTCCAGGCTGCTGAGGCTGCTGCCGCCGCCCAGGGCACTCAGCAGCACGGCGGTGCCCAGCCGCAGCCGCGAGTCTGCCACCGACAGCGACCGCAGAGGCTGCGGGGGACAGGGAGAAGCCAGGACGAGTCAGGACCTGTGCCACCGAGCAGGCACAGCTTCGGGCCCCACCCACGAGAGCGTTTTGGGCAGCCCAGGTCCTGCCGAGCCCCGAGGAGGAGGAGAGTTGTGGGTGCTCGGGCCACAGCCTGGGCTCTCCTCTGTGACTGGCAGGGAGCGAGGAGGCAGCCTTGGGGAGCTGGGCTGCTGCCAGGGCACACCAAGCACCGCCCGGGAGCCTCCGCCTGGGCACAGCTCCTGCTTCCCCAGATGGCCAGGAAGAGGCTCCCACTTCCCTCGCCGCTTCTGACGAGGGAGGAGAACGGCAGAAGGACGGCAGGGGGAGGGAGGTTTGCTCCCAGCCTGCGCTGGGAGGGGTCTGGCTGGCACCGAAGCTGCAGGGTGGTGCTGGAGTGTGACCCGGAGCGTGGGGGGTGGTCGGAGTGGGCGAGGGCAAGCTGGGCTTACGCAGTCGTCCTCCTGGGTGAGCTGGACGATGCGATGCAGGACATCCAACAGCCCATCCCTGGGGAGAGGCAGTGGGGGGTTACACAAGTGTCCTCCTCATGTGCCTGGAGGCCACCTGGCAAAGGTCCATCCACTCTCCTGCCTTTGCCCGAAGCTGGGGCCTGTCCCTGCAGGTCCACAGGGAGCATGCCAGGAGCACGTAATGGTCCCTCCATGTCCCCGGGATCCCTGCAGGGTTGGAGCAGGCAGGATGGACAATCCTTGGCATTCTCAACCAGCCCATGGGGCTGGATGGGGAGAGAGAGCTGGGGTGGGTGCGTGGTGCCAGGGCACCTCCTGGCCTGGCTGCTGTGGCCTTGCACTTACTTGGATTTGATGTTGAAGTTTCTGCCCAGGGAGACGTGGCGAATGGACTTGCTTCTGCCCAGGGAGAGCACCAAGGTCACCATGTCAGGGTCCAGGCCTGGGGGAGATGCCCACCAGTATGTCCCAGTCCACAGAGGTGGCACCAAGATGGTCCCTCATAGGGGCCCTGCCCAGCCACTAAGCTGCCACCGTGGTGGAGATGCTGAGGGCATCTTTCTCCTATTCACAGCTCCTCCAAGGAGACTGAAGGCGTTTGCAGAGCTGAGCTCCCTGAGGAGTGGTTTCAGGGAAGGAGCTCCTGCTCTGGGCACTCCTGCTGGGTGCCAAGGCTGTGCTGAGCACTTATGGAGCTGGAGATGGTGCCTGCTTTCTGCCTCCCTACAGGGATGTGTCATCCATCGCCCTAGCACCACCCTGGGTGGTGCGGGAGCAGCTCCCACAGCCTGCAGGCAGCCCCCTGCGGCCCCACCCTCACATTCCAGTGCATGTGTGCCCACGGGACAGGGATCTGCCCGTCCAGCTGCTCCTCCAGCCAAGGGCAAGGCACAGGGTGACCCAGCCCGGGGCCTGCCCCTCCTGCACCGAACTGCTCTGTCTGAGCTCCTGCGGCGAGAGGGGGAGCTGCTGGAGCGGTGCTGGAGCGCTGCTGGGCTGCACAGCTCCCTGCGGGACTCCGAACCACACCAGCTGCTGGGGAGAGAGCTCTGCTCTGCTCTGCTCTGCTCTGGGAGCTTAGCAAGGCGGCTCTGAGCTCTGGGGCCTCGGAGGTGACTTTAAGAGCTGGCAGGGGCTGCCAGCTTGGCTTGCTTGCAGGACAAGTTAGCAGCAGAAGCTGCGGATCCCTGCGGAGAGGTGGGAAGAGTTCAAGTCCAGGGAGACATTTGCGGGGCTTGAGATCCAGAGGCAGCCACATGAGGCCACCTCGGACAGTCCTGAGGCAGGAGGGGCGGCAGAGGCTACCCCACGCCCCTGCTGCAGGTGGTCTCTGACGGGAGGGGCAGGCAAGGGCCACCCGCGCTGCCCACCGTGGGCTGCGGCACTGAGAGACAATGGCAGAGGCCTGCCCGAGGAGGACTTGGCAGAGGCAGAAGCACACGCGTGGAGTCTGCCTGCCCTGGGGAGGAGGAGAGGGTAGCGGCCGCGGGAGGCTGCTGCGAGGCAGGAGCCGCTGCAGGCTGCGGAGTGTCTGCAGCCCACCGGGCGCAGCCTGTGGCGCTGCAGCTCCTGCTGCTGAGCGCTGTGGCAGTGCCAAGTGCAGCCTGGGCATGAGCTGCAGACCCTGCCCGGAGTCCCTGGAGGCTCCTCTGAGCCGGGCAGAGCAAGCAGCCATAGGGGCTGCGGCTGGAGGAGGTCTTCTCCCGGAGGAGGAACAACAACCTACCGTTGTCAGCCAGGTCCAGGCTGCTGATGCAGCTGGCGTCAGGGATGAGGTCCTGGATGACCTGAGCCCCTGCTGACCTCAGCTGGGGAGAAACAGGAGGAACGTCAGCACCAGGGCAGCCCTGCAGGCGAGGTCCTGCCACCGGGAGGCTCACCCGGGCCCCGTGGTGGACCTTCCCTCAGCTGCTGCATGGCACTACCCGGGACTGCCAGCACCCTTGGGTGCTGCCCCTTCACCTCACAGCTGCTGAGGTCCAGGCACAGGTCGCTGATGTGGCTGTTGTCTGCCAGCCCTTGCAGCAGTGCCCTGCAAGAGTCCCCAGAGCCATCTGTTGGTGAGAGCCTTCAGGCTACCAGCACCTGCCGTGGGGCACCTCCCAGTGGCCCAGGCAATGGGAGCAGGGTGCTAGAGAAGATACCCTGCCCGGAGCCCTGCCATCCCCCCTGCCCAGAGCTCTGCCATCCCCCTTGCCAGAGCCCTGCCACCCCTCCTGCTCGGAGCTCTGCCCCAGCCCTGCCCGGAGCCCTGCCATCCCCCCTGCCCTGAGCTCTGTCACCCCTCCTGCCCCTGCCCACCATCCCTCTCAACTCTTCATGCAAAGCCCTGAGCAAGGTCCCTCCCCAGCCCATTTCTCCCCTCGTGGGCTCACAGCTCCCCCTCACCTCACAGCATCAGCTGGCAGCTTGGTGCCCGACAGGGAGACATGTCTGAGGGCACAGGCCTGCCTGAAGAACTCCTTGATGGCAGGGGAGATGGTTTTGACCCTCCTGAAAATGATGGGCATTGTTAGATGATGGTGGCATCATCTGCCCCCCAGCACCAGCTACCCCTCTGGGTGCCACAGTCCCTGCCCACCCTCCCAGGGGCTCACCTGTGGGAGTAGATGTTTCTGGAGAGGTCCAGGTGGACGAGGCTGGTGTGGCACCCGTGGAGCAGGGCTCCAAAGAGCTGCAGGGTGGGGACATGAGTCACACGGAGGGGCACCTTGCTGGTGCTGCAGCCTCTCACACATCCTGGGCACGGGTGGGTGATGGTGTGAGGGTGCTGAGGAGGTCTGCACCATGCTGGGGCTCTCTGTGGGACAGGGCACAGAACATGCCCAGAAAAAAGCAACCAAACTGGGGAAGGGTCTGGAGCAGAGGGCTGGGGAGGGGCAGCTGAGGGAGCTGGGGGTGTGCAGTGTGGGGCAGAGGAGGCTGAGGCAGAGCTCATTGCTCTCTGCAGCTCCCTGAGAGGAGGCTGCAGCCAGCTGGGGTTGGGCTCTGCTGCCATGGAATAAGCCACAGGATAAGAGGAAATGGCCTCAAGTTGCCCCAGGGCAGGTTCAGGTTGGCCATGAGGAACAATTTCTTCCTCTTGAGGGCTGCCAAGGCCTGGCCCAGGCTGCCCAGGACAGAGCTGCAGTCCCCATGCCAGGAGGGGCTCCAGCGCCTGGAGCTGCGGTGCTGGGGACCGTGGGCTGGTGGTGCCCTGGCAGTGCTGGGTGAGGGTTGGCCTCCAGGAGCTGAGAAGTCTCTTCCAACCTAAACCATTCTTTGCCATCGCTGGGGGGACTGCTCCTGCCCCACATCCTCCCAGCACCCCCAGCACCATGGCACAGCTCTGCGAGGGAGGCTGAGGGCTGTGCCTCCCTGCGTGGGTACTCACAGCGTCTAGGGGACAGTCTGTGCCAGCCAGGCTGAGGTGGGACAGAGAGTGGCACTGCTGGAGGAGGCTCTGCAGGTTCTGCGGGCAGAGGCGGCTCAGCAGTTCACCCAGCACCCCGACCCCCCACCCAGCGGCCCCCGACACTTCTGACCCAGCACCCCGACCCCTGCACCCAGCACCCCCCGACACTCCTGACCCAGCGCCCCGACCCCTGCACCCAGCACCCCCCGACACTCCTGACCCAGCGCCCCAACCCCGCACCCAGCACCCCCCGACACTCCTGACCCAGCGCCCCGACCCCTGCACCCAGCACCCCCCGACACTCCTGACCCAGCGCCCCAACCCCGCACCCAGCACCCCCCGACACTCCTGACCCAGCACCCCGACCCCTGCACCCAGCACCCCCCGACACTCCTGACCCAGCACCCCGACCCCGCACCCAGCACCCCCCGACACTCCTGACCCAGCACCCCGACCCCTGCACCCAGCACCCCCCGACACTCCTGACCCAGCGCCCCAACCCCGCACCCAGCACCCCCCGACACTCCTGACCCAGCACCCCGACCGCTGCACCCAGCACCCCCCGACACTCCTGACCCAGCGCCCCAACCCCGCACCCAGCACCCCCCGACACTCCTGACCCAGCACCCCGACCGCTGCACCCAGCACCCCCCGACACTCCTGACCCAGCACCCCGACCCCTGCACCCAGCACCCCCCGACACTCCTGACCCAGCACCCCGACCCCTGCACCCAGTGCCCCGAGTCCAGCACCTAGTGCCCCGACTGCCCTTACCCAGGACCTTGACAACCTCCATGCAGCACCCTGCTGCCCCCACCCAGCGCCCCAGTGCCCCCCAGGCAGCCCCTAGCAGCCCAGCACCAGAGCTCGCTGCCTCCTCTGCCACTAAGCACAGGGATCAGCCCTGCACAGAGGGATCTAGCCCCAAGCTGCCTGCTCCCGGGGTCCAGCCTCGCTCTTGGTGGCATCTCCCCCACCCTGGCATGTCCCTAGGGCATTCCCAGTTGCTCCCAGGCAGGCAGAAAAGTGTCACAGCCACAACTGCCCCATCCGTGGGGGCTGCACAGACCCCAGCAGACTGAAGCCACCCAAAGCAGGCTGGGAGCAGCACCTGGGTGCTGTCACCCAGCACAGCCCAGGGGGCATGGCACTCACACTGCTGTCACCCAGCACAGCCCAGGGGGCATGGCACTCACACTGCTGTCACCCAGCACAGCCCAGGGGGGTTGGCACTCACGCTGCTGTCCTCCCCAGCCAGGGTGCCAGGGTTACCAGAGAGGTCCAGGTGCCTGAGGGAGGAGCTGGTGGCTTTGTTGTCTGCCAGGGCCTTGCAGAGGATGCTCATCCCTGCCCGGGGGAGTGGCACAGATGGGTGCTCATGGTCCCCTGCCCCAGGTATCTGGAGCAGAGGATATCTTTTCCAGGCGTCCCTGCAGCTCTTGTGCCAGTTTGGCCCCAGGTGTCCCCAGACAGTACCCTTGGCAGTGGGCATAGTCCTGGCGAGGCTGAGGCTCTGCAGACCTTTGGGCCTCTTCTCCACGTGGTGGCTGAAGGCAATAAGCCCTGGTGAGGGAGCAGAGAGCCCTGAGTGCCTGTGCCAGCAGGTGCCCAGCCCACCCCTGTGTGTGCCACAGAAGGGTTTGAGCTGGTAAAGCTCTCTGAGACCATCCAGCCCAGCAGCAACCCAGTACCACCATGGGCACCAAACCCTGTGCCCAAGTGCCCTGGCCACACGGCTCAGCAACATCTCCACGCATGGGCACTCCACCTTCTCCCTGGGCAGCCTGTGCCCATGCCTGCCTGGCGCTGGCTCAGAAGTTGGTACCTCTGTCCTCCAGCTGGTTGCCAGCAAGGCTGATGGTGTGCAGGGCAGAGTCAGGATGGTTGCTGAGCGCCTGAGCCATCCTCTGTGCAAAGTCCCTGCGGGCAGAAGGGTCACCCACCCGAGCGGGGCACACTCAGCTCCGGGAGCCAGGGCACCAACCCCGCAGCCTCCTGGGGCGGTGCCACCAGCCCCTGCTCGTAGCAGAGCTGCCTCCTCCTGAGGAGCCAGCAGCAGCGAGCAGTGCACCGCCAAAGGGCGCAGCCGGCAGTGCTCGGCAGCTGGTCCGCAGCCTGCGGGCAGCCTCTGCCGTCGGGGAGCTCCGTGCTGGGCAGGGGCGGGGACATCGGCCCCCCCCCCCGGCACACGGGACTGCCCTGCCCGTCAGCAGGACCCAGCCCAGCCTTCCCTTACGCCTTCAGCCCGCTGCTCTCCAGCACCAGCTCCTGCAGCGCCACCGACTTGCTGAGCATGTAGAGCAGCTGCTCCCACACCTCCTGCGTCTGCGGGGACAGAGCAGCCCTCTGCAGGTACCGCCGCCCTGCCGTGCCCTGCCCGGCGCCAGGGCGCTGCCACTCACCAGCCTCAGCTCCCTGCAGGACAGTTTGCTGAACCACAGGTTGAAGGACAAGGCGGCGACGCTCAGCGCCACGTCCCTGCGGGGGCACAAGGACAGGGGCAGGAGCCAGGCTGAGCCGAGGCTGCTCCCACACTGATGCCCCAAGACACCCAGCTCTGGGACGTCTCTCTTGCTGAGCTCTGCTCAGCTGCCCTCTGGGGCTGCTCTCCTGCAGGCTCTCAGCCTTTGCTCCTTCCAGAGCTGTTCCAGGGCCCTCAGCAGCTCTGCAGCCTGCCCTGGACTCTCCCCAGCAGTTCTATGTCTTTCTTGAAGTGGTGAGCCCAGAACTGGACCCATGACTCCAGATGTGGCCTCAGCAGAGCAGAGGAGGATTCTCCATGCCCATCCTGCTGGCAGCCCTTTCCCAGAGCTGAGCACTTGCTCCGTTTCCTTAGAACAGAGACACGGCTGAGCCCCCCAGGGACACCTCTGGGCACAGCCTGAGCTCACAGCCCCGCTGTGAGGGGGTGGTGGAGCTGTGGGGTGCTGATGTGGAGCAGAACCATGCCCCAGGGCCGTGAGCAGGCCTGGCTGGTTTGCATGGGGAACCCCCTGCCAGCCACCAGCTGCTTGTCCCCTCTGTAGGCAGCTGGCAGGCTGATCTGAGTGTCACCAAAGAGCAGTGGTGCTTGCCTGGCCTCCTGGGGCCACCAGCCCATGACATGGGCTCATGGGGGTGGGTGCAGGGGAGCATCACCTCCAGATGTGGCACCCTCAGAGCATGTAAAGCAGCAGCACCCCCAAAGGCAAGAGGAGTGAGTCAGGCCAGCCCTGCTTGGGCAGGGCGCTGGCATGGCACAGGGAGGGCAATGGTGTGGCACGGGGAGGGTGCTGGCACGGCACGGGGAGCGTGCTGGCATGGCACAGGCAGGGCGCTGGTGTGGCACAGGGAGGGTGCTGGCATGGCACAGGCAGGGTGCTGGCGTGGCACAGAGAGGGTACTGGCGTGGCACGGGCACGGCGCTGGCGTGGCATGGGCACAGCTCTGGCGTGGCATGGGCACAGCGCTGGCGTGGCATGGGCACAGCGCTGGCGTGGCTCGGGCAGGGTACTGGCGTGGCATGGGCACAGCACTGGCGTGGCACGGGCACGGCACTGGCGTGGCACGGGCACAGCGCTGGCGTGGCATGGGCACGGCGCTGGCGTGGCTCGGGCGCAGACTCGCCTGCTCTCCAGGTGGCTGAAGTCCAGCAGGTTGAACTCCCGACAGTCCTGGCTGTGGTAGATGTTGTCCACATCCTGCCCGGAGGGAGGGGTACGGGGATGAGGAGCAGCACTTGGCTCTGGGGAGGGCTTGGGTGCACTGCACTGCTGGAAGGAGCTGAGCCCTCAGGACCCTCCCCTGGTGAACCCCAAGCCGAACCCCTCCCTGGTGCTGCGGCTGGCTGGGCACGTGTGCCACGCCGGGTGGCTTGGTGGGCCTGAGCACTTAGGCAGGCACTGGCCAGAGGGCAGCAAGGGACCCTTGTGCGTGGGCAGAGGTGGGAGTCAGTGCCCCAGAGGAGGAGGGGAGCAGCCAGGCCTGGTGAGCTGCCTTCTGCTTTGCTCGGGACCCCCTGAGAGGTCCCAGGGGGCACCGAGGTGAAAGCCTGGGGGAAACCTGGCCCGGGGTATCCCCTCCCCCCCGCGCCCTGGCTCCAGCCCCCAGGGAGAAGTGGGAGCTCAAACCAGGCCGACCTGCGGCTCCCAGCTCTGCCTGTCCCAGCTCCAGCAAGCCCCTGGGGCTGCTGCCCGGAGCGCGGGCACGCGTGGGCATCCTGCTCCCCTGCCCGCCCAGGGGCAGGCTGCGGCGTGCCCTGCCCACGCGGCTCACCCACTGGATCTCGTCGCGGCAGGCGAAGCCGTTGTAGTCGCACAGGGCAGCGTAGGTCTCCGAGAAGCCCCCTGCAGGAAGGCAGGCTCGGTGGCAGCCCTGCCCCAGAGACGGGGAGAAGAGCTCTGGGCAGAGCAGGAGGCAGGCGAGGGGTGGGAGGCCTCAAAAGGGACAAGGACTCTGCCTTCCCTCCTGGAAATGTCCTGCGTGGGCTGCTGCCAGGCCCGAAGCGACCACACAGCTCAGAGGGCTGCAGCTTGCTCCGCCTGACCCACGCAGACCCCGGGAGGGAAGTGTCCTGCTCCAGGCCAGGGCACAGGGCAAGTCCTCGGCTCTGCAGCAGGGCTGCATGAGGTGGCAGCATGGGCAGCTGCCTGTCCTCACGGGTGGGCACTGAGCAGCCTGCCCCACGGCTGCCCTGCTCCTTTCTCAGCCCCTACATCCCCTCTGCAGGGCTGCGGTGGGCTGCTGGGGAGCAGACCTCCCCTGCAGGCTCCTTCCGAGCCAAGCCACCAGAGGTGCCCTGCAGTGGAGCTGGGGGCTGGCAGCAGAGCCAGTGCGGACGGGTGCAGGACTGTGACGGTCCTCGGCGTGCTCCAGCCCTGCCGGTCCGGCCTGAGGGGGTTGCAGGGCGTGGGCAGAGCTTACCGCAGGGCCCAGGGCTGCGCTGCAGCATCTCCTCCAGCGAGTCTGTCACCTGCCGGAGCCTCTCATACAGGTTGGGAGGGGACTTCTGGAGCAGCGTCCTGGGGGAGGAGCAGAGGGGTGCAGGGCAGGGGGCTGGGAGAAGAGCATGCCCAGCACTCGGTGACAGCCCCTGTGGGGAGGGGGCCAGAAATGCTCTTCGTGGTGGGCTCAGGGAGCAGGGTCTGGCCTCCGCAGGGGTGGCTGTGCCCTGTTAGGTGGTCACGACTGTGGCCTGTGCTGGTTTGAGCCTAGCTAGAATGTTTTGGTGAGAAGAATTAGGTGACAGGCTGTGAGAGGGAGATAGTGGCCATGCCTGCTGCACTCATAGGCTTGCTGAGCCGGATAAGAACATAAATACAGGTAAGAGTTGCTCTTTGGGCTGCACCTCTCTAACCTAACCTGCCACCTGTGTGACCGATGCTTCTGCTCCCTAACCCCTCTGGCCAACCCTCCAATCTACCTTGGGTGTAAGGCAAAGACCTAGGGTAAGGGAGAGGGGTGGGGCAAGGTGGAAGGGTGGTTGGGAGCCCCTGCTGGGGACTCAGGTTTCTGGGAGGGCTGCTGTGTTTCTGTGCTGCTTTCACTTGTCTGCTCCTGGCCGCAGCTGTACAGGCAGTAAATCTCTGCTTGCATCCTGTGCTAGGCTGGCAATAGGAAGCTTCATTCGGTTTCCAGATTGGCTGAGTCTAGTCTGGGTGATTTTCCAAAGGGGTGGGGGTGGGTAACACCCAAACCATCACAGTGGCCCCAGCCCAGCTGCTGTCCCCAGCAGAAGGACACAGAGCTGCTGGGGTGAGCCCAGAGGAGGCCACAGAGGTGATGGCAGGGCTGGAGCAGCTCTGCTGTGGGCACTGCTGAGGGAGCTGGGGGGGTGCAGCCTGCAGAGGAGAAGGCTCCAGGGGCACCTCAGAGCTGCTGCCAGTGCCTGAAGGGAGCTTGCAGAGAGGCTGCAGAGAGCCTTTGGCTGAGGGGGTCTGAGGCAGGCCAAGGGGGAATGGTTTGGAGCTGGGGAAGGAGTAGGAGGGTGGTGAGGCTCTGGCACAGGTGATCCATTCTGTGCTTCCCTGCTCCACAACCTTCCTGGAAGTGTTCCAGGCCAGGCTGGATGAGGCCTTGGGCAAGCTGTGCTGGTGGGAGGTGTCCCTGCAGCAGTGGATGATCCCTAAGGTGCCTCCCAACCTAGGCTAGCAATGTTGTCTGAGGCCTTTCTGAACCTTGCTCCAGCAGCTCCAGAGGTACCCCCGAGGAGCAGGAGAGGCTTACCCCGGGGAGGAGTCTGGGAAGACCTTCTTCAGTGCCATGGTGACGTGGGTGATGACTTGCTGCAGGTCGTGGAAGGCCATGAAGCGCAGGGCGTAAGAGGCTGCCTCCGTCTCGATCACCACCTGCAGCACACCAGGGGTGGGAGATGCCTGAGCTGGCTGCCAGTGTCCCCAGGCCCCCATGAACGCCTGGGGACAGCCACCAGCTCCTGCCTTCAGACCCCCACGGCAGGGGGTTAGGATGAAAGCCAAGAAGGAGAGCTCAGCGTGCCAGGAAGGGGCACTGAAGCTGCCCAGGACTGAGGCTGAGCAGGCACAGAGGTGGCTGCCGGTGCCAGGGGGCGAGCAGAGCCTTTGCCTGTGCCCGCAGCTGCGGGGTGGAGCTCTCCTCCCTCCATCTCCTCGGGCTTCTGAGGCTCTTTGAGCATTTGGTTGCTCCCAGCACAAATCCAATCCAATCCAACCAATCCCATGGCAACAGGCTCCTGAGCTCCCCACGGTGGCTGGGGCATGGGAAGGGGGTGGCAGTCACCTGCTGCCGGCACAGGGACCATGCTCG